>NC_092163.1:60058585-60404418 GCF_045791955.1 Oncorhynchus clarkii lewisi
TGGTGCGATGGACCCGACCAGAGTTCACCTACCACCCGCCAATTATCTCCTTCCTCATCTCCTACAGCTGGACTAAACACGACGAGTCCTACGAGGAAACGCATGTCACCGACAGCCAACACAAACTGGTCAGTTACTCTACACCACACCCTCACACACACACAGGCACACACACAAGCACACGCACATAACTTTACCACACACAGTGACAGTACAGAAACTGATGAGATCGGCTGTCAAATTATGGTAAATTGGCTGCATATTAGACTGCATGTGGAGACTTACTGTAGTGACACTGTTGGTAGTTTGACCTTGAAACTAGCACTGTGAAACATCAACGTAAGGTGCAGAGCCACCCCCCAGAGCAGCAGTGCCGGCATTTTAAACACCCACAGCTCTTTTAATATCCTGCCATTGTGTTCCAATGGGGGCTGGGATTTAATGAGGAGGAGCAGGAGGGAGGGATTCCTGCCTGCTGATAGAGGGAGGGAGAACAAGGGACAGCGGAAGAGAGAACAGAGGAGAGACTTGGCGGTTCTTTTCTTTGAGGGCTGCCCGTTATTAACGGAATATCATCTCCTCATGTACCACAGCCGCTCTCGTCTCAGCCATTCTTCCTCCTCTCATCACTCCTTCCTGTTCTCTCAGTCTTTTTACTATTTCTCTCAAGCCCCATCTATTTCCGTTTCATTCTCTCTCTCTCTCTCTCTCTCGCTTTCTTTCTCCATCATTCCCCTCCCACTCATTCTCTCTATTGTTCTCTCCCTCTCCCCCTCCATCTCTCCTCCTTTTCTTTCAGATTGTCATTTCCATTTTAATTCTCTGTCTTCTCCCTGGGCACCTCCACTATGCGGGTCACATTAGGGAGCGCATGGCACATCCAGGCTTTATGAAACCTGTCGTCAGAATCCATGGAAAGGCCCACTAAACCACTCCAGCCCTGCCTGCCATCGGTCTTTACAGCCCTCTCCATTTGTAATAACCGCCGGGAACAGGGCAGACACATCCTTAACTGAATTAAACTGTGCGGAACTTGCATAAATCATGGAGGAGATGGTGGTGGTGAGGGGAGAACAAACGCATTTACTTAATGTAAAATGTAGTTGTGCGGCGAGCCCTCCCTGGCGATCGGACACCGGAGAATGTGACTTATGATAATAGCCATTCCTCGTGCATTTAGTGGTGGATTGGACCTCCATCTCCCCGCCGTGGGGATAATTGATGCGTGTTATCTGGAATGCGTCCACCATAAAGAGAAAATAGGAAGGGAGAGAGAGGTGAGGTATTGGCTAACGCAGGCCTGTCTCTACCGCCCATATTCAGCCCAGGGTGATTTACATTAAATCCTAATTAAAAATAGGTTATACATTGTTGCCACAGTTTTGCTACAATCGTACCACTCAAGACTGTGGTAAACCCATTGTTTGTTGTCTACAGAAAGCAGGAAAGGAGAGGGAGACAGAGGGAGAGAGGAAGATGGAACATTTATTTCTCCCATCCTGCTCTAACCTTCATTCTTTGACCACTGCCCTCTGTGCTGTGTTGGAGTCAAGGGGCAGGCTGTGTTGTGTAGTATTCTAGACTAAGGTGTGTGACCTCTCCAGGAAGGTACCCAGAACTCATCTAAGTATGTGTGTGTGTGCATGTTTATTACTGTTTGCTCTCGCCACCCGACCTAAGTGTACAGTAGGTGTACACACACTCCTTCTCTATAGCAGACAATGGTGTCTCTGCTAGCTGGATGGGTTTATGGGAAGTGTTCTGTAGACGATTCCACCTTCTGTGTATGTGAGCACGGCCGTTTGCTATTTGTGTGTGAGCATGGATCACACAGACAATCACTATGTGTGTGTGAGCATGGATGGTCTCTCTGTGTGTGTGTGTGTGTGTGTGTGTGAGCACGGACGTTCGCTATGTAAGTGTGAGCATGGATGGTCTCTCTGCGTGTGTGAGCACGGAAATTCGCTGTGTCAAACACATCCTCGTTTTGTTCTGCTGGATCAACCACTCAGTGTGCAGCAGGAGCCATGCACCCCTGCCCCGACAGAATTTATATTTTAATGCGTGTGTGCGCCAGTGGCATAGCGCAGTTTCACGGCGCCCCCTCCCCCTCACATGAATTGAGCAAAGGTCCACCCCCAACCCAATCATTTTTTTATTTTGCCATGGGGCAGAGAATTTTTTTTGTAGCTAATCTCATGCAATTTGATACATTTTGCTATTTTAGAGCTCAGGGACAATCACAACTTTTTCCCGCTAATATTTGTCTTAATATTAGCAAAATTTTTAATACAGTGCATTCGGAAAGTATTCAGACTCCTTTACATTTTCCACATATTGTTACGTTACGACCTTATTCTAAAATTGAGGAAATAGTTTTTTCCTTATATACACACAATACCCTATAATTACAAAGTAAAAACAGGTTTTTGAATTTTTTTCTAATTTAGAAAAAATACAAAACCGAAATATTACATTTACATAAGAATTCAGACCCTTTACTCAGGACTTTGTTGAAGCACCTTTGGCAGGGATTACAGCCTTGATTCTTCTCGGGTATGACGCTACAAGCTTGGCACACCTGTATTTGGGAGTTTCTCTTATTCCTCAAACAGTTGACAACTCAAACAGACATATATTTGCCTCAAAAAAGAATGAATAAAATATGGAAAATGATTCATTTGAATCCCCATTTAAAAATAATGATTCTATCAGATCTTATAGTTGATGAGTTGATGTAAGAGTTGATGTAAGAGTTGATGTAAGAGTTGATGTAAGAGAATCTGATGGAGTGCAGTTTTCTTTTACATTCAAGTGGTATACACAGTAGCAATTGTTGCTTTCTGACTCTTAACCTAATTATATGTAACATTTCAACAAAAATGCATTTTCTATGAAGCAGATGGAGTTAACAGTTTATGGTTGTGACCATGGTGATTCCAATATTGTTTGTTTAAATCTATCAAAAGTAGAGCATTTTACAGACCATGAGTGGTCTACATGTATTGAGGACATGAATAAGGGGTCCTTATGGTATAGCTGATTCTGCATATTTCTGATTAATTTAGGATTTTAGACAAATCTGATGGAGTTGACCAAATCTCCGAACACGTCTTTTAAGAATCACACTTTTGAGATAAATATTCTTTAAAGTTATAGAGCGTTACTGCAAAAAACGACATGAGATAATTGTTCATTTAATGCCGTGTTTATATTGTATCTCAAAGCTTGTGGGCCACCCTGCCTTGCGATGGCTGCGTGGGGGGGGGGGTGTTTGTGTGTTACAGGAAGCTGTCATCACTCCGGTGTCTCCAGACGTGCTGTATCTGTTCCGGGTGCAGGCCGTGTGTATGAATGACATGCGCAGTGACTTCAGCCAGAGCATGCTCTTCAGAGGTGACTTCCTCATTATCATCCTCCTCATCATCCTCTGTCCTTCATTTTACCTTTTCACTTTTCTAAAAATAATCTGTAAATATTTCCCTCACATTTCATCGCAGTCTATATTTATCTCTAATCTCTTTGTCTCTTGTTTTGTTCCCTTATTGTCTTGTTTAGTGATGCAGAGTTGCCTCTACTCTTTCCCCTCCTCATCACGATATCTCTGTCTGTCTAAATGCCTATGCCGATTTGTTGCAAAGCTAGAATCAATAGCGGTATTACACTGTCTATACAGTAACATATATTTTGAGTTATCATTGGTTAACAAATTTCATGTTATGTTCTCCTTTCAGCTAACACAACCAGGATATTTGAAGGGACGAGGATAGTGAAGACTGGGATGGTGAGTGCTGCGTGAACCCTCTGTAGTACTACCTCTCTCCAACAGAGAGCAGCATTGTCTCATTATTTAACCTCTGTGCAGGAGAGCATGCTCTGTCACTCCGATACTGTCAACTCCAAAGACATTTATTTTAACTACAGACCACAGATATAAATTAAATGTCCTATGTCAGTAATGTGCAGATAACAGATGATGTACTTGATTGCTTTTTATTTTCAATTGATGAAACAGTTCCACATATTTATGTTACATGGCTATTATGTCATTACATTTTTCAATCACTTGTCTCTTTTCCTTCCCTCTCCTTCCCACTCACCTTTTTTTCACCTCTTCCTCTCCCTACTTTCTCTTTCCAGCCCACTGTTTCCCCAGCCTCCTCGGCAGACATGGCTCCAATCAGCTCCGGCTCCTCCACCTGGACCTCCTCAGGCCTCCCCTTCTCCTTTGTGTCAATGGCGACAGGCATCAGCCCCTCCTCCAGTGGTAGCCAAGCGACGGTGGCGTCCGTGGTGACTAGTACCCTACTGGCAGGGCTAGGGTTCAGTGGTGGGGTCATCTCCTCCTTCCCCAGCTCTGTGTGGCCAACCAGAGCACCATCCTCCAGCCAGAATCCCACCGCTCCCACCCCTCGTCAGCCCACCAGCGAACCAGCGGCCTCCCAGAGCACAGACGCAGCCAAAGACAATGGAGAGGGCTCCGAGGACGGGGAGAAAGGTGCCAAAGGTGAGGGAGAGGAGGGAGAGAAAGAAGGAGAGGAGGATAAGGAGGAAGACGAGGAGGAGAAAGAGAAGGAGACGAAAGAGAAGAAAGCGATGGCAGACAAGGTAGAGAAGCAGACGGAGAGCACGGTAGTGAAAGAGCCGCCCACGGCCGCACCAGCCTCGACTGCCAAAGAGAAAGGAAGAGAAGGAGGGGAGAGTGAGACTGAAACTAACACCAGCAGCACTACGCCCTCTAGTGCTGAGGAGGACCAGCTGGTGACACACACACAGAGTATGGTGGAGACAGACACAGTGGTGACCCCTACCTTGGAGCTAGGGAATGACACGGCAGAGTCCACAGCCCCAGACAGCCCCTCCCCCACCCTCCGGCCCAGCACAGGAAGGGACAAAAGCCACTGGCCATTCTCCATACACACAGGTGAGCACAGGCATTATAGTGGCTTCTCTTTTTTTAATGTAACCTTTATTTAACTAGGCAAGTCAAATTCTTATTTGCAACTGCCTACCCTGGCCAAACCCAGACGACGCTGGGTCGTGCGCCACCCTGCGCCACCCTATGGGACTCCCAATCACGGCCGGATGTGATGCAGCTTGGATTCGAATCAGGGACTGCAGTGACGCCTCTTGTTCTGAGATGCAGTGCCTTTAGATCATTGCGCCACTCGGGAGCCCTTTCTTCAGTACATTCTGAGAAAAATTATGAAAGGGCATCAGAGCTGGACCAAATTGTACTCCCTGTCTCAACTTGTGATCTTTTTCCTTTCTTCAGTATGTGATTCCTCGTATTACATTTGAATTATTTAGCAGTTATCCAGAGCGACTTTACAGGAGCAATTAGGGTTACGTGCCTTGCTCAAGGGCTCTGGAATTCAAACCAGCGACCTTTTTGGTTACTGGCCCAAAACTCTTAATCACTAGGCTACCTGCCGCCTTATAATAAGACTATAAAGTGGAAAGGAATATGACAGCCTTGTATTAGACATATTTTACCATGGTTCAGTTGTAATGTTTTTTCATACCCACACATACCCACTTACATGCACACTAATACCTACAAACCCTCTTGTGCTTGTACTGAATGACATACTGTAGATGTTGAGCAGTGTTAGGTTGCTAATTAAAATACATTGAGCAGAAGCTTGGTAGTAGTTGAACTAAATTAAAATCTTGGTATTGTAGCGGTGTAGCTAACTTCCGGAAATACACACTACTTTTTTTTGCATAAAATAAAATATGGACGTGCCTAATTCTCACTTGAAACATCGTTTATGCATTTAATAGGTAAAATTACACATTCTGTTAACATCTGACTCCAGTGTGATCTGTTCTTGCAATTTGAAGTCCGTAACCAGGTTTCCATCCAACCTGTTTATGCGAGTACATGTCGGATACAAAATGTAATGACAGGTCTGATGGAAACTAATATTTGTCGGTAAACTTTCCAAATCTTGACACAACAAAATTCACTAGGATCTTTTTGCGTCGGTGCAATTAATTACCAGAGAAATGTCGGTGGAATCACTTTTATGAGCATATATTGATATAATAACCATCATATGGAAGTTAACTTGGAGTCACACGATGACATGTTGTGTTGTCCTCCTACTACGACTCGTCGGGAAAGAATGCAGTTTAATAGTCTACAGATTCAATAGGTTATGAATTTCACAGGGTGCTGAAAGTGCAAGGTGATGAGCTTGATGCTACATTCAGTAAATATCGAGGGTCTTATTCTGGTGACATGATCAATAAGTTAGCCCTAAATATTTCTAAAACTAAAAGCATTGTATTTGGACACTCATTGAACCCTAAACCTCCACTAAATCTTGTAATAAATAATGTGGAAATTGAGCAAGTTGAGATGATTAAACTGCTTGGAGTAACACTAGATTGTAAACTGTCATGGTCAAACCATATTGATGCAGTAGTAGCTAAGATGGGGAGAAGTCTGTCTATTATAAAGCGATGGTCTGCCTTCTTAAGAACACTATCAACAAGGCAGGTCCTACAGGCCCTAGTTTTGTCGCACCTTGACTACTGTTCAGTCCTGTGGTCAGGTGCCACAAAAAAGGACTTAGGAAAATTTCAATTGGCTCAAAACAGGGCAGCACAGCTGGTCCTTGGATGTACACATAGAGATAATATTAATAATATGCATGTCAATCTCTCCTGGCTGAAAGTGGAGGAGAGATTGACTTTATCACTACTTTTATTTTTGAGAAGTTTTGACATGAATGCACCGAGCTGTCTGTCTAAACTACAGGCACACACCTCAGACACCCATGCATACCCCACAAGACATGCCACAAGAGGTCTCTTCACAGTCCCCAAGTCCAAACCAGACTATGGGAAGCACACAGCGCTACATAGAGCCGTGACTACATGGAACTATTCCACATCAAGTAACTGACGCAAGCAGTAAAATTAGATTTAAAAAACAGATTAAAAAAACGCCTTATGGAACAGCGTGGACTGTGAAGCAACACAAACACTGGCACAGACGCATGCACAGACACACACACACACACACACACACACACACACACACACACACACACACACACACACACACACACACACACACTATACATACATATGGATTTAGTACTGTAGATATGTGGTAGTGGTGGAGTAGGGGCCTGAGGGCACACAGTGTGTTGTGAAATCTGTGAATGTATTGTAATGTTTTAAAATTGTATAAACTACCTTAATTTTGCTGGACCCCAGGAAGAGTGGGGATAATGGGGATCCATAATAAATACAAATACAAAAATACTTGGCTACCGTTTGACAAATAAAAATAATCTTGCTCTTTTGTCCATAATAATCTCATCATGTAGGCTATACCCTCACTGTATCTGCCAGCTGTTGGCTATAGCGCACGTGCCAAGACCAGAGTGGGTACAGTTGCTATATAACACACATTTGTTTTGAGAAATCCATCAATAGAGTTGAAAATGCGATGGAAGCCCATTTAACTTGGATGTTTTATTCGGTACATGGGAATATAACCGCAAAAACTATATTTATGTGCACTATGTCATCACGCACATCATTTTATCTGCAACAAGTCAATTTGATGGAATCACAACTCTGATGGGAATATGCACATATTGTTTTTATGCAGATTTTTGAAGATTTGCATGAAAATCTGTCACCAATTTGAATGGAAACATAGCTCATGACATGTCAGATTTAATTTAGCCTGAGCAGCCGCTAGTGGGCGCTATGGATCTACAGCGCCCACTAACTCCTGCCCAGGCTAGATTTAGAAATGATCATTTTTCACGAAGTAGTTTGGATGTTGTGAACTACTTTTTTTAAGTAACTTTAGTTATGTAAAATATATTTTTCTTAAATGGAGCTTTAGTGTAGCTTAACTTCTTCCAGTATGAAGTAATTGGTAGCTTGACAAACTATATTTTCAGAGTAGCTTCCCCAAAACTTGTGTTGAGTGGAGTAAAGTGATCTGCCCAGGAAAGCTCTCTACATACTGAAAGACTGTGGCTAATGCTGAGATACACTGCTGGAAGTAGGCTTCTAAACTGCCACTGCATTGCAGACAGCCTTAACTACAGTATGCCATGTACAATATTGATTAGGTCTGCTGGGTTATTCTGTAATTTACATTTTATGGAAAACCAGTGACATAGCTATTTCTGTTACCTACTTGGTTTACAATTTGATGAATAAATATGAGTGACTCCCAAAGACAAGGACTCAAATTAAACATGTGTTTGATAGACATTTCTGGGGGATAGGACCTTCCCCTCTTCCCTTCCTTGTTTTCTGTTCCACCTCTCTCTCCTTCATTATCTCTTCCACTCCCCTTACCCTCCTCTCTCATCTTTCCCACTTTCTCTCCTTTCCTATATTTCCCTTTGCACCTCTGTTTTTCCCTCCACCTCTTTCGATCGCTCTCTATTTATTTCTCTCTCACATTGTCTTTCTCACTCCCCTTCTCTCCATCCTTGTTGTTTCCCATTCTTTCTCTTACTCCTTCCTCCTCTCTCTCCCTCCTTGGTGTTGTCTTTAGGCTGAGTGCTGGCCTACTTTCAGACCCAGCGAGATGAGCTCGGAGCAGAGACACCGCTGCAGGGGAAAAACCTCTGCTCCATTTATAACTCCCTGCCTGGCACTAGAGTCATGTAGGCCTTGTGTGCATTGGTGTGTGAGTCTGTGTGAGTGTGTGTTTGGCTGCATGTGTGTGTGGTGACACGTGTGTGTATCCTTCGATGCAGGTTTGTTACTGGCTGTGTGTGCATTATCGCGTTTGTGTGTTTGCCCCTGTTCGTCCGTGTGCACTTCCGCTGGCGTTGTGTTTCAGGACGACTCGTCTTAGAGTGAGAGGCAGACAGGAGAGAGCAGAACAGAGCAGAGTGGAGCAGCACACAATGGTTCCCCTGCCAGTATGGTGTGTGTGGATGGTAGGGAGAGAGAGAGCGTCTGTGGTAGCGGCTGGCTGTGCTGTAGTGCAGGGGACTGCTGTTTCGGCCTCCAGGGCTACCCCCACTGTGCCACTGCCGCTACCACCCGGGCTCCTGCTGCAGAATAAAGCCATGGGGTCCGGGAACAGCACAGCAGGAAAACCAGCCCTGGGTAGGTAGGGTGGGGGGTTAGCGTGGAGGGGGGCTGGCTCAGGATGTTTGGGATCTAAGTGGAGCACTTATCTGGGTAGCAAGATAAGCCAGCTACAGTGCCTTGCGAAAGTATTCGGCCCCCTTGAACTTTGCGACCTTTTGCCACATTTCAGGCTTCAAACATAAAGATATAAAACTGTATTTTTTTGTGAAGAATCAACAACAAGTGGGACACAATCATGAAGTGGAACGACATTTATTGGATATTTCAAACTTTTTTAACAAATCAAAAACTGAAAAATTGGGCGTGCAAAATTATTCAGCCCCTTTACTTTCAGTGCAGCAAACTCTCTCCAGAAGTTCAGTGAGGATCTCTGAATGATCCAATGTTGACCTAAATGACTAATGATGATAAATACAATCCACCTGTGTGTAATCAAGTCTCCGTATAAATGTACCTGCACTGTGATAGTCTCAGAGGTCCGTTAAAAGCGCAGAAAGCATCATGAAGAACAAGGAACACACCAGGCAGGTCCGAGATACTGTTGTGAAGAAGTTTAAAGCCGGATTTGGATACCAACATATTTCCCAAGCTTTAAACATCCCAAGGAGCACTGTGCAAGCGATAATATTGAAATGGAAGGAGTATCAGACCACTGCAAATCTACCAAGACCTGGCCGTCCCTCTAAACTTTCAGTTCATACAAGGAGAAGACTGATCAGAGATGCAGCCAAGAGGCCCATGATCACTCTGGATGAACTGCAGAGATCTACAGCTAAGGTGGGAGACTCTGTCCATAGGACAACAATCAGGCGTATATTGCACAAATTTGGCCTTTATGGAAGAGTGGCAAGAAGAAAGCCATTTCTTAAAGATATCCATAAAAAGTGTTGTTTAAAGTTTGCCACAAGCCATCTGGGAGACACCAAACATGTGGAAGAAGGTGCTCTTGTCAGATGAAACCAAAATTGAACTTTTTGGCAACAATGCAAAACGTTATGTTTGGCGTAAGAGCAACACAGCTGAACACACCATCCCCACTGTCAAACATGGTGGTGGCAGCATCATGGTTTGGGCCTGCTTTCCTTCAGCAGGGACAGGGAAGATGGTTAAAATTGATGGGAAGATGGATGGAGCCAAATACAGGACCATTCTGGAAGAAAGACCTGAGACTGGGACGGAGATTTGTCTTCCAACAAGACAATGATCCAAAACATAAAGCAAAATCTACAATGGAATGGTTCAAAAATAAACATATCCAGGTGTTAGAATGGCCAAGTCAAAGTCCAGACCTGAATCCAATCGAGAATCTGTGGAAAGAACTGAAAACTGCTGTTCACAAATGCTCTCCATCCAACCTCACTGAGCTCGAGCTGTTTTGCAAGGAGGAATGGGAAAAAATGTCAGTCTCTCGATGTGCAAAACTGATAGAGACATACCCCAAGCGACTTACAGCTGTAATCGCAGCAAAAGGTGGCGCTACAAAGTATTAACTTAAGGGGGCTGAATAATTTTGCACGCCCAATTCTTCAGTTTTTGATTTGTTAAAAAAGTTTGAAATATCCAATAAATGTCGTTCCACTTCATGATTGTGTCCCACTTGTTGTTGATTCTTCACAAAAAAATACAGTTTTATATCTTTATGTTTGAAGCCTGAAATGTGGCAAAAGGTCGCAAAGTTCAAGGGGGCCGAATACTTTCGCAAGGCACTGTATGTAGCACCAGTGTTGCCTTCATAAATAAACAGATTATGATTTGATTACTGATGCTCTAATAGTCTCCAATATCAATTCATCTTTGTTGTTTTTGGTTGTTGTTGACCATGTTTTCTCCTGTGTGTGTGTGCCTATTAAATATGATCCAGGATTGGATTGTTCCTGTCTGTGTAAAGCACCAGTCTAGATATAGTAGGTTAAGGGGCTGATGATGATGTTGATAGCCACACTACCTACCAAAATCTAACTTTAGAATACTTGTCTTTGTTAGCACAGGAATATATTGTCATTGGTAGCATTTGGTATGAAGAGAGGCTGCTGTTTCTCTGGTAAGCACTGCCGAACATTCTCCAGCACATTTTTTGGGTTATTATAGTATAGTTTCATGGCAACCATTCTGCCTGATCACGTATCCAGCATTTTACTAAGGTAAATGAACCTGTAACATGTGTCTTCAGTTGAGAAGATGGCTAGCGAATTTGATCACATCATTGTTTATTATTATTTTGTGGTTCATTTTTCACCTTTGTGAAGCTCAGTTAAACCTGGCTAAATGTGTCTTTGTCCTCATTCCCCACCTCTCCTGTTCCGGATCAGCATCCCCAATATGTCCAGTAAATGTTGCTGTGATTCTGACTGATTGTATGTCCTCTCCCCTCCTACAGAGAGGACTAGCATGTCCAACCTGACCCAGCAGGGTCCCCCAGGGGTGGGGAGGGTGGAGTGGATCATCCCCCTGGTGGTGGTCTCTGCCCTCACCTTCGTCTGCCTCATCCTGCTGCTGGCTGTGCTCGTCTACTGGAGGTGGGTACCATAACACACTGAGACATCACACTAATGTAGCTGAATAAAAACCTTTCAGGAATAATTTTTCCCCAAATCGTGTTGGTATAGTTTGAAGAAGGGTAGGGCTGGCACGATTACCGTATAATCGTGTAACCGATGATAATGGAGGAAGGCCCTCATGAAAAAAATATAAATAAAATTGACTTAACATGGGAAGGCTGGGCATTCCTGGGTTGAGTCAGTTTCCGTGGTAACATGGACTCTTTACAAAGTGATGAAACTTTGTGTTGCAGCAAACAAGTATTTGGTTGCCTAGGCAACACCTCCCTCTGCAGCTGCAGCACATGCAGACAGAAGTGGAAGAGAGGAGAAAATGTCATTTTTAAAAACTATAAATAAATAACATTTGCTATTCAAGTGACCATAACGGTGGCTGCAGTCATTTGGCTGACCAATAATTACAGTATGACCAGTCATCCAAAACTCCATGACCATCACAGCCCTAAAGAATGGTGAACATAGAGCAACATACACAAAAACAGCCAGGTATAGGCTACACACCAATGGTGGTCGGTGCCGTTTAAGATGAGGGAGGAAGATATTTTTTTATGAGCATGGGCTTATTTCTATTACAGCGTATTGGATGACTGTCATTCATATTCCATTCACCCAGCTCAATGTAATATCGATACGTTCAGGCTATTACATGATACTCAAATGTTCCCTATACCCATTATGAGGTTGCTACAATCTAGCATACAAATTAAAGTTTACAATGTAGGTGAACAGGTCGAGAGAAATTAGGTATAATCAAAGTGACAGACAGTGAATGACACATTTAATACCGCCTTGCACACTCTTGCCTGCACATGTAGGTTGTAATCATTAGTCCAACAGTTGCAAACGAGAGTTCCTATTGGACAAATTCAGGTATGTTTATCCACATTTCATTCTGTTTGCTTCCGTTTAAGAATCAACAGAGTGAATACACTCCTGATCACATGCAAACACAGAACTAGCAGCCACTTATAAACAGCATGATCACTTTGCTCGTTGTATATATTATTCCTTCTCGCATCTACACTCTCTAATCCTCTTACCTTTTCCCTTTGCTTGTGGACTTCAGTGCACAATACAACAGCTGTCTGTGACCAGGTGGAAAAAACTTTCCAAGACAAATGTTCATACCATAACCGCTACACACAGCCGACAGTGGTGTCACCATATTAACGGAAATTTTAGTCTAGCTACTAGAACTGACGCATTAGTAAACCTGCTACAGTGATGCAGTACAGTGTACAGCAAGCAGTTTAGCAGTTACACTGGCAGGCCCCTGTAGCAATACATTAATAAAACCAAAAGCTTATCATGACTTGGAAGAGTTCCAGTGTTGGATAGCCATAGCCAGCTAGCTAACATAGCATCCCTCTCTGTTTGAACCCGGGGGTTGAAGTAGGCTAAACTAGCTAGCTGCATTCGCTAGCTAAGTTAGTGAAAGTGAAAGTTTAAAAAATATATATAGTACCTGTCAAAAGTTTGGACACATCTACTCATTCCAGGGTTTTTCTTTATTTTGACTATTTTCTACATAGTAGAATAATATTGAAGATATCAAAACTATGAAATAACACATATGGAATTATGTAGTAACCAAAGAAGTGTTAAACAAATCAAAATAAAAAAATATATCTTCAAAGTAGCCACCCTTTGCCTTGATGACAGCTTTGCACACTCTTGGCATTCTCTCAACCAGCTTCATGAGGTAGTCACCTGAAATGTATTTCAATTAACAGGTGTGCCTTGTTAAAAGTTTATTTTTGGAATTTCTTTCCTTCTTAATGTGTTTGAGTCAATCAGTTGTGTTGCGTCAAGGTAGGGTTGGTATACAGAAGATAGCCCTATTTGGTAAAAGACTAAGTCCATATTATGGCAAGAACAGCTCAAATAAGAAAAGAGAAATGACAGTCCATCATTACTTTCAGACATGAAGGTCAGTCAATCCGGAACATTTCAACACTTCAAGTGCAGTCGCAAAAACCATCAAGCGATATGATGAAACTGGCTCTCGTGAGGACTGCCACAGGAAAGAAAGACTCAGAGTTAACTCTGCTGCAGAGAACACGTTTATTAGAGTTACCAGCCTCAGATATTGGCAATTAACTGCACCTCAGATTTGAGCCCAAATAAATGCTTCACAGAGTTCAAGTAACAGACACATCTCAACATCAACTGTTCAGAGAAGACTGCGTGAATCAGGCCTTCATGGTCGAATTGCTGCAAAGAAACCACTACTAAATGACACCAGTAAGAAGAAGAGACTTGCTTGGGCCAAGAAACACGAGCAATGGACATTAGACCGGAGGAAATCTGTCATGATGAGTCCAAATTTGAAATTAATGGTTCCAACCGCCGTGCCTTTGTGAGACGCAGAGTACATGAACGGATGATCTCCGCATTTGTGATTCCCACCGTAAAACATGGAGGAGGAGTTGTTATGTTGTGCTTTGCTGGTGACACTGTCAGTGATTTTTTTAGAATTCAAGGCACACTTAACCAGCATGGCTACCACAGCATTCTGCAGCGATACGCCATCCCATCTGGTTTGCACTTAGTGGGACTATCATTTATTTTTCAACAGGACAATGACCAAACCCACCTCCAGGCTGTGTAAGGGCTATTTGACCAAGAAGGAGAGTGATGGAGTGCTGCATCAGATGACTTGGCCTCCACAATCACCAGACCTCAAACCAATTGAGATGATTTGGAATGAGTTGGACCGCAGAGTGAAGGAAAAGCAGCCAACAAGTACTCAGCATATATGGGAACTCCTTCAAGACTGTTGGAAAAGCATTCCAGGTGACTGGATGAAGCTGGTTGAGAGAATGCCAATAATGTCTGTCGTTGGTTTCATGACTATCTAAAGGAAGTCAGGCTGTTAGAGTCGACGGCTTCCAGTCGGAGCCATTGGAGTTGGTTAAAGGGGTCCCACGAGGTTCTATACTTGGTCCGATACTGTTTATGTAGAGAGTGAACAGTATTGGACCAAGTATAGAACCTCGTGATGGTGATGAGATATGAAAGTGTCAAATTCATTTATATGCTGATGACACTGTCGTGTACTCTATCGCTTCAACGGCTGACCAAAGCATTTTAAGATATTACAAGGGTCTTTTATACAGCTGAAACTTGTTTAAAATGCAAAGAAAACACATTTTATGATTTTTAATAGGTTCAAAAAGTTGGTTGTAATACACTTGCACTCACAAGCTTAGATGGTTCTCGAATTAATCAGGTCTCTGCATATAAATACTTAGGGATATGGTTGGATGATAAACTGTCTTTTAAAATGCATATTGATGAACTTTGTAAACGGCTAAAAATCAAGCTAGACTTCCTCCATAGAAACAGGACATGTTTGTCCTCCACAAATAGAAGACAAATTGTGCAAGCTACTTTTATGTCTGTTATAGATTATGGGGATATTACATGTATGCTACGGCATCAACACTTAAATCGCTGGATGCTACTTGTCATTGCGCACTTAGGTTTATTACAGGTGCTAGCTACAGAACTCACCACTGTGTTTTATATCAATATGTGGGTTGGACTTCGCTGTCCATGAGACGAGAACTACATGCTCTTGTGTTTGTCTATAAAGCACTTCTGAATAAACTACCTTCTTATTTATAAATCACTCATCAATATTAGAATTAGAATTCCTACAACCAGGTCTCAAGCATGGATTTCACCTGGGGCCCATGCGATTTGCACAGAGTTGGGTATGGCTGACTTTTCCTGTTAAGCTCCTTGCTTATGGAATAGCCTGCAGACTAAACTTGAGACTCATGCCCCCCTTGCCCATTTTAAATATTTATTGGAGGATTTAAATTTTGTATTGCTTGTAACTGTTTTGGGTAATGCAAGTTCTTGTGCTGTTGGTAGAATAACCTATGTGTAAATGTAATCTGCTGCTGTATTTTTTTGTGTTATCTGTGATCGTTTTGTTTGTCTTGTTTAGTTTCTTAATCATTGTACTTAAACTGTATGTGTAAACATGTATACGCAGGGCCCAGCTTTAAAAATACATCGGTCTCAGTCTGTGTTCCTTGTTGAAATAAAGGTATAATAATAGCATGTCTGTTCATGACTCATGAGCTCTGATATGTTGGAGGATGTCCTCCGGAAGTTGTCATAATTACTGTGTAAGTCTATGGAAGTGGTTGAGAACCATGAGCTTCCTAGGTTTTGCATTGAAGTGAATGTACCCAGAGGAGGAGAGAAGCTAGCTGTTCTCCGGCTACACCATTGTGATACCCTACAGAGTGCTGCTGAGTCTACTCTAGACCTTCATTGCAAAACAGTGTGTTTTAATCAATTATTTGGTGACGTGATTATATGTAGTATATCTTCATCTAAGAAGGATAACTTTTTTAAATGTTTCACTATTTTTATTTTTATGAAATTCCCTGAGGAGGATGGTCCTCCCCTTCCTCCTCGGAGGAGCCTCCACTGCTACACACAGTGCTGGTCAACAGACGTTGGGAGATTTCTACACTCCAGTGCTAATTCAATCACCCACCTGACTAACCTCTGTGGTCTCTCCATGTATCAGTGTGTAAGCTGGCTATGGTCCCTGCTATCCCCATCAGCCCCAGTGCCCTATAGTAGCCCCCTGCCCTCCTTGCCCCAGCCCCTTCATCGGTTAAGGCCCAGGGGCATGACTGGCCATCTGCTTCACTTCCTAGCTCCCCTCCTGCGCAAATCAGGACTCAGGCATGGGGGGGTTAGGGGTGAGAACATACACAACCACCAAGCACCCACTTGGAGACAATGACACGGAGATATATCACAGAGTTGTTTTGCATCTGCCAAAGTAGTGGAGGGCATGCACATTTTTATTCATTCAACAACTAGCTTGTTTACATACATAGATACTCACCCATTTGTAAATATTGTCACACAAACAGCATCACCAAGAAAGCATTGAGGTTATGAGCACTAGTTTCCTGCAAATATATCTTACTGTAAGATGTATATGTTTCCTATGATGCTGAAGAGAGCATTTTAGTTCTCAGGCCTTTATCATCAAAGCGCATCCATCGTAGCACTTCAAACAGGCGTTTAATGCCAGCCTGGGTTCAAAGAGCTGTTTTCCTCTGAGTGAGGGCTGTGACCTCTCTGGTTCTCACCACCCCCGGCTCCTTAAAGGTCAGCAGCCACGACCAGATAATTAGCCCCTCACTGAGACCCAGCAGAGCAGGAGGAAGCTGCCCCTAGATACTGATCTCAGGTCATTTTGATGTCTCCACCCTAATTGTAAAGTTTGTAGGATTTCAGGAGGGTAAGCTGCTCATAGATCTGTGCCTAGAGGGCAACCTTTATCCACATTTTTTATAGCTCTCTGTCACAGAGGCTAATGGAAGTGCAGCACCCACTGAGGCCTGTAGGGGGCCTCTGGGGAGAGAAAATGGCAGAGATCATGGCTGCAGTAACAGGCTAGGGAAGATTAGGCTGGCTGTTTGGATTAAACTACCATTTAGACTCAGTTTAGCCCGCCTAGCCTTAGTTTGTCCTGTGAAACAGACGACAGGGTGTGTGTGTGTCTCTGTCTGTCTGTCTGTGTTTGTGTGTCTGTGTTTGTATCTGTCTGTCTGCGTGTGCCAGAGATAAAGTTCCTGGTGTTACAGAGATGGCACAGACACATGCACAGACACACACAAACACACAAACACACACACACACACACACACACACACACACACACACACACACACACACACACACACACACACACACACACACACACACACACAGAGAGAGAGAGACAGAAAAACAGGTGGTGGTTGAGCTCGAGGTCTCCTGGGCAGTAGCAGGTGTTGAAGGCGTGAGAGGGGAGTGTTGGGTAATTCTAATCCTATTGCGTAGCAGAGCTCGGGCTCAGGGCTCAACCCCCATGTTGCCCTGTAACCACTCCCCCATCGGACCACATTGGCTGCCTGTAGACAGTAAGCCACCCGTAAGTAATTACTGGTCTGAGATCAGGTCAACCAACCTTGAGCCTGACTCTAAACACAGGATAATTACTGGAGAATGATCCAGGAGCTGTTACTAGACAGAGTGAGTGACAGGTCACTGCTCCTCTGACTTGTTAATGCAGAGAGGACAGGGGAGTCCTCCCTCTTCTTGCTCTCCTACCTCTACTCTTCTCTTCTCCTCCCTCTCTCCGTCTGCTGGTCTGGTTCAGTAGCAGCATGCAGACGCTGCCTGCTAAGGCTGTTCTGTCTCTCTTCTCCTCCGCTCTTCTCTCATCTCTCTAGGATGACCAGTTTCTGCAATCTACTCTGCATAAAATACAGGTAGGAGTAGGACCACACACTCACATATACACATTTCCACTCACTCAGTAACTTTACTCTCTATTTGGTAGATAGCCTCTTGCTCAAGCTCAGATATCCGCCTCTCTCTAATGGAGATGATTTATCTCCTTTCCCTTTCTCACCCGTATCCTATTTTTAAGGCTTGAAGTTCATGACAGGCGTATTAGTCTGGAGTGCTGTCATTGTTAAAGAAATAAGCAATGATAGTTTTTCTTTTACTTTGAGATTTTTAAATAGAGGAACAGGTTTTGACTGTTAACATTGTTTCCATGTTGTAGCTTTAATCTCTCTTCGAGGAGAGCTCTTTGATGAAGCGTACAGTGTAATGTGTTTATTACGGTACACTTCCCTAAAGGTATGTGCTTAGTCTGGAGCTGGCTGTCTTTTCAGACACACCTCCATTGAGCTTTACATAGCCTGCGCTTGCAGCTGTGTCTATGTGTTCTTTGCCCTCTTGATCTTTGTTTGGCCACAGACTAGCCCATAAGAGTTATTGGACGAAGGCGTCTTCTGTACGGGGGACTTTTGTTAAGAGTCCCGATGCTTGGTCTGAACATTAGCATGCATCGCTTGCGGTACGATTTTGGAAGCATAAGGACCATATCTTTGATATCAGCGAGAAATAATACAAATATATACAATTGATACACACCTTTACAGGGTTAGGGTTCCCACACGGCCATATGTCCATGTTACAGTGCCTGTTTACGGAAAACAGACGGAAGACACATTTGTGGTGTCACATCTTCCATTTACACACAGGTGCAGAAAGCTAATTAGCACAGGTAGTCCATACGTGTGCTAATTAGCTATCTGTGTCTCCGAACACCTGTGTGTAAACAGAAGACAGACAACACAAATGTGTTGTCACTGAAAAATACTGTTGGTTGCAACTGTGTTAAAACCTGTTAAAACTGTGTACAGTAAGCATGTATTTTGCATTTGTGAAATGAGTTTGATGTGATATGAAAGTAGAGGTATTTTTGTTTCTAGAACTGTACTGCATTTGAGAATCAATGTACTTTTAGATGGAGTATTTGGCTGTTTGGTCTTCGCCCTCTAAATATAACCTATAAGGTCCTTGGACTATAAGGCGTAATGTTAGGCTCCTTTAGTCCATTATTTGGCTAGCCACAGACATACAGTATGTCTCTGCTTCATAGCTCAAACTGAAAACAAATTGATTCTGATCCTCATAGTGTTTATGTGACTCTTAACTCTGACGGTGTGTGAGCTGTGAGAGTGTGTGGTGGTGACTGCGTGTTTATGCTAATGTTTGCCTTCTCTGGAGGAGTTCAAAGTACACCTTGATCCTGTCACGTGTCTCCAGTGCCATCTGCGTTTACTTTGGAGGAGTTTGTCACCTGTGGCATTGCTGATGACAGCGCTGATACATTATTCTCAGGGCTAATGTGCCACTGACTGACTGACTGTCTCTCTCTCTCTCTCTCTCGCTCTCAGGAGGTGTTTTCAGACGGCTCATTTCTACGTGGAGGACAGTAGTTCTCCCAGAGTGGTGCCCAATGACAGCATCCCTGTCATCCCCATCCCAGGTAAGCACCAATCAGAGCACCGCTTCGGCCCCATAGTACCCCAGAAGGAGGTTAAAATCCTTGTCAGGAATGGGTCAGTTGATTGCAGCAAAATGGCACCTTTTCTCTGAAGTTTTCCAAATGTTCACTTTCTGTCTGTGGTCAATGTAATAATTCACAGTCAGGGTCAAGGGGAATAGTCTTGTCCCATATGTCTGCTCCTCTCTGTTTCCACTGGAATCCTATAGGCACCAATCATGTACAATCTGTACAGATACATCACACACATACAGTAGACACCATATGAGACTTCATATGACCGTTCTCCTCACATGAGACCACTATTTCATTATCCATCCACCTCTGTGTGCTCTGTTGAAGAGTAAACAAACAGTTCATTCAAAGATGTTGTTTTTCTAAAGGAGCTGTACTTGATTTAAAGTGTGTGCATTGAGTTTCATGTACTGGACAGTAACCTGTCATTCCATTGTATTGATTAGACATTATTGATCCCCAAAGGGAAGTTATTTTTGCCACCAGCAGCAGACCCCGACATGCATTATAGATAAACAGGCATACATTTCAACACCGAAATCGACATGAAATTATTCCTAGAGATGAAAAGTGTTTAAATTACTAAAGGAGGAGAGCTGAGATGTCTCTCACACTTAATATTGAACATTTTACTTTAACCACTTTTCAGATGGGAAATTCCATGCACACATTGATTTTTCCATGAAGATCTCATGTGAGATCGAGGTCATTGCATTAGCAGACTACATTGATGTTTGAACACCAGTGTTATCATCTGTGAATGCTGTTCAAGTGTTAAAACACTTGAGAGGGAGAGCCTGACTCTGTGAGACAGGACTCACTCAGCCATGGTTTCAATGGGCTGTTGCTTGGCGATGAAGGTGCCAGTGGCCTCAGGTGGTTGGATTGTTGGGGTGCATATGTGTGATCAGTATTTACAAGATTTGTGTTCCAAGAGATACCCGTAGCTGGTGTTGTTTTGCTAGAACACACTATTCCGTCATAATCATGTGATGTGTGTGAACAGGTGGGTGTTTGCCCTCACTAGTGTTACTGTAGTGTTTAACACGATTTATGAGAGTTCCCTGTCAGCATTGGTTTTGTGCTCTGTGCTTACTGGTTCAGCCCAAATGCACCATGTTAAAGGAGGGTGGAAGGGGTAGGGTGGGGGGTGGGGGGGTGGAGGAGGGCTGGATCGCTCTCTCACTCTTTCGAGCCAGTGGATCAAACATTAAAGGCATGGAGATTGGCCCTCAAAGACCCAATCTTCCATATCTAACATCTCCCCTCACATACAAGATTTTCCCCAGCATCCAAATCCATTTGGACTGACTGAGTGTCCTTCACAATGGACCTTGGCACAGAGAGCTGTGTCTGATGTGCCTATTTAAACCAATGGCGCAGCACTTCCCAGCACAGGGACAGGGAAGGCTTATAAAGTGGGACCCATTCGACATCTCTCCTCCTCCTTAAAAGGCCGTTAACTTTGAGAACTGACTTCAGTACTCTACATTCTCCTCAGCAGATTGTATCTCCTAACCAGATATCAAAAGGTTTGTGGCTTATGAGACTTTATACCATGGCATTGTTGAATACCTCTTTCTGATTTGCTTGAAGGGTATTCTGGAGCCCTTCAAGTCATAACGCACTGTATATTTGCATCGTAAAATTCAATGGCTATCGTTCATTCTTACATTTTTTATGTTTGAGCTGCTTTTGAAAGCCAAAGTCGAATTGAAAACATTATTGGCATTGTTGAGTTAGATGTTCATAATAACAAGCTAGGATGAATAGTTTGGCTAGCTAAACTAGCAAGTCTGTTTGGTTTCCATGGCAACTACTGTATCTAGTAAACTTGCTAGCTACTTCAGTGGATGTTATGTTAGTTACACATTTATACTGGAAAATGAACACATTTCTAGCTGTGTTAAATTATAGCCATGGTATAAAGGGATAATCAACTCAGGGCTCTATGCGTTCCAAGGACAATAATGCAACTCCTGACCTCCGCGTCATTCATTATTTTACATAGAACGCATAGCCCCTCATTGATTATCATTTACATATTGACTATGATGTAAGACAATGTTTCTAGAATAGCCTAATGTTGATTGGAGTGCTGTTTGAAGGTTGTTATCTATCTTGATCATAGGTTTGGAGGACTGAAATAGGCATACTTTTTCTTAAAGGTCCAATGCAGCCATTTTTATCTGAATATGAAATAATTTCTGGTTAACAATTAAGTACCTTACTGTGATTGTTTTCAATTAAACTGGCCAAAAAGAAACGAGCAAGAATTGTACTAGGACTGTCTGGGTGTGGTCCGAGTGGAAAACTGAAAATGAGCTGTTATTGGCAGAGAGGTTTGGAACTCTCTTTCTTATGGGTCTATTAACTAGTTTACTGCATGGTGATGTCACCATTGAAGGCCAAAACGCCATCACACCAAAACAGGCTTACATTTTAGGTGCTCTTACACTAAATGGAGAGGCTGTGGTTCCGGATTTTCTGGACACCCGATTTACCATGGCAAACAATACGAATATTTATTTTTACGTAGCTGCTGCGCAGTGCTCCCCCTGTCGCTTACATCAACGATGAACGCCTTTGTCTGATGTAGCCTACACACTTCATGTTGTAGACAAAGGTCAGGGTCGACGTGTTCCAACTATTGCATTCCAAGCCTCAGTAGGCTGTTAAGGATAAACACGATTTAATGTCCTTTTTTAAGGCTACATGCAGCTATTTACATGTTGTACTCTAAAGACATGATTAACATGTTTGTATAAACGCTCAAATTGTTTTTTGCCCCAATGCAAAACTCAAGTGGGGAGTTACATGCATATCAAACACAAACATGACACAAACATGACACAGACGCAGTCTAATTAGCCATTTAATGTTATTTTTTCATCATCGTTGCAAACATTGGCTGAGCAGAAGGCAGACAGACAGGCAGTCAGTCAAAGTAGTAGTATTATTTTTCAGCAACTCTGTGTAATGGCTACGATATTGCAGCAACTATAACGATTAGCCTACATCAAAACGCTGATTGTTTTTGCTCCAATGCAATGTGTAGGGACTGCATCCTGTTTGTGCAACTGCAATATCCGTTACAACAGACAGAGAAGGTTGTAGCCTTCATAATGGCCTTGAATGTTAGTTCAAATCGCCGCGTGGTTTTTATTTCAGCTGTCCAGAAATATGAGGCAGAGACATAGGCTACATCATCATGGTTCAGAAGAGGGTGAGTAAAGAGAGAAATGTGAATGGAGTGTGAGCAGCAGCTACGCCCCAATTTTTTTTTTGCATAAAATAACACATGCGCAGAACCTGATCCAGATAAGTGGCTTTGAGAAAGAGGTTTCCTTAGGGGTGTGGGCGAAATCTCGGTGTGGAAATGTACAAAAAACACATTTAAAATCACGTGAATTACGTTTTTGACTGCACTGGGCCTTTAAAATTGATTAATTTGTGCAATAATGGAGCTAAAGATTACTAGTTGATTCCGCTCAGATAGAGCTGTGAAAACAGTGGACTGAATCATACTGTGTTGCCATGACTCAGTGTGTATAGGGCATCTAAGGCAGAGAGTTCTTAGGCCCAGTGGGGCTGTAGAGACCTATAGGAGAACGAGCAGCAGTGAGGGGAGAGCCATATGTGACCATAATGACAATCCTGCTTCTCACAGAGCTAATTGTCTCAACTGACACCCCCCCCCCTCCCCCTCTCTCTCTGGGGATTTGAAACCTTATGAAAACGACCACAAGACAAACACCCCACACACCTAACTACCAGAGACATACCACACACCACAGTATATTACTCCAGTGTATTTCCAACAATAATTTTCAAAGCCAATTATGTCTAATACATTTTTCATGAAGCTGTTTGACAATTTGAACCTCCTCCTTGTATCTCCATATGCTGTGTTTACCATAAGCATATGATTAGTGGCATTACTATGCATAAATATTCCTCTCTGCCTTGTATGCATTAATATTTAATGAGAAGAAGGGGTAAATAGAAGGATTTGGGTGCTTTCAACAGGCACTGTAGTTAACAGCATGTCCTATGAAGTACCATTATCATTTGGGCAAAGATGTAAAAGTACAAGCTGCCTTTTCCCATAAGTTGGCTCTATGAAACATTCATTGTGTGTGGATTTGTGTGTGTGTGTGCGGGTGTGCATGCGAGTAAGTGTACGTTTGTAAGTGTGTGTGACGTGCGTACAGTAGGCATTCGTACACGTGTTTGAGTGTGTGATTTCCCCTGTGGATGAAGCGTTTGTTCAGCCCAGCTCTCCGTATGTCTCACTAAATGAGCGTTTAGAGTGGTTCCCACAGGCACAGTTAGGACAGAACATCCACCAAGATGAGATCTGTCCCTCTCATCACTCTCCACCATCACACTCTGTTCCCTTTTGCTATCTTTACCCCCTTCTGTGGATAAAACTAGGACCAGATTGAAACTGTGAATCATTAATGACTCTGCTTGAGATGAAGCATGTGAACTTCTTCACCTACGTGAAACATAAGCTGATGGACATAAATAACACATGCTTTTTGTCTTGGTGAAATATTGAACATGGGATTGTGATAGAGTGGAAGAGCGATCTCTCACCGCTCTCCTCCTGTAGCTTCCTGCTACTTTCCTGCATGTGTTACATCACTCTGTCTTTTTAAGACAGATATTCAACAGGTATTACAGGTTTTTAGAGATCCTAGAGATAGTGTAGAGTTATAGTGTAGAGATGTTTTGTACATGCATTGTACTGTACTGTACATTGTACTGTACATTAAACATGTTGATGTCTTCATATGTGACATATACGTCACTTCCTCTGCTACATGTCTTCCCTGGACACAAGTGTGTGCCGAACTCAAACTGTTTGTCTGTATGACTCAAACTGTTTGTCTGTGTGTTTTTGACTAAGTGTCTAATTCTATGGTCTCCCTTCCAGATGACATGGAGGCCATCCCTGTCAAGCAGTTCATCAAACACATCTCAGAGCTCTATTCCAACAACCAGCATGGCTTCTCAGAGGACTTTGAGGTAAATAACGGCTCCCTTTGTTGCTGTAATATAGTAGTCTTAACTCTTAACCCCACGATAGACTGGCTAGCATAGCATCCCAGCCCGGTGGGTTAGAGTCTGAGTTAGCCAGGTGACCTTGCTCTAACCACTGGTTGACTTTCCATGTTCCTGTGTCGTGTTTGGTTTGCCATGTGAGTGAGGGCAGCATGTGTGTCCGTGTGTGCGTGCATGCTTGTGTGTGTGTGGGGCATTTAAGGTTTCCATAGTGCTGCTAATGGTCTTGGAGCAGATGATGTACGAGAGGTCTGTTAGCTGATTTAGATATGTGTCTCCTGACTGGGCCGGCTGACTGAGAGCGAGAGAGCAGATCAGGCTAGAAACCTGTGTCACATGTCCACTACACTGCCTTACTAAACCAATATTTACCTTGTGTTGTATGTGGATCACACAGATGATGTAAGATCAGTAATGCTTTGTGCCTGGGTGATAGCCTTTAGGACAGCCATGGTTTTCAAGTTTCATTCCGAGTAAAATATATCTGAGGGCTCAGTCAGTGATCCTACAACTTATTTTGAGGGGGATTTTGATCACATGCTAACAGATATATGTGCTGTAAATACCTCTCCTATTTCTATCGCTGTAGTTTGAGAAACTAACTCTGCTGCCCTCGTTCTCCATCCCTTCACCTTCTCCCACCCTTACTTTCTCAGCCGTTAGCAAACCTCTCAGTATTTCTTAGTGACCCTCTCCCCAGAAGAAGGATGGGGGAGCTGTCCTACACTGGGCCCTGCTAATGAGTTTCCCCATGGGGCTAGCAACACTGCCACTCCCCCACCACCACCCGTTTATTGTCCAGGCCAGTGTGAGTGACATTTGGAAGTGGTTTAAGGTTTAAGGGGGGCCCCTCTCCTGAGTGAATGGAGTGCTCCTTGCACTCCACATCTCTTTATTCTGCCCCAGAAAGGAGGCAGGAGAAAGGGGGAAGGCAGCGGAGCGAAACCCCTTTGGGTGGAGCGTCCTCGGGCCCTGACAAGTGGCTTTGTCCCGACGGGTCTCCCTGGGTAGGGTGCGTAAAGACAGGGGGAGAGGCTGGGGAATGGGTTTGGCCGGGCTTGGATCCCTGGGCACTGTGCAATGGGAATCTTTGGGGCGGGGGGAGAAGAAGGCTAGAATGCATGCTGCATACAGATTGAGTTACAGGGAGGTTATGTTAGTTACATGACATGACTTCGATCTTGGTGGCTAATATGTCCATTTGCTTCATGTCTCATATATTTACTGTTTACTAATAACTCTCTGTACCCTGATGCCTTTCACACCATATAGACAGACAGGGTTCTGGGGTGATTTATAAATACCTTCTTGTCATTCTAATGTCCACATATGTCCACCATGGTTGAATTCTCCCTGGTGTTGGCTAGAGATCTGCTCATTTTTTAGGATCTCATTCTGTAATGCCACTACTCTCCTTGGCATACACACTGTAATTGGAGCCAGTGGGCAGCTGTGTCCGTATTCCGTGTGTGTACTTGTGTGTGTGTGTGTGTGTGTGTGTGTGTGTGTGTGTGTGTGTGTGTGTGTGTGTGTGTGTGTGTGTGTGTGTGTGTGTGTGTGTGTGTGTGTGTGTGTGTGCGTGCGTGCGTGCGTGCGTGCGTATGCATGTGTAAGCATGTGTGTGCAGGCGTGTGTGTGTCTGGCGTGTGTGTGGTGCATGTACAAGCCATCTGGTGGTCACATCAGCCAGTGACTTTACAGTAAGTATGTACCCAGTTTCACTGTCCCCAAGCCCTCACAACTTGATCCCAGCACCATGTTCTTACCCATGTACACCCCACCTCCACAGTCACCCTTCCCTTATATCTATCTATCTATCTATCTATCTATCTATCTATCTATCTATCTATCTATCTATCTCCAACTTGTATGAGGGGTCCGAATTCTTCTGCTGTGCCCAGAATAAATGAGTATTCCTGTTTGTACCATGGAGAGAGACATCTATTAAATATATAACAAGGTTGTTGATCTGTAAATCCTTAGAGGAAATGAACGAGGGGCTGATTTGACCAGACTGAAGACCATGGTCGGTCATAATTTGTGTTGCTAGAAGGCCAGACAACTGTTGTTGGTTTGTCATAAAACATTGACTATGTACTGGTTGCTATAAGACTATAGAGTGATAGAGTAGAATGGGCATGTGTTCTCTGGTTTCATGATTGTATCGAGACACACAAAGAATGCAAGCATATTTGGCATGTTTTCTGCCGTGGCTTTAAAGGACGGTTAATAAAAGTGATACATGAAGCTTCTCAATGGATGGCATACTTTATGGTTCCACTGGGAGTGGAATGATGTTGTGAGAGCAGCGGAGGTTTGGGAAGATTGCGTGATGGTTAGCTTAGTGTGTGACAGCACTTAAGGGGAGAGAGCCAGAGTTGGGCTCAAATCGAATTGAAGGCCGTCTATTCAGAAAGTAAACTGAAACGACAATTCAATAATAGAAAAAGGGTATTTATTTTCAATGACTTCTCAATAAACTGAAAAGTAGAAGCTATTTATCACTTCCTGAATTGACTGCCCTTTGATTTGAATTGAGCCCAACCCTGGAAAGAGCTTGTCAACTTCTGCGAGGAAGAGAGAGCGAGGAGAGAGAGAGAGAGAGAGGAAGAGAGGAAGAGAGGGAGGGAGACAGCTGCCCTGTGTCTGTCACTTTGTCGACCACATCTGACAGCGAAAAATTGCTTAGATGTTACCAGAAATGCCTCTATAACTGTCAAAATCTCTCTTTTCACTTCGTTCCAAAATGTTACCCTTGGTGTGTCTCTCTCTCCCCCACAGGAGGTGCAACGATGCACGGTGGACATGAAGATCACGTCGGAGCACTCCAACCATCCAGACAACAAGCACAAGAACAGATACATCAACATCGTGGCCTGTGAGTAGTGCACACCACACATTACAATACAGGAGCATGACAGGCTGTCACACCACTGCACTGATGCTTCATGTCATACAGATCCTGCTTGTAAGAGTACAGCTCTCATCATCTAGGCTACTGGTGTCTTCAGAGCTAACAGAATATGTAGTGTGGGGAATGTGAGACACACACGTGCACGCACGCACGCACACACACACACACACACACACACACACACACACACACACACACACACAGAGCTAACTGTCCCTGTCTCTCCTCCAGACGACCACACTCGGGTGAAGCTACGGCCTTTAGCTGGGAAGGACACCAAACACAGTGACTATATCAATGCCAATTACGTAGATGTGAGTGTTGATTGGAGTATCTATTTTGGTCCGTCTGGTCGTGTGAGTGTGTATTTGTAAGAATTCGTTTTTTGTACTGTGTATTGTAGGCATGTGTGTACAATATGTGTTACGTATTGTACAAGCATGACAATGTCTTTGAATATTGTGTATGTTTTGTTCATGGTCTCTCACCTTGTTTCCCTGTGTATGGTAGGGCTATAACAAGCCCAAGGCATACATCGCGGCCCAGGGCCCTCTCAAGTCCACCTTTGAGGACTTCTGGAGGATGGTGTGGGAACAGAACACTGGCATCATCGTCATGATCACCAACCTCGTGGAGAAAGGAAGGGTATATACACTACAATTCAATAGATCCTTTTAGTAATCATATAATAACCTTTTGTTTTTTGTGATTCATTGAAACAAGAGTCCCTAACCACGTAAAGGTGTGTCTCTGCAGAGAAAATGTGATCAGTACTGGCCCACAGAGAACACAGAGGAATATGGGAACATAGTGGTCACGCTAAAGAGCACCAAAGTGCACGCCTGCTACACGCTACGACGCTTCACCGTGCGCAACACAAAAGTAAAAAAGGTCAGTGACAGTGTTATAGTTCTACAGTGTTATAGGTCTACAGTGTTATAGGTCTGCAGTGTTATAGGTCTGCAGTGTTATAGGTCTACAGTGTTATAGGTCTACAGTGTTATAGGTCTACAGTGTTATAGGTCTACAGTGTTATAGGTCTACAGTGTTATAGTTCTACAGTGTTATAGGTCTACAGTGTTATAGGTCTGCAGTGTTATAGGTCTACAGTGTTATAGGTCTACAGTGTTATAGGTCTACAGTGTTATAGGTCTACAGTGTTATAGATCTGCAGTGTTATAGGTCTGCAGTGTTATAGGTCTACAGTGTTATAGGTCTGCAGTGTTATAGGTCTGCAGTGTTATAGGTCAACAGTGTTATAGGTCTGCAGTGTTATAGGTCTGCAGTGTTATAGGTCTGCAGTGTTATAGGTCAACAGTGTTATAGGTCTACAGTGTTATAGGTCTGCAGTGTTATAGGTCTACAGTGTTATAGGTCTACAGTGTTATAGGTCTGCAGTGTTATAGGTCTGCAGTGTTATAGGTCAACAGTGTTATGATCGGCTATGAAAAGTCAACTGACATTTACTCCTGAGGTGCTGACTTGTTGCACCCTCCACAACTACTGTGATTATTATTATTTGACCATGTTGGTCATTTATGAACATTTGAACATCTTGGCCATGTTCTGTTATAATCTCCACCCAAAACAGCCAGAAGAGGACTGGCCACCCCTCATAGCCTGGTTCCTCTCTAGGTTTCTTCCTAGGTTTTCTTCCTGTTCTACTGGTCTCAGTGTTATTGAAAAGTGACTAACATGATATCTCATCTACTTCTTATCATGTAGAAAGATACTAATCAATGTGTGTTCTCTCTATCTCCCTCCTCCCTCTTCCTCCCTCCCTCTCTCCAAGGGTCAGAAAGGGAACCCTAAGGGGTGTCAGAGTGAAAGAACGGTGGTGCAATACCATTATACCCAGTGGCCTGACATGGGCGTCCCTGAGTACACCCTCCCTGTGCTCACCTTCGTCAGGAGGTCTGCTGCCACCCAGACCCCAGAGATGGGCCCTATGCTGGTCCACTGCAGGTATTGTCTCTGTCACTGTGCTGCTCAGGGGTTCTTATGGGAGAAGACTTACTAAAATAGAAGGGGTGCACATTTTGCAAACTGTGTATTCTAAAATGTATCAAGCATGAGAGGAAGAACAAAAGCCAAAAATAAAGATTATGAGAACTAATGAGCCCCCAAAAATCATCAATATTAGACAGTTTCATGATTTACTGTAGTTTAGTTTATTATTTATTTTCACCAGTGAAGCATCTGTTGTGGTGCTTGACACATAAGTGTATCGGCCAATAAATGGGTAGGATTTTTGTTATTATTTTTATTTTTTTGCGTTGTTTGTAACACATTTTTTTACTTATCATGTACATAATGTTGCTGCGACCGTGTCTTATGACCGAAAATAACTTCTGGACATCAGAACAGTGATTACTCACCACGAACTGGAAGAGGCTTTTTCCTTTAACGAGTCCAACGTGAAGGATATACTGCTTTCCCGGGAACAGGCCAAAATCCTTGTCATTTGTGTGAAGAGGGGGCGGAGTACGGGCTGCCTTCTGAGAATTTGTAGGTGGCAAATATTGAAAAATAAAAATGATGACCTACGAGCAAGATTAAACTACTAACAGGACATAAAAAAATGTAATATCTTATGTTTCACTGAGTTGCGGCTGAACGACAACATTCACAAAATACAGCTGGCCGGTTTTACACTGTATCGTCAGGATAGAACAGCAGCCTTTGGTAAGACAAGGGGTGGCGTTCTGTGTATATTTGTAAACAGCAGCTGGTGCACGATATCTAAGGAAGTCTCAAGGTTTTGCTCGCCTGAGGTAGAGTATCTCATGATAAGTTGTAGACCACACTATCTACCTAGAGAGTTTTCATCTGTATTTTTCGTAGCTGCCTACATACCACCGCAGACCGATGCTGGCACTAAGACACACTCAATGAGCTGTATACCGCCATAAGCAAACAGGAAAACATTCACCCAGAGGCGGCACTCCTAGTGGCCGTGGACTTTAATGCAGGGAACTTAAATCTGTTTTACCAAATTTCCATCGGCATGTTAAATGTGCAACTAGAGGGAAAGAAAACTCTAGACCACCTTTACTCCACACACAGAGACACGTACAAAGCTCTACATAGGGTAGTGTGTACGGCCCAGTGCATCAGTGTGGCCAAGCTTCCTGTCATCCAGGACCTCTATAACAGGCGGTGTCAGAGGAAGGCCCTAAAAATTGTCAAAGTCTCCAGCCACCCTAGTCATAGACTGTTCTCTCTGCTACCGCATAGCAAGCAGTACCGGAGTGTCAAATCTAGGTCCAAGAGGCTTCTAAACAGCTTCTACCCCCAAGCCATGAGACTCCTGAACATCTAATCAAATGGCTACCCAGACTATTTGCATTCCCCCCCACCCCCCTTTTACACTGCTACTACTCTCTGTTATTATCTATGCATAGGCACTATGCATAGGCACTTTAATAACTCTACATATTACCTCCATTACCTCGACTAACCGGTGCCCCCGCACATTGACTCTGTACCGGTACCCCCCGTTTATAGCCTCGCTATTGTTATTTTACTGCTGCTCTTTAATAATTATTGCTTTTATTTCTTATTCATATATATATATATATATATATATATATATTATATATATATATTAAACTGCATTGTTGCTTAGGGCTTGTAAGTAAGCATTTCACTGTAAGGTATTGTATTCGGCACATGTGACAAATACAATTTGATTTGGCACGACTGAGATGAAAAAGTATGTCCTCTACATGCAGTGCTGTGAGTGACCTGGCATAGAGCCATGCAGTGTAAAAAGTAAAGGTTCCTGGAACCTTTATGGGATCCTTTATGGGTTCTTCAAATTGAAACTGTGGGGGAAACCTTATAAGTTATTTTAAGAACCCTTGAAAAAGGTTATTTGAAGAACCCCTTATAATGGTTCCTCGAAGAACCTTTTTGGGGTTAATTTTTTAAAACTCCCTGTCCTCCCTCTCTCCATTATAAAAAACATGCATTAATAACAATAATAATAATAATATTGACAATATTGATTTAAGTAATACATTTATTATTTAGTGGCACCACAAATGTGAAGGAATATTTACAAAACAGTTTACCAAACAAAACATATAAAAAAATGTCTGCAGACATGTCAGACCATAATACATAATACATTTACTTTGTGTAGTGCAATTCATTACATTTTTTAAAATAAAATAATGATGTACAATAAAAACAACATACATTAAAAATGAATCATAGGTAAACTAACAATATTGTAGACTTGATACTAAATGCAGTTTTTGCTTTAGGGTGTGTGTGTGTGTGTGTGTGTGTGTGTGTGTGTGTGTGTGTGTGTGTGTGTGTGTGTGTGTGTGTGTGTGTGTGTGTGTGTGTGTGTGTGTGTGTGTGTCCAACAACCACTTAGTTATGTTAGGGAGTTTGCCATCTTTATAACCGGCCCTGGCAACTTCACCCCAAATTCTCTTATCCCCAGAACACAGTAACTTAACAACATAGGTGTTTTTCTGACATTTTGGGGAAATTGAAGTGAAAATAAAAAATCCAGCCCTAGCAGAGCCCCAAGTCCCATGGGGACGTCCAATAGGGCGTGGATGTTCTCCCCATCAAATACCAGTGGGATTTCACTCTCATGGTGAATTGGATTCCCACCGATGCAGTAAAGGAGTAGAGAGCAGTGTAATCTGTGTCAACAAAAGTAAGAAAATATTAATACACATACAATTAACAAAGAACATAACAAATGTTCAGCTGTAGTTTTATATAAGCATGCACACATGTTTTTGAAGAAACAGATTATTTGAGCATAGGCATACCTTGTCACGGCCATAAAGGCCACTCGGGTCCTCATTGAAGAGATAGGACAAGAGCAGGATGGCTGCTGTGTTCTCAAGTCCTAGTAAAGCAATGATCTTACAACACTTGCTAGTTTTATTGCAAAATACATTAGAGAAAGGGAAGGATTAACAGCAAATTCGCCTGTGTGCCTCTTCTGTATCTTTGAAAAACCTTTTTGGGGCTGTTTTTCATTGCCAAGAACCCTAATGTTCTTTGATGATCTTAGAACTTCAGTTGAACCCCTAATTTTTAGAGTGTAATATGCACTGCAGTCTGAAATATACACTATCATTTTCCCTACAGCTACTCTGCACTTCCATTGTTACCTGAGAGAAAGGAATCCCAGCTGTGGTTAGCTAAGCATGTGTTTAAGGCAGGGAAATGGACTGTAATTGTCCAGTGAAAGTTCCCTCCTCGGTAATGAGAGTAATGGTCTCTAATGTCATCTGTCCTGTGCTGTTCGATAATGACCCTTCACAGGCAGAACCTGCTGTGTCTACACACTCAACTATACAGCTCTGCCAGACACACACACCGCAGGTCCTCTAGCCAAGCTTATTACTGTGTCCTGGGTGGACACAGTGACCTGGGTAGACCTTCTCTCACACTGTCAGTGCTGCCGACTGGCTTCTCTCCTGCTGAACATGGATTTCTGTTAATGATACACACAGGACCTTGACTTGAGGAGAAGTCCACCTATGAGATATAAATAGCCCTGTTAAGGGTCAGATGTGAGGTTAAGGCATGTTTTATAGGAGTTTGTACTGTATGACTTCTCCAGGAGGGCTTGGATGCATTAGAGCTGCTCTCCCCAACTTCAGTCCTTGAACATCATTCATCAGCAACTGGTTTAGATCTGGAAAATGATGGGTCTGGTCTCTCTGGCCAGCCAATGACATGGATTGATTGATTAAGAACCAGTTAGAGGAGACCGCAGCATACATGGACTGGGATTGACAGCTGAGTTAGAAGATTAATTAGTCTGCTGCTGTCATGGAGCTCTTTGTCCATATTCCTGAAGACCTAAATGCCAATAGGCAACTAGGCAAGTCAGTTAAGAACAAATTCTTATTTTCAATGACGGCCAACAGTGAGTTAACAGTGGGCGGAACGACCCTGTTCACGGGCGGAACGACAGATTTGTACCTTGTCAGCTCGGGATATGAACTTGCAACCTTTCGGTTACTAGCCCAACGCTCTAACCACTGGGCTACCCTGCCACCCTGTATGAATATCCAAGTTGTATGTTCATGTGTGTGTGTGTGCAGTGCGGGTGTGGGCCGGACAGGGACCTACATCGTCATAGACAGCATGCTGCAGCAGATCAAGGACAAAAGCACAGTCAACGTCCTGGGCTTCCTCAAACACATCCGGACACAGCGCAACTACCTGGTACAAACAGAGGTGGGTTGTGTGTGTGTGTGTGTGTTTTTGAGTGTGTATGAACATCCTGAGTGACTCATTCTATAATCACCATGTGCCATTCTATTCACTTGAGCATCTGTGGTAAAGTCCCGAATGATCAAACTCTCTGCAGCTAGTAGACTACAGTAGAGCATAACGTTAAACTTCTGTCTTTCTTATCTGTCCAATGCAGCTGTGTTTAAGTCTGTCCATGTCCCTCTTTGTAAATATAGGAAAGGCATGCATCACACAGCCACTGTTGTCCGGGACCAAGGGGACCATGGTCATTGTCATAATTTATCTGCTCTAAAAAGAGCTGCACTGCCACGTTGTCTGCATGTCTGACTGGTGTTCTCTCTTTCTGTCCTGCTTGGCCTATAGGAGCAGTATATCTTCATTCATGATGCGTTGATTGAGGCCATCATGGGGAAGGAGACGGAGGTGTTGTCCAGCCAGCTGCACAGCTATGTCAACAGTATCCTTATGCCTGGGGTGGGCGGCAAGACACGGCTGGAGAAACAGTTTAAGGTCAGAGTACCTCCTTCTCAGTCGTACTGAACACTCATTCCCCTAGATCTCTTTCTCTATCTGCCTATCATGCTCCTTCTCTCTCAAACATATTTTCTCTGCATCTTTCTTTTTCTGCCACATCTCTGTCTGTCTCTCTCGCTGTCTCTCTTTCTCTCCTTACCTTTCTTTCTCTCTCTTTCTCTCTCTGTACCTCTTTTTTCTCTCTCTCTGTACCCCACTCTCCCTCTATCCTCTCTCTTCTCTCAGCTCTCCATCGTTCCCATGTTTTCCCAGAGCAGAGACTTCAGGGTCCTGTTTGTCTCCTTAAAGACGTCCCTCAGCATCACAAAGTTGTGATTCATCTCCCTCAGGGCCCACTACTGGAGAAGTGATCGTAATTAGAATGGAAATACATTTGGGGGAAGAGTACTTATCTTCCTCGGGTGGCCCCTTTGACTAACCCCACTCACTGCTTGTTTCCAGGGAGATGTGAACTTTCCTATAATGGTGGGGGGTCTGGGTTATGGCCTGGTTTGATGACAAGCTCACAACGTAATTGGCTTTCATTATTCTCCTCCACGGTGTATTTGATTTAGCCCAGGGTTGGGAGAGATTGAGCGTGCTCTTGCGAAACAATGGCAGCCATTGGGATTGTAATGCAATTAGCCTCAAGGCTGGATTTGAAGTTAATCATTTTTTGGAGAGAATATTTATTTTGTTTTTCACAGTCCAAGAAAAAGTCTGTGTTAATTTCTGCTCTACAAAGAATTAAGCAGTGTTTGTCTTTTTGTGACATGCGATTTGGCATGAGCGTTATCTGCAATATTAAGATGAGCAAACACTTTTTTCAGTCGGCAGAATTTGATCTGAGACTTGACTATAATTGAATTAACTGTTGAAAGTCTGTGTTGATGGGAAGCAGCACATGGTTGGGCTGTATTCTAAACACATGTTTAGACTACTAGCTATGTTCTGAACCCCATGTTTAGGGCCATAACAGTAGGGTGGTTAGTGTCAGAACACCTGAGGTCAGTGACTCTACACAGAGTACTGCAGGCCATGAGAGTTTGTTTAAATGACAGAGTAGGGAGGGTATGAATGATCAATCGAAGCATGTATCTTTATCAGATAATCTGGTGTATTGTATCATTGTTATCTAACCTCTCTCTCTCTGTCTTTCTTCCTCTCCCACTTTCATCCACCCATCTGTCCCTCTTTCTTGCCCTCTCACCTCTCTTGTTGCAGTTGGTGACTCAGTGTAACGCCAGGTTTGTGGAGTGCTTCAGTGCTCAGAAGGAATGCAACAAAGAGAAGAACCGCAACTCCTCGGTAGTACCCTGTAAGTCAAATTATATTATCCATGCACCACCTGACAGCGATATTCAGATTTCGTATTGGCTCCCGTCTAGGCTGCTGCTTTCCACAGTTTCCAGTTTCTGATAACCTTAGGCTCTATTCATGGTCATAGGAAGTCATTCATCTACAGTAGTTAGTTACATAACCAGTTGTTTATGGTCCATGCTCATACTAGAGTTATTTTAAGTGATTATGCTGTGGCTGCTTTCATAAAAATGACACACTTTACTTTGTAAACCAATAAGAACATGTTTGCTACTTAGCTCTATGATCACTGTGCCTTGATTGGATCTCTCTTTCTCTATGGCAGCGGAGCGTGCGAGGGTGGGGTTGGCACCTTTACCCGGCATGAAAGGCACAGATTACATTAACGCGTCTTACATAATGGTGAGTACCACCTCCTGTCCCTCCTCTGTCAATCATTCACTGTCCCTGCCACACACCCGGCTGGACCAACTGAGCTAAGGAATGTCAGTATTATGATATATGATCCATTTGTCTCATAGACATTGCTATCATAGACATTGTTAATTGCTATCAACTGAAAGGAATGGACTTGAATTTGTTGTTGACCTATGTGAATCCTAGGTTTGTGTCGGGACATAAAAAGGTAGACCGCTAGATCTAAGATGTTTTGAGCAGTGGTAGTCTACTGCTGTGGTAGGTTTCATCTGACACACATAGGCTTGTTTTCATCTTTGTGTGTAACCACAACACAACCCTTGCTTGGACCCTTGACCTCTGTTCTGACACCACAGGGCTACTACAGGAGCAATGAGTTCATCATTACCCAGCATCCTCTGCCCCACACCACTAAAGACTTCTGGAGGATGATCTGGGACCACAATGCACAGATCATTGTCATGCTGCCGGACAACCAGGGGCTGGTGGGTCTCTCACACGCACATGAACAATGTGCAAGCATGCAGGCACACACCCACATACAGTACATGCACACACACACCACCAAGGGTTGTTGGCTTCAGCCTTATCTCTGGTCTATTAAAGGGCTGTCTTAGCACGCTAAGCTTAGTGTCTCCCAGCCTTGGCCCAGTGTTCACACAGGAAGCCACTCGTTTGGGTGTGAGAGGAATTGAGATGAATACTGAAGGTGACAGCAGCTGTATCAGTCGCTCCACTCAGCCATATGTCTTATTAAGATTACGATCAAGATTAAGATCACTTTATTGGTCAATTGCACACAAGGTCCAAACGAAATTTGACAATCACTTTTAACCCAACCCCGCCAAAAAACACACATTCATACAGTGCCTTCGGAAAGTATTCATACCCGTTGACTTATACACATTTTGTTGTGTTACAGCCTGAATTCAAAATTGACTTAATTTTCGTCCTGTCCTCAACTGGCAGCTTTATTAAATTGTACCCGCAAAACACCAGTCTCAATATCAACAGTGCGGAGGCGACTCCGGAATGCTGGCCTTCTAGGCAGAGTTGAAAGAAAAGATTAAGATGGGTAAAAGAACACAGACACTGGACAGAGGAACTCTACCTAGAAGGCCAGCATCCCGGAGTTGCCTCTTCACTGTTGACGTTGAAACTGGTGTTTTGCGGGTACTATTTAATAAAGCTGCCAGTTGAGGACCTGTGAGGCATCTGTTTCTCAAACTAGACACTCAAATGTACTTGTCCTCTTGCTCAGTTGTGCACCGGGGCCTCCCACTTCTCTTTCTATTCTGGTTAGAGCCAGTTTGCGCTGTTCTGTGAAGGGAGTAGTACACAGCGTTGTACGAGATCTTCAGTTTCTTGGATTTTTCTCGCATGGAATAGCCTTAATTTATCAGAACAAGAATAGACTGATGAGTTTCAGAAGAAAGTAATTTGTTTCTGACCATTTTTAGCCTGTAATCGAACCCAAAAATGCTGATGCTTCAGATACTCAACTAGTCTAAAGGAGGCCAGTTTTATTGCTTCTTTAATCAGAACAACTGTTTTCAGCTGTGCTAACATAATTGCAAAAGGGTTTTCTAATGATCAATTAGCCTTTTAAAATTATAAACTTGGATTAGCTAACACAACGTGCCATTGGAACACAGGAGTGATGGTTGCTGATAATGGGCCTCTGTACACCTATGTAGATATTCCATAAAAAACCTGCTGTTTCCAGCTAAAATAGTAATTTACAACACTAACAATGTCTACACTGTATTTCCGATCAATTAGATTTTATTGTAATGGACAAAAAATGTGCTTTTCTTTCAAAAACAAGGACGACCCTAAAATTTTGAAAGGTAGTTTATTTTGAGTTGCTTAACACTTTTTTGGTTACTACATGATTCCACATGTGTTATTTCATGGTGTTGATGTCTTCACTATTATTCTACAATGTAGAAAATAGTACAAATAAAGAAAAACCTTGAATAGGTAGGTGCTCTAAAACTTTCAACAGGTAGTGTAATTATTCACACCCCTGAGTCAGTACATTGTAGAAGCACCTTTGACAGGGATTACAGCTGTGAATCTTTCTGGGCAAGTCTATAAAAGCTTTCCACACCTGGATTGTGCAACATTTGCCCATTATTGTTTTCAAAATTATTCAAGCTCTGTCAAATTGATTCTTGATCATTGCTAGACAACCATTTTCAGGTCTTGCCATAGCTTTTCATGTAGATTTAAGTACAATTTCGGGCCACACAGGAACATTCACTGTCTTCTTGGTAAGCAACTCCAGTGTGGATTTGGCCTTGTGTTTTATGTTATTGTCCTGCTGAAAGGTGAATTTGTCTCACGGTGTCTGGTGGAAAGCAGACTGAACCAGGTTTAGCTGTAGGATTTTGCCTGTGCCTCGCACCATTATTTTTTATCCTGAAAAACTCCCAGTCCTTAATGATTACAACGATACCCATAACATGATGCAGCTACCTATATGCTTGAAATATGGACAGTGGTACTCAGTAATGTGTTGTATTGGATTTGCCCAAAACATAACACTTTGTTTGTATTCAGGATAAAAAGTGAATTGCTTTGCCACATTTTTTGCAGTATTACTTTAGCGCCTTGTTGCAAACAGGATGCATGTTTTAGAATATTTTTATTCTGTACGGGCTTTCTTCTTTTCACTCTGTCAATTAGGTTAGTATTGTGGAGTAACTACAATGTTGTTGATACATCCTCAGTGTTCTCCTATCACAGCCATTAAACTCTAACTATTTTGAAGTCACCATTGGCCTCATGGTGAAATCCCTAAGCAGTTTTCTTACTCTCAAGCAACCGAGTTAGGAAGGACACCTGTTACTGTGTGTGATTATACATCATCCAAGGTGTAATTAATAACTTCACCATGCTCAAAGGGATATTCCATGCTGTGTTTTTTTTTACCCATCCACCAATAGGTGCCCTTCTTTGCGAGGCATTGGAAAACCTCCATGGTCTTTGTGGTTGAATCTGTGTTTGAAATTCACTGCTTGACTGAGGGACCGCACAGATAATTGTATGTGTGTGGGGTACAGAGATGAGGTAGTCATTTAAAAATCATATGAAACACTATTATTGCACACAGTGTGAATCCATGCAACTTATTATGTGACTTGTTAAGCAAACTTTTACTCCTGAACTTTTTTAGGCTTGCCATAACAAAGGGGTTGAATACTTATTGACTCAAGACATTTCAGTTTTTCATATTTTAATACATTTGTACAAATTTTGAAAAACATAATTCCACTTTGATGTTTTGTATTGTGTATCGGCCAGTGACAAAAATCTCAATGTAATCCATTTTAAATTCAGGCTGTTACACAATAAAATGTGGAAATAGTCAAGGAGTGTGAATACTTTCTGAAGGCATGGTACATATACAGGTTTTGAAGCAATGCAGGGGGCTGCCACACTGGGCACCTAGGAACCTGTTGCTGTGGGGGGGTTAAGTTCCTGTTCCAGTGGAACAATAGCATGCAATGTCCTCTAGGATGTGATACCAGCAATCCTCCGGTTGCCAGCTCGCAAGTCCTTTGCTCAATATGAACTGTCAGTTCTTATACTAAACTGCAATGTCTCACACTCCCCTTCCTTGTATTTCTCATTTTCCCTCCCTTATTTCTCACCCTTTCCCCTTCTCCCTTTTCCCTATTATTTTCATCCTTGTTTTGGTTTGGCTGTGTCTTTAGGCGGAGGATGAGTTTGTGTACTGGCCAAGCCGAGAGGAGGCCATGAACTGTGAGGCCTTCACTGTCACGCTCATCAGCAAAGACAGACTATGCCTTTCTAACGAAGAGCAGATCATCATCCACGACTTTATCCTGGAGGCCACACAGGTACGATGCGATGTGTGTGCCTGTGTGTGTGGGTGTAGGAAGTCCATTGTAGCTTAGTTGGTAGAGCATGGCGTTTGCAACACCAGGATAGTAGGTTCTATTCCCAGCACTACCTATGCGTAAAATGTATGCACGCATGACTGTAAATCGCTTTGGATTAAAGTGTCTGTTTAATGGCATATATCTGTATTATACACTGAGTATACCAAACATTTGGAACACCTTAATATTGAGATGCACAGCCTCAATATGTCAGGGCAATGACTCTACAAGGTGTCAAAAGCATTGTTTTAATGGGCCTGTGTCTGTGTGTATGACTGTCTTTACCTGCATGAGTGTGTGAGTCAGTCTTTGTGTGTGGGTGGGCATCTTTGTATGTACACCTACCTTAAACTACCTCTTCTTCTGTCTTTCTTTTCCCTCTACCCCAGGATGACTATGTGTTGGAGGTGCGTCACTTCCAGTGCCCTAAATGGCCCAACCCTGATGCTCCCATGAGCAGCACCTTTGAGCTCATCAATGTCATCAAGGAGGAGGCCATGATCAGAGACGGACCTACCATAGTGCACGATGAGTGAGTGTGTCACATCATGCTCCTGATGACAGAGAGAATCATTATCTCTTCTTTTAAGCTCTAAGTAAATACTTTAAACTGTGTTCTGTTTCAACAGAACATGTAATTATTCACTCTAACCAGGTTTCCATGCAACCTTTCTATGCGAAAGTACATGTGGGCAGTGCATGTCGGATTAAATATTTCACGAAAGGCCTGATGGAAACAGTTCATTAGCTGGTAAACTTTCCAAATGTTGACAAAACAAAATACGCTAGGCAAGGTGAGATCTTTTTGTGTCTGTAAAATGAATTATGCGAGAAATTGCAGTGGAAATGCCTTTATGCTCAAATATCGATATAACAACCATCAAATCAAAGTAAACTTAGTCACGTGATTATATTTTGTGTGGCCCTCACACTACGACTCGAGAAACCATGCAGTTTATTAGGCTACAGAAAAACTTCACGGGTGGTGAAAGTGCATGGTGATCTTGATGCTCCTTTCCAATAAATATCAAGGGTCTTATTCTGAAGACATGATGATTGATGCTTGGCTGCCTTTTGACAAATTTAAAATAATCTTGCTCTTTTGTTCATAATAATCTCATCATGTAGGCTACACACACAGTGTATCTGCCAGCTGTTGTCTAGAGCGCAGGTGTCAAGACCAGAGTGGGCACTCTCACTATAGCCTTTAACGCAACATTTTAGTGACAAAACCATCAGTACAGTTGAAAATGCGATGGAAACCCATTTAACTTGTATTTTTTATTCGTTACATGGGAATTTAACCGCAAAAATGTTTTATGTGCAATTCGTCATCACGCACAGCCTTTAATCCGCAACCAGTTCCACCCCCATGTACCCTGATACTCCATCCAATTAGAAATAATGAATGTCTATTAATGCTGACAGACATTAGCGGCAGCGAACAACACTCCCAACGACGAGACATGCAGCCTCAGTCATGTTTATTCATTAGGAAAATGAAGATTGCTTGTCTCATCCCAGAGAAAAAAGGGACTAATTGAGCATTTCAGTTCTGTATCTGTACTATGGAATCCCCCCCTAAGAGGTTTTGGAAAGACGGCTGTCGTAATTGTCTGCATATTCATTAGCTGGTGAGACATGGTAGTTAGCTTGTGTATCTCCATCACATTTGACATGGATGTTAATAGAAGCAGCAACCTTTTCCTGTGAGCGTCCCTGATTTCCTAAGGGGCTGAACCGCTCCTGTGGTCTCACATGGAATTCATTTGACCCTCTGGGCTGAACCGCTCCTGTGGTCTCACATGGAATTCATTTGACCCTCTGGGCTGAACCGCTCCTATGGTCTCACATGGAATTAATTTGACCCTCTGGGCTGAACCGCTACTGTAGTCTCACATGGAATGAATTTGACCCTCTGGGCTGAACCGCTCCTGTAGTCTCACATGGAATTCATTTGACCCTCTGGGCTGAACCGCTCCTATGGTCTCACATGGAATTAATTTGACCCTCTGGGCTGAACCGCTCCTGTGGTCTCACATGGAATTCATTTGACCCTCTGGGCTGAACCGCTCCTGTGGTCTCACATGGAATTCATTTGACCCTCTGGGCTGAACCGCTCCTGTGGTCTCACATGGAATTCATTTGACCCTCTGGGCTGAACCGCTCCTATGGTCTCACATGGAATTAATTTGACCCTCTGGGCTGAACCGCTCCTGTAGTCTCACATGGAATGAATTTGACCCTCTGGGCTGAACCGCTCCTGTAGTCTCACATGGAATTAATTTGACCCTCTGGGCTGAACCGCTCCTATGGTCTCACATGGAATTAATTTGACCCTCTGGGCTGAACCGCTCCTGTGATCTCACATGGAATTAATTTGACCCTCTGGGCAGAACGGCTCCTGTGATCTCACATGGAATTAATTTGACCCTCTGGGCTGAACCGCTCCTGTGATCTCACATGGAATTCATTTGACCCTCTGGGCTGAACGGCTCCTGTGATCTCACATGGAATTAATTTGACCCTCTGGGCTGAACCGCTCCTGTGGTCTCACATGGAATTAATTTGACCCTCTGGGCTGAACCGCTCCTGTGATCTCACATGGAATTAATTTGACCCTCTGGGCGCCCTGGGCTCTATGCTCATTTGTGACCCTGTGTGTCCCTCAGTCCCTGTCTTGTTTTAGGGCCTATAAAGTAACCCTGTTTGTCCCTATCCTGTCTCCCAGGTTCGGGGCAGTGTCAGCGGGCATGCTGTGTGCCCTTACCACCCTGTCCCAGCAGCTGGAGAGTGAGAGTGCCGTGGGCGTCTATCAGGTGGCCAAAATGATCAACCTCATGAGGCCTGGAGTTTTCACAGACATAGTAAGTAGACCAGTAGAGCATGATTATGGGATTAAATGTAAAAACTACATAATTGAACATTTGTAGTTTCCCCCTCTCTAAGAGCATGTTCCTCTCCCTCCACAGGATCAGTACCAGTACCTTTATAAAGCTATGCTCAGTCTGATCAGCACCAAGGAGAATGGCTCTGGCCTCACGTCCATGGACAGAAACTGCACCATGGCCATGTCTGATGAGTCAGACCAGGCAGAGAGCATGGAGTCCCTCGTCTGAAGGGCCCACCCACCAGGCCTGAGGGGCCCAAGGCCCTCGCAGACAGAGAGCCACTTACTTTGTAAAATGTCAAGGACTATAAGACAAGACTTTTTGAGGCCTTTTTTGCCAGACTCTTGGTTAAATGAAAAACCTGATTACTTTTTTACACTGATAAAAAGTTTTTGATATTTATTTTTTGCCATTTTATGTCTTAATGTTATCCTACTGAGCGTTTGCACCTACGTTTTTGAGTTCACAACAACAAAACATACTTCTGTCCTTCTTGTTTGCACTATAATGTCAGTTACTGCCTATACTAAGCTGATGGACTCTACTACACTTAAACTCTGATTTCAACATTCCATGGCAAAGCCCTCACTCAACTGCTTTTGAGAAGTAGGAAAAAAAACATTGCTCCGTTTGCTCTCTACTAGCTCATATAAGGAAGAGGAGTGAGAGTGTCATAGCTCCATGTTCCATGAATAAGCTGTCCAACCTGAGGTTCATTACAGTAGACCACCTCTCCTCTCCTCACCCTTGTGGCTCAAATATCACTCATTTGCTGCAAGACTCAACAGTCTGGTTTCTGTCACACCTACAGGCAATAGGGTCACCAGTTCTATTTGTTGTTTGATTAACTTTTGTTTATATGACCTTTATCTTCATTGTGCATCTAATTAGCAATTCAAATCCATATTTGAATATTGAAGGTGGTATTATAACAGCTACTGTGAACTTGCATTATTGTTAGTATGATTCATATTATGCTTATATATATATATATATATATATATATATATATATATATATATATATATATATATACTGATCATTATAGCTTGTGATTTTGTAGATGTCATGACATGCCTCAGCCGAACTGACTCCCACTTGATCCAACAGTTTACCACTCTTATTCAATGCCAGTGTTGATTTTCTGCACACTTACACCCCCTTCTGGCTCAGTTGGTTTTTGCTTCTTGCTGCTAATAGTCTACACACAGTCACAGAAGAGTCAAATGAAGAAATGATAATGCCCTTGTGTGAGCGGAAACTTCTTTGAGAAAATGGATACTATTGATACAGCCAATTGCTATTTTCTGTGTCATAACCCTATTGAATTTATTATTGGGGTAAAGGACTTATGCTCCCACGTCACACAGCCTTGTGTACATCGTTTCTAATCCTCACTGTTGCTCGACTCTGCTTGTGTGTGGTATGATTGTATGCTATGACTGTCGTATGGAGGCCTAAGCAAGGAAAGATTTACTGTGGTTTTTGAGTCCTAGAGTGATTCACGTTAACTCATTGACCCTGATTTAGTTGTTGTCATACTGCCACCTCTATATTTCCTGTTAGAATCACTTTGATAAATATCTCCCTTAGTTATCTGAAGGAAAGAGAGACCACCTGTGATTTAGATTTGAAATCAAATGTGAATTCATTATACAGCACAATGAACATGCTATTAGAATATTTATATTTGATTATCACAACAAAGCATTGAGGATACCTATGATTTGTAACTTTTACCAAAGACTTATACTCATTTCCATTAATATAAATATTAGAGAGAGGGAGAGCAAGTTAATTGCATTTGTGTCTGATTTCCTTTTTCAGTGATATGTAGGCTGCTGAGTGAGGATCATTCTGTTGACTTTTTCTTCTGCTTCTTTTGGCATCTTTTTGTTTCCAGGCTGGAATTTCTGCATTAACTCCTCATCACTTGTGTTAGTTTAGGAATTCCCTTTGCTACAGAAGGAGTTCATTGCAATTGTATTATATTTAATTTCTCACTCAACTCATAGAATTACAAAATGAAGTGGAAAGATGCATCAATTATTTTATTATTTTACCCGTCGTGTTTCATCTCCTTCCAAGGAGGGCTTTTGAATGAAGTCATAACTCTCCAACATTTGGAGTAGACAGCTGACTTTTGTCCCTTTGTCAGTGAAGGCATTTTGCATCATTAAACACTCGCTTTTTTCGGTTTTGTCTTGTTCCATCAGGTTAACTCTTAATTTCCTGACTGAGCCTAGTGTCCACTGTCAGGTGTGTTTATGTGTTGCAAAACACAAACACTAGTGTGTCATGAAAACAATGTACATATTTTGTTGCTTCTATAACCAACCGTTCTCTGGAAACTTTGTATCTATGGTATATAATCATAGAATTTATATTTTCATATAAAGCTATTTTTCTTTCTCTCGTTTCAACTCCTTCGTTGCTTTGCTTTTGTGGTGAAACGTGGAAACCAAGTCTCTGTGCACTGAGCTAGTGGTTGTCATCACATTCCAATACAATTCCACGCCTCCCATTAACTTTACGTCCGTGATTGTGATATCATTATTGTTATTACTTTGTTTTTGTCATTTTTTTCTGAGTTACAATTCTGTTGTCAGAGTGTAATAGAGTAGCTCTAGTAAGTCACTGAATAATTTCGTCCCATTGACCATTTTGAACAGCTGGGCGTTGCTTCTTCTTTTGTAACCTGAAATAAGAAAAAAATAAGGAAAAAAATGTTTTGTTTCGTTGAAAGCTATAACAGAGCATTCTATTATAGTGTTATTTAATATGTCAATTGTATTGCTATACTTAAAATAAAATATGGGTTTTGATGTACTTTGTTGAAAACCTTGTGTGGTCCATGTTTCATGCCTTTGTGTATTGAATTTACTAGTTTGTATCATATTGTGAATAAAGCGTTATCATTCCACTATCCTTGTATTCATATCACATAATTAGATATGAGGTTGCCATCTAGTGGTAAAGTAGTGAAGCCCAGAACAGCCAAGTAAACTCAGCAAAAAAAGAAACGCCCTCTCACTGTCAACTTAATATGTGTAAATATTTGTATGTACATAAGATTCAACAACTGAGACATAAATTGAACAAGTTCCACAGACGTGTGACTAACAGAAATGGAATAATGTGTCCCTGAACAAAGGGGGGGGGGGGGGGGGTCAAAAGTAACAGTCAGTGTCTGGTGTGGCCACCAGCTGCATTCAGTACTGCAGTGCATCTCCTCCTCATGGACTGCACCAGATTTGTCAGTTCTTGCTGTGAGATGTTACCCCACTCTTCCACCAAAGCACCTGCAAGTTCCCGGACATTTCTGGGGGGAATGGCCCTAGCCCTCGCCCTCCCGATCCAACAGGTTCCAGACATGAGATCCGGGCTCTTCGCTGGCCATGGCAGAACACTGACATTCCTGTCTTGCAGGAAATCACGTACAGAACGAGCAGTATGGCTCACCAGCTTTGTCATGCTGGAGCGTCATGTCAGGATGAGACTGCAGGAAGGGTACCACATGAGGAAGGAGGATGTCTTCCCTGTAACGCACAGTGTTGAGATTGCCTGCAATGACAACAAGCTCAGTCCGATGATGCTGTGACACACCGCCCCAGACCATGACGGACCATCCACCTCCAAATCGATCCCGCTCCAGAGTACAGGCCTCGATGTAACGCTCATTCCTTCAACAATAAACGCAAAGGTAAAAATCTGTCATTCTGCCCATGAGCAAAGCAGTTAATGCTGCAAGGAGACGAGTCACTGACAAGTCACGGTTTTGTCTCACCAGGGGTGATGGTCGGATGTACCGATCCTGTGCAGGTGTTGTTCCACGTGGTCTGCCACTGCGAGGATGATCAGCTGTTCGTCCTGTCTCCCTGTCTTAGGCGTATCACAGTACGGTCATTTCAATTTATTGCCCTGGCCACATCTGCAGGCCTCCTGCCTCCTTGCAGCATTAACTGCTTTGCTCATGGGCAGAATTACAGATTTTTATCTTGTCAGCTCAGGGATTCCATTCAGCAACCTTTCGCTTACTGGCCCAACGTTCTAACCACTAGTCTACCTCAAGGCCAGTGAGCTGGTGGGGTTTCCTCAGGAAGAACAGGAGGAGGAGGGCAACATCTCAGAGAACTAGAGGAGCAGCTCCAAGGTGGAGGATCTGTCTAACCTGCTCTGACTGTGCAGTGAGGTCAACAGCAACAAGAGTCCAGTTGTCTCTCAGGTCAACACGCATCCTCTCTCTACTGCAGGGTCCCACTCAGGGAGGATGTTTTTCAGGTTTGTGCGTCTGGACGGCACAGAGCCAGAAGAGGCAGGCTCAGTTCATCAAGGAGTTCCAGAGAGATACACATGACAGCCCATTAATCGTGCTTCTGTCACTCTAAGCCAGAGGGGTGGGACTAAACCTCACAGCCACCTCGCGCATCTTCCTCATGGACCCAGTCTTGAACCCAGCAACAGAGGACCAGTGTGTGAACCGCTGTCACTGCCTCGGCCAGAAGAGAGACGTTGTCATCAGTTCATAGTGAAGGACTCTGTGGGGGAGAACATGGTGGGGATTCAAAGGCAGAAGCAGGATCTGTTGGAGAAGGCTTTCGGCCTATCCAGCAAGAGGAAGATGTCACGCATAGATGATATCTGAGCCCTCATGGAGCTCTAGACGTCTGGCTGTCTAAAGACCGTTAGAAGGAAACTGTTCTCACTGTTCTTTTGTTCTTTATAATATCCTTTATGTTTAGAGGGAACATTCCAGCATCCCCGAGTCGCCTCTTCACTGTTGACATCGAGACTGGTGTTTTGCGTGTACTATTTAATGAAGCTGCCAGTTGAGGACTTGTGAGGCGTCTGTTTCTCAAACTAGACACTCAAATGTACTTGTCCTCTTGCTCAGTTGTGCTCTTGGGCCTCCCACTCCTCTTTATATTCTAGTTAGAGCCAGTTTGCACTGTTTTGTGAAGGGAGTAGTATACAGCGTTGTACGAGATCTTCAGTTTCTTGGCAATTTCTCGCATGGGATAGCCTTCATTTCTCAGAACAAGAATAGACTGACGAGTTTCAGCAGAAAGTTCTTTGTTTCTGGCCATTTTGAGCCTGTAATTGAACCCACAAATGCTGATGCTCCAGACACTCAACTAGTCTATAGGAGGCCAGTTTTATTGCTTCTTTAATCAGGACAACAGTTTTCAACTGTGCTAACATAATTGCGAAAGGGTTTTCTAATGATCAATCAGCCTTATAAAATGATAAACTTGGATTAGCTAACACATCGTGTTATTGGAACACAGGAGGGATGTTTGCTGATAATGGGCCTCTGTACGCTTATGTAGATATTCGATTTTAAAAAATCAGCCGTTTCCAGCTACAATAGTCATTTACAGCATTAACAATGTCTACACTGTATTTCTGATAAATTGTATGTTCTTTTAATGGACAAAAAAATAGCTTTTCTTTCAAAAACAAGGACATTTCTTTGTGACCTCCAACTTTTGAACGGTAGTGTATATGTACTGTATGTACAGTGTGTATGTCTGATTAAATCATCTGTGATTTGGTGGGCTATGCATGATAAGGACACAGGCAATGTTTGTGATTGAATATACATTCATGTTTATATTGTTACTGTATGCATCAGCTATGTGTGTCCAAGACAAATTTCCCCTCAGGGACAATAAAGTAGATATTGAATTACCTATGGAAACACAATCTGTCCTGAATGATAGGCCTATTATTCTGATACATAGCCTATTAATCCTGGCAAACCTGATGAAACTGTGGTCAAATGTGTCTGTATGTCCTGATCTATGGTTTTGAATATCTGTTTGTACATATTTTTGTTCATGTTTATGTGTTCACCTGCCTGGGGACTGCAGATGTAAATGAGCTGTCAGCTGAATCTGGTGCAACGCATCACTTCTCATTTTCTATGGTTATCCTTTGTTTGTTTTTAGTCCCGTCCTTCAGCTACCCTCAACCCCTCTCATCTGTCGCTGAAGACCATCCAGTTTTGATTTCTATTTGCCATATATTTTTCACAAAAGGTCTGAACCTATATAAATTTTACGGACACAGTATATTTTACATGAGTTATCTTCTTTTTAGTCCCACCCTTCAGTTCCAGACTTATTTTTTGTTGTACATTGTCCCTGCCAAATAAACATAATAAATAAATAATACATATACTGCCTATTCAGCTCAAGCTAAACAATCCTGAACCACATATTTTAGATGCAGCACAAGTAATGATAGATGGACTCTCAAAATGACACAAATGTTTAGCCTTGTCTGATGGTTTTCCATGTGAACAGCATCCAAACGTATCATGTAGGACAATCATGAAAGAGAATGAAATGATGAATTATGAAAGAGGTCATTTTAATATGAGATGTTCATCGAACAAAGTATATCCCAAAAATAATGGCATTTGGAGAATACATGAGGTACTGTAGGTCTTGACTTGGAGTGGTGTCATGATGTTACTATGTCAGTGTTATCATGACTTAACCAGTTTGACATAATTTGATCCTAGATTAACGCGGACTTGTCCTTTTACCAAATAGGGCTATCTTCTGTATACCACCAATACCTTGTCACAACACAACTGATTGGCTTAAACACATTAAGAAGGAAAGAAATTCCACACATTAACTATCCTGTCTGAAATGGCTAGCTAGATAGCGGGGTGCGTGCTAATAGCGTTTCAATCGCTGATGTCACTTGCTCTGAGACCTTGAAGTAGTTAAGTAGTTGTTTCCCTTGCTCTGCAGGGACCATAGCTCTTGTGGAGCGATGGGTAACGATGCTTCGAGGGTGACTGTTGTCGATGTGTGCAGATGGTCCCTGGTTTGAGCCCAGATTTTGGTGAGGAGAGAGACGGAAGCAACACTGTTACAAAGGCACATCTGTTAATTGAAATGCATTCCAGGTGACAACATCATGAAGCTGGTTGAAAGAATACTGAGAGTGTGCAAAGTTGTCATCAAGCCAAAGGGTGGCTACTTTGAAGAATCTCAAATATAAAATATATTTTGATTTGTTTAACACTTTTTTGGTTACCACATGATTCCATGTGTGTTATTTCATAGTTTGCTGTCTTCACTATTATTCTACAATGTAGAAAATAGCAAAAAAAAATTAAAAATAGAATGAGTAGGTGTGTCCAAACTTTTCACTGGTACTGTGTGTGTGTGTGTGTGTGTGTGTGTGTGTGTGTGTGTGTGTGTGTGTGTGTGTGTGTGTGTGTGTGTGTGTGTGTGTGTGTGTGTGTGTGTGTGTGTGTGTGTGTGTGTGTGTGTGTGTGTGTGTGTGTGTGTGTGTATATATATACAGTCGAAGTGGGAAGTTTACAAACACCTTAGCCATACACATTTAAACTCAGTTTTTCACAATTCCTGACATTTAATCCTAGTAAAAATTCCCTGTTTTAGGTCAGTTAGGATCACCACTTTATTTGAAGAATGAGAAATGTCAGAATAATAGTAGAGACAATGATTTATTTCATATTTTATTTCTTTCATCACATTCCCAGTGGGTCAGAAGTTTACATACACTCAATTAGTATTTGGTAGCATTGCCTTTAAATTGTTTAACTTGGGTCAAACGTTTTGGGTAGCCTTCCACAAGCTTCCCACAATAAGTTGGGTGAATTTTGGCCCATTCCTCCTGACTGAGATGGTGTAACTGAGTCAGTTATATTGGCCTCCTTGCTCGCACAAGCTTTTTCAGTTCTGCCCGCTAATTTTCTATAGGATCGAGATCAGGGCTTTGTGATGGCCACTCCAATACCTTGACTTTGTTGTCCTTAAGCCATTTTGCCACAGCTATGGAAGTCTGCTTGAGGTCATTGTCCATTTGGAAGACCCATTTGCGACCAAGCTTTAACTTCCTGACTGATGTCTTGAGATGTTGCTTCAATATATCCACATAATTTTCCTTCCTCATGAGACCATCTATTTTGTGAAGTGCACCAGTCCCTCCTGCAGCAAAGCACCCCCACAACATGATGCTGCCACCCCCGTCCTTCACAGTTGGGATGGTGTTCTTCAGCTTGCAAGCATCCCCCTTTTTCCTCCAAACATAACGATGGTCATTATGGCCAAACAGTTCTATTTTTGTTTCATCAGACCAGAGGACATTTCTCCAAAAAGTGCAATCTTTGTCTCCAGGCGCAGTTGCAAACCGTAGTCTGGCTTTTTATTGAGGTTTTGGAGCAGTGGCTTCTTCCTTGCTGAGCGGCATTTCAGGTTATTTTATTTGACCTTTATTTAACTTGGCAAGTCAGTTAAGAACAAATTCTTATTTTCAATGATGGCCTAGGAACAATGGGTTAACTGCCTGTTCAGGGGCAAAATGACAGATTTGTACCTTGTCAGCTCTGGGATTTGAACTTGCAACCTTCCGGTTACTAGTCCAACACTCTAACCACTAGGCTTCCCTGCCGTTATGTCAATATAGGACTCGTTTTACTGTAGATATAGATACTACTGTACCTGTTTCCTCCAGCATCTTCACAAGGTCCTTTGCTTTTGTTCTGGGATTGATTTGCACTTTTCGCAACAAAGTATGTTCATCTCTAGGAGACAGAACGCGTCTCCTTCCTCAGCGGTATGATGGCTGTGTGAACCCATGGTGTTTATACTTGCGTACTATGGTTTGTACAGATGAACGTGGTACCTTCATGATGTCAAGCAGAGAGGCACTGAGTTTGAAGGTAGGCCTTGAAATACATCCACAGGTACACCTACAATTGACTCAAATGATGTAATTTAGCCTATCAGAAGCTTCTAAAGCCATGACATAATTTTAACAGTTAACTTAGTGTATGTAAAATTCTGACCCACTGGAATTGTGATACAGTGAGTTATAAGTGAAATAATCTGTCTGTAAACAATTGTTGAAAATATTACTTGTGTCATGCACAAAGTAGATGTCCTAACCGACTTGCTAAAACTATAGTTTGTTAACAAGAAATTTGTGGAGTGGTTGAAAAATGAGTTTCCATGACTCCAACCTAAGTATATGTAAACGACTTCAACTGTATATATATATATATATATCACATTGCACATGGTCTCGCCCTACATACTGCTGTTTAGGAATTTGACTGACAGGGGGATGAATGAGTGCTTATATTTGTTCAACTTACATTGAGGAACTGCGTCTGTCTGATTGGAGAAGCCAAAACTGGGTGGAGTACATGGGAGGTCTGACATTATTTTCTTGGCCTGTCTCATAACTGTTTGTTCAAAGACAGTCTGCGGTGACAGGTGCTACTAAACCTCAAACCCATCACCTTCATGGCTGTCTGGATCAGGTGATGGATTTGTGATTTTTAAGGTAACTGACAAGTTGCCAAACCAGGCTGAAATGCCTTAGAGTAGAATGCTCCCTATGACAGCCTGGTCAAATAGGAGCATGACCTTCTGTTTGACTCCAAAAACCCTGAACCTATGCAAATAAATAGTCGTTGTTGGACTCTAGAGCATTTGCATGAGTGGGCCTGAGGAACGTCCACATTAAGGACCACCACAGGTGAGTGGTCACCAACAGATTTGGGGTGAATTTTTTTTCCCTCAGTTTGCTTGACATTTAGGATGAGGTGGTGGTCATCACACCACTGTAGAAACCTTTATCTCTGACCTATAGAAAGAAGTATCCGTTTCTAGACATTAGGCCCAGAATGGCAAAATAATCAGAAAACTGGACAATATAGTTATCAGGGTTTCTACTTGTACATTCATTTGTATACAGTGTGAATAGGATGGGTGAACTCAGCCTTGGGGGACACCTTAATGACCTTGGGCTCAGACAGGATCTCATTCACTCTGACCTGCTGTCCTGTTGGTCAGAAATGAGTGATACAACCTGATGGTATAGGGTAAGACTGACATCTGTCTGAGCTAACTGAGGAGGATGTGTGGCTGCTGATCTAAAATCCACAAATAGCAGTGGAGCATAGGCCTTGGGGTTCTCCAGCGCACTCAACATTGTCATTTCCTCGGTTTCCGGTCCATTCCTATGGATACATGTTCTTGCGGAAATGGTGAGAAGAAAGTCAGAACTGGGTACATTGTTGGGTTTTGGCGCACTTGTTTGAAATTGAGAAGTGTCGTAGTAGCTTCTGATAAAGACTAACATCAAGACGAAGCAGCTGCATTATAAGTGGGATGCACTGTTGAGCGCTACATCCCGAGGGGTTTGTGCTGATTGTACGGAGATTGTGACAGACGGTTAAATGGCATCCCTTGAGAAAGCAACAACTAGATGTGTCAGGAGAAGTGCAGTATTATCATAAGGAGACGTACACTTGGAATACAGAAGAGTAATGGAGGGAAAAAGAGAGGCATAGGAGGTCTAAAAGAGAGGAGGAGGAAGATGGTGAGCTTGAGACAGTTAAAAATGGTGGGGAAAAAGGGAGATGGTTTGTTAAAGAAGAATGGTAGAAAGTGTAAGCAGAGTGAGCTGAAGACCGAAGTAGAAATGGAAGCGAATGAGGGCAAAGTATTGGAGGTGGTAGGTGTGGTGAAGTTCTCTGAGCCTGAGGCTTGCACCGAGGGTCAGGATAAAGATGAGTCTTTGACATTAGGAGTGAAGTTTTTTTGAAAAAGTGGACCCTGATCCATTTGTGATTTCAGGGTGGGTGAAAACAGAGTTGGGTGCTGTGGAATCGGTGAGGGTAACCAGAAGTGGTCTTGTGATAATTGTTTGTTTCTGCTGGTCAGAGGGAGAAGGCGCTCGGCATTAAACAAATGAGGTCAAGAAATGTGAATTGTTTCGCTCTCAAGAAAAGGAGCGATTACTTGGGTAGCAGTAAATGTAAAAGTTGACCAACTGAAGATTCCTAGTGTTCGTGATGCTCGTCGTTTGGTGCGACGCAGACAGGGTGGCGAGAGTGGTGAAACAGAAGAGTCATTGTCTGTTCTTTTGAGTTTTGAGTCTCTGCCCGACAAAGTGATGTTAAGATATATAAGTTATCCTGTTCGAGCTTTTGTACCGAATACGCTACATTGTTAAAGGTGTCAAGCTTATGGGAATGTGGCAGCAGTGTGTAGGAGGGAGGTTCCTAGTGTGAGAAGTGTGCAGAAGGGCATGAGACAAAGGAATGTATAGCATTGGGAGAAGGAGTGGTATGTGTTAACTGTGGGGGTGTCCATGGAGCTTGGAGTCAGAAATGTCCCGTGTGAGAGAGGCAGGTTGAGGTTTCCAGGGTTAGAGTAGTGCAGAAGTTGTCATATGCTGAAGCAGTGAAGAAAGTAGAGGAAGATGGGTCAAGGGGGAGTGTTACTGAGAGGAGTGGTGTGAGTAGTATATCTGTACCAGTACAAAGAGAGAGGCCAACAAGTGATATATGTTTCAGAAAGATTGGATTTTTAGCATTGATAGCAAGTTGCAGAAAATGGAGGTTGTGGTGGCAGCTGCAGAGAAGTAGTTGGGCGTGCGAGACTTGACATCAGAAGAGTTACATGGTGTGTTAAGTGGTGATGTCCCATCCTTTCAGGTTGTTGGCATGAGGTATGACTAAATAGATTTAAATAGTGGAGTAGGGTGATGTGATTTTAATTTTATTTGTATAATTTTTTGTGAGTGTAGTGTTAGATTAGGTAGTTGTACTCCAGTCTAGTAGGTGGCGGTAATGCAACATATTGGATGCCAACCACCGTTATACCTCATCGAAGAAGAAGGTCAGAAGTGTCTATCTCTTTCTAGTTATTAAGTTAGCAGAATGACATCTCCTCCATTTGAAGAAGTTGAACTGAACAAGAAACACGAAAAAATGTGAGCTATTGTCTAGTTAAACAATTTTAGGGAAATTTGACCATTAGTAACGTGTCGTCAAGGGTAGCAAACGCTAGTGCTTGTTGTCTAACGTTAGCTCAGTCAGAACCATGTGACGTTAACCGGGAATGGAACCACTATGATTTAGAACGCCAGCTAACTAAAAAAATGGCTGAATTTGCAGAGTAACTCTGAGTCTATTATAGAGAATTAAATAATGTTAGTTAGGGAGCCAATAAACCTACTGAACCCGTTAATGTGGGCCGATCGTTGCCCCAGATCAGAGTTCGTTCTCGTGGCAGTAACAATACAGACAAAACACCTCAGCTAAGGAGTTGGCGTAGCCGAACACAAACTGGTGTGAGTGAGTATGTGAGTATTTTCTTGGCCTGTCTCATAACTGTTTGTTCAAAGACAGTCTGCGGTGACAGGTGCTACTAAACCTCAAACCCATCACCTTCATGGCTGTCTGGATCAGGTGATGGATTTGTGATTTTTAAGGTAACTGACAAGTTGCCAAACCAGGCTGAAATGCCTTAGAGTAGAATGCTCCCTATGACAGCCTGGTCAAATAGGAGCATGACCTTCTGTTTGACTCCAAAAACCCTGAACCTATGCAAATAAATAGTCGTTGTTGGACTCTAGAGCATTTGCATGAGTGGGCCTGAGGAACGTCCACATTAAGGACCACCACAGGTGAGTGGTCACCAACAGATTTGGGGTGAATTTTTTTCCCTCAGTTTGCTTGACATTTAGGATGAGGTGGTGGTCATCACACCACTGTAGAAACCTTTATCTCTGACCTATAGAAAGAAGTATCCGTTTCTAGACATTAGGCCCAGAATGGCAAAATAATCAGAAAACTGGACAATATAGTTATCAGGGTTTCTACTTGTACATTCATTTGTATACAGTGTGAATAGGATGGGTGAACTCAGCCTTGGGGGACACCTTAATGACCTTGGGCTCAGACAGGATCTCATTCACTCTGACCTGCTGTCCTGTTGGTCAGAAATGAGTGATACAACCTGATGGTATAGGGTAAGACTGACATCTGTCTGAGCTAACTGAGGAGGATGTGTGGCTGCTGATCTAAAATCCACAAATAGCAGTGGAGCATAGGCCTTGGGGTTCTCCAGCGCACTCAACATTGTCATTTCCTCGGTTTCCGGTCCATTCCTATGGATACATGTTCTTGCGGAAATGGTGAGAAGAAAGTCAGAACTGGGTACATTGTTGGGTTTTGGCGCACTTGTTTGAAATTGAGAAGTGTCGTAGTAGCTTCTGATAAAGACTAACATCAAGACGAAGCAGCTGCATTATAAGTGGGATGCACTGTTGAGCGCTACATCCCGAGGGGTTTGTGCTGATTGTACGGAGATTGTGACAGACGGTTAAATGGCATCCCTTGAGAAAGCAACAACTAGATGTGTCAGGAGAAGTGCAGTATTATCATAAGGAGACGTACACTTGGAATACAGAAGAGTAATGGAGGGAAAAAGAGAGGCATAGGAGGTCTAAAAGAGAGGAGGAGGAAGATGGTGAGCTTGAGACAGTTAAAAATGGTGGGGAAAAAGGGAGATGGTTTGTTAAAGAAGAATGGTAGAAAGTGTAAGCAGAGTGAGCTGAAGACCGAAGTAGAAATGGAAGCGAATGAGGGCAAAGTATTGGAGGTGGTAGGTGTGGTGAAGTTCTCTGAGCCTGAGGCTTGCACCGAGGGTCAGGATAAAGATGAGTCTTTGACATTAGGAGTGAAGTTTTTTTGAAAAAGTGGACCCTGATCCATTTGTGATTTCAGGGTGGGTGAAAACAGAGTTGGGTGCTGTGGAATCGGTGAGGGTAACCAGAAGTGGTCTTGTGATAATTGTTTGTTTCTGCTGGTCAGAGGGAGAAGGCGCTCGGCATTAAACAAATGAGGTCAAGAAATGTGAATTGTTTCGCTCTCAAGAAAAGGAGCGATTACTTGGGTAGCAGTAAATGTAAAAGTTGACCAACTGAAGATTCCTAGTGTTCGTGATGCTCGTCGTTTGGTGCGACGCAGACAGGGTGGCGAGAGTGGTGAAACAGAAGAGTCATTGTCTGTTCTTTTGAGTTTTGAGTCTCTGCCCGACAAAGTGATGTTAAGATATATAAGTTATCCTGTTCGAGCTTTTGTACCGAATACGCTACATTGTTAAAGGTGTCAAGCTTATGGGAATGTGGCAGCAGTGTGTAGGAGGGAGGTTCCTAGTGTGAGAAGTGTGCAGAAGGGCATGAGACAAAGGAATGTATAGCATTGGGAGAAGGAGTGGTATGTGTTAACTGTGGGGGTGTCCATGGAGCTTGGAGTCAGAAATGTCCCGTGTGAGAGAGGCAGGTTGAGGTTTCCAGGGTTAGAGTAGTGCAGAAGTTGTCATATGCTGAAGCAGTGAAGAAAGTAGAGGAAGATGGGTCAAGGGGGAGTGTTACTGAGAGGAGTGGTGTGAGTAGTATATCTGTACCAGTACAAAGAGAGAGGCCAACAAGTGATATATGTTTCAGAAAGATTGGATTTTTAGCATTGATAGCAAGTTGCAGAAAATGGAGGTTGTGGTGGCAGCTGCAGAGAAGTAGTTGGGCGTGCGAGACTTGACATCAGAAGAGTTACATGGTGTGTTAAGTGGTGATGTCCCATCCTTTCAGGTTGTTGGCATGAGGTATGACTAAATAGATTTAAATAGTGGAGTAGGGTGATGTGATTTTAATTTTATTTGTATAATTTTTTGTGAGTGTAGTGTTAGATTAGGTAGTTGTACTCCAGTCTAGTAGGTGGCGGTAATGCAACATATTGGATGCCAACCACCGTTATACCTCATCGAAGAAGAAGGTCAGAAGTGTCTATCTCTTTCTAGTTATTAAGTTAGCAGAATGACATCTCCTCCATTTGAAGAAGTTGAACTGAACAAGAAACACGAAAAAATGTGAGCTATTGTCTAGTTAAACAATTTTAGGGAAATTTGACCATTAGTAACGTGTCGTCAAGGGTAGCAAACGCTAGTGCTTGTTGTCTAACGTTAGCTCAGTCAGAACCATGTGACGTTAACCGGGAATGGAACCACTATGATTTAGAACGCCAGCTAACTAAAAAAATGGCTGAATTTGCAGAGTAACTCTGAGTCTATTATAGAGAATTAAATAATGTTAGTTAGGGAGCCAATAAACCTACTGAACCCGTTAATGTGGGCCGATCGTTGCCCCAGATCAGAGTTCGTTCTCGTGGCAGTAACAATACAGACAAAACACCTCAGCTAAGGAGTTGGCGTAGCCGAACACAAACTGGTGTGAGTGGGGATGCTGGAGAATGAGTGTGTGTGTGTTGTAGAGAGATGGTGGCGATACAGCACAAAATCCCAGCCGATGGTGGCTGCATTTACATCCAGTCAATCTGTCTGGATGGCGATGTATTTATTGGACACTAAGTATCTATATTGTCACTAATCCTTATGAAGGACTTCCTGGCAGAAGAGGTTACTCGACCAGTCAGCAGCCGATATGCCAGTTAAATAATTGGTGAAATGTTGCTTGATTATAAATTAAGGTTTATCCGTAGTGGTTAGGTGCTCAATATATAATCAGTATCATATATTTATCACCAGCGCTGTGCGGCGCAATGGTAACACATTTGCCTTTTGATTAGACTAGAGTTGACTAGACTTGACTAGAGTTCTAATCGCAGACAGCAATGTGCACATTATGAATACATTGTGATTTAGTTTCGGTATCATTCTAACTTTTCTTATGATTTTGTTTGCAGAGCATTAAGGCTGGCAGTTTATCACCAGTTTACCCTATGGGCACAAGGAAGAATTACATGCAGACTACACCGTTCGCGTCGCATGCGCAAGCGGTGCAAAATACATTTACACATACATGTTATTCAATCATTGCACTCACTCTGCTCGTGCGCGTCTGCGTGGCCAGGCGCTTAAATAGAACTTTGTTCTATTTGTGACTCTCAATGCACTGCAAGTTATGCCTCTCCCTACCATCTATTGGAAAGTAATGGTATCTACACTGGGCAGCTAGTTGGCAGAGTCAAAGTAGACTTTAATAATATATGCCATTTAGCGAAAGCGAACTGGGTGGAAACAGATCATAGAAACAGGATATCAATTTTGATATCATGGATGGTCAGTCCTTGCATCTATAGCACTGCCTATGAATTTGAGAGTGGTTACATTTCTCCAGCCGCATCCCTCAGCATTTTACCAAAAGAGGAGCAGGGAGTCACTTTGTTATAGTTTCTATTGTCACTTTAAGAAGTTAAGATGCAGATGAGTATGTTACAGATACTATTTGTCCCATCACTCTGACAGTTAGAGAATATTCAGCACAGCAAACAATCAATCAATGAAATTAATTTGACAAAATACCTTTTTACATCAAAATATTAACCACGGTGGTTATAGAGGGTGCAACAGTTCAACACCTCAGGAGCAAATGTCAGTTGGCTTTTCATAGGTTGGGAGAGAGGGAGTCGAAACAGCAGGGCCGTGACACATCCATTGAAACGGGAAAACAGTTCCACTCCGATTCCCTTTATGGATAGGTGTATCTTTGAATTCGCTGTTGAATGGCCTGTTCCTTCTCTACTTCCAGAACACCAGCCCCCTCCCCTAAAGTGATCGATAGTATATCTTGGCTCGCACTGTGATGATTGGGATTCTGAGCTCTCAGGTTCATACAGGGAGTTATGGTCTTCACTGATCTCACTCTCCATCAGCTCCATCTGTGGCGTATTGGGCCAGGACTCGGTTATATACTGATGGTCGTGAGCGCTATCTAGCTCTTCTCCACTGCAGCACATGAATACTGGCAGTCAGTACTGGCTAGCTGATAATGGCATGTTCAAGAGCATTAAAACTGTGATGTATCATGGGTAAATTGTGACTGATCTACAAATAATATTAAGTAGTTATTTGTGATGCAAGGTGATTTGTAGATCAGTCTGTCAGCAGTTGCCTGCACTGTCGGCTGCAATGTCAAACAAGCCCTTTAGTTAACTTTAGCTGGCCCCCTGAGAGTTTGTTTAAAATGTCATAAGTGGCTTTGGCTTGCTGAATATCCAGAACAAAAGTATAGATAGCTCAATTTAACTTGAATAACATGCAGAGCCTAAAGCTCATTTTCACATGGAAGCATAGCTAAGGAAGTCATCCATGTTGTGTCAGTCTAGGGAAGAGGGCTGTGCTCCTTCAGCAGATGGAAAGTCGATATGAGCAACAGAAGAACAAGAGGAGGCAGCAGGTGAAGCTGTCACAAGCTGCACATGAGAGAAACTACCAGCTCCTCCAGGTATGAATCTACCAAGTGCCTCTCAGACCTGCTGCTAGGTTCTCTACTTGAATGTACACGTTCAGTGCATGCCTTTTATTGTGCATGTCGATGAGGCTGGTATACTGTAGGTTTTGAAGGCCATGTGTAAAGGAATAGCTGCTGAATTTGTGATAGGCTGATCCTTTCTCCAAATACAGGACTTGCAGAAAATGGAGAATCGTCTCAGAACAAGAGTACTCCCACACCCTGACATCCTCAGTTTGGAGGTAAGGGATCTCTTAGTAACAACAAATTAACAATACATGCCCTCTCTGAAGATTGCCTTGCCTCCCCTAATTTTCAATGGGAGCTATTTTGAGTTGTTTTGCAGCTTGACCCTACTATACCTGATAATCAAATACAGTCAGGGGGTCACAGATTGTTGTTGACACAGGCCGCTGTACTGTTGTCTTGTTTCAGACTCGTTACTGGGCATCAGTTGAGGAGAAGATCCCAGAATGGGAGCGCTTCCTCCTGGGTAAGGGCCCACATCCTAGCAGTGACCCTAGCAGAACACCTAAACAACAAAAACAGAAAACTACACCCAGAGACCATGCCCTCACACAAGATGGGGCTCTGCCTCCTCGTCCTATACTGAAACATGTCAAATGACCTGAAGTGGACAATCTGTTTTGGCTTTTGACTTAATCTTATGTGATCAACATGGAGTGAAGGAGAAACTAAAATCAGTTGACAGTTACACTGTAGATTGAGGTTATTGTGAGGTAAATGCTCTTTTTTTTTATAGGCCATATTTAGTCTCATATGGGCTGTTTTTCTATCAGAATAACAGTATTCTTAGCACCAACATTATTGAGTAGGCATCATGTTGATTTCCATTTTATTTACACTGCAGCTCCTTTTTGTGCTCAGGATTTTGATGTCTCAGGGTGAAGCTCAGATTTAGCCTATTACCCCTCAGTCTGCAGAATTGCTGCTCTTGATTGCAATGTTTACAAGCAATGCTCACTTTCAGTGTGATGGTATTGCCTTTAACATGTTATGGTAATCCCATCCCATCAGAATTCTATTTGAAACAAAGAATATGGTGTCTTTGAATTCATGGCTCATATCTGCCCACTAGGGGGAGGTAGCACCATAGATTTGGATAACAAAGGCAAATTCCATCAGTTAGTTAGACTCAGGTCATTCACTTCGTCTGTCACTCAGCAATGATTTAATCAAATGTGCTCTTATTTATTTGCCTGTATTGTCTGTATACTAGCTATGTTCTTATGTGTACATTAAAGCACTTGTTTTGGTCATATACTGTGCGATATCTATTAGTTGTAACAAGCAATGTGCATATGTAACCAATAAAGTGTTTTATTATTCACCTTCTTCATCTATATATTCCATTCACTGCAAATGTACTTTTTTCCTTAATAAATCATTATAGTTTAGCTTATTAGTCCATTAAAAAGCATGAGCTGACACACATCTAACTTTGTAGAGTTGACAGATAATAAACTATACAAATAAAATGTTGCACACTATATACACACCCAACAATTCAATATGTTTATCCGTTAAAATGTTAGCATATAACTTATTTCTAACCTTTTTGTTTTCCATGTATTCACACCATTCCACCACGCCCCATACTTCATCACACAGTATACAGTGCCTTCAGAAAGTTTTCACAACCCTGGACTTTTTCCACATTTTGTGTTAGCCTGAATTTAAAATGGATTCAATTGCGATTTTTGTGTTGCTGGCTTATAAAGTGAAATAATTTTATGAGAAATGTTTACAATTTAATAAAAAAATACATCTGAAATGCCTTGAGTCAATAAGTATTCACCCACTTTGTTATGGCAAGCCTAAATAAGTTCAGGAGTAAAAATGTACTTAACAAGTCACATAAGTTGCATGGACTTGTGTGCAATTATTGTGTTTAATATGATTTTTGAATGTACCTCATCTCTGTACCCCCAAACATGAAATGATGTGGAAGGTCCTCAGTCGAGCAGTGAATTTCAATCACAGATTCAACTACAAAGACCAGGGAGGTTTTCCAATGCATCACAAAGAAGGGCACCTGTTGGCAGATGGGTACAAAAAAAGCAGACATTGAATATCCCTTTGAGCATGGTGAAGTTATTAATTACACTGAGGATGGTGTATCAATACACCCAGACGCTTCAAGGAATTCGGCATCCTTCCTAACTCAGTTGCCAGAGAGGAAGGAAACTGCTCAGGGATTTCACCATGAGGACAATTTAAAACAGTAACAGAATTTAATGGCTATGATAGGAGAAAACTGAGGATGGATCAACAACATTGTAGTTACTCAATACTAACCGAAACCGAAATTGCAGAGTTATTAACAAAAGGAAGCCTGTAAAGAATAAAAGTGTTCCAAAACATGCACCCTGTTTGCAATAAGGCACAAAGGTAAAACTGAAAAAAATATGACAAAGAAATTAACTTGATGTCCTGAATACAAAGCATTATGTTTGGGGCAAATCGAACACAACACCACTCTTCATATTTTAAAGCATGGTGGTGGCTGCATCGTGTTATGGTTATGCTTGTCATCAGCAAGGACTAGGGGGAGTTTTTTTGTGATAAAAAAAAAACAGAAAGAGCTAAGCACAGGCAACATCCTAGCACAAAACCTGGTTATCTGCTTTCCAACAGGCACTGGGAGACAAATTCTCCTTTCAGCAGGACAATAACCTAAAACTCAAGGCCAAATATACATCTGGAGTTACCAAGACGACAGTGAATGTCCCTGAGTGGCCTAGATATGTTTTAGACTTAAATTGGCATGAAAATCTATGGCAAGACTTGAAAATGGCTGTCAATTAATGATCAACAACCAAATTAACAGAGTTTATAATAATGTGCAAATATTGTACAATGCCGGTGTGCAAAGTTCCTTAGAGACTTACCCAGAAAGACCTACATCTGTAATCGCTGCTTAAGGTGATTCTAATGTGTATTCACTCAGGGGTGTGAATACTTGTGTAAATTATATATATTTATGTATTTCATTTTAAATAATTTTGCCAAAATTTCCAAAATCATGTTTTCACTAAGTCATTGTGGGGTCTTGTGAATTCTGGCTGTAACACAACAAAATGTAGACTAAGTCAAGGGGTATGAATACTTTCTGAAGGCACTGTATGTTGTGCATTAGGGGGATACATGCAGGTATATTAGCCTAAGCCATTGAGCTGTTCTCTGGAATGTGTCTAAACCGTTACATAGTTATTGAAGAGTCCTCTTTATATTTGAGATACAATGTGATTGTGCCGTCTTTATTAAACAAAGCCTCCAGAAGGACCTTCTGTGTCTGCGATAATTGCTTTTTTTAATTGTCCCTTTATTCAAGGGTAGCCTGAGGTCAGCCAGTTACCATATGTTCATAATACTCCATAGAAATGTGTGTAAAATGAGCCATTCATTTCTGGAGGTCCATTAGGCTTGCATAAACTGCTGTGTTTCTAGCGTTATTGCTTGTAAAGTTAGAATGTCTGTGTTTTCTAGGGTTATTTTACCATTATACAGTAAACCATATTCAGGGACAGTGTTAAGGAGCTGCTGTGTGGATAATGAGAAGGTACATGGGACAAAATGTGAAGGTGGACGTCTGTCTCACTGTTAAACGGAATGCAAAAACGCAGCGAGTCTTTCCACCTGCTTTCTGACTGTCAAACCAGCACAAACCACCCCTCTGCCCTCCCTCCACCTCCCTCGTTCTTCCTTCTCTCATTCCCTCTCTGTGGCAGAGATGGCATCCCTGATCCAGCCTAATTGCGATGATCAAACCTGCACTGGGTTGACGCGGAGTGGCGGCTTGACAAACGCAATCATCCGGATGGCCTGCGTTGAAGTGGCCATGGTTGGCAGCTGCCCTGGCTCCTCAGATGGGACCCGATCCTGCCCCCGAGGTCAGGCAGGCACCAGTCGCCATGGAGGGGGGCTAATGGGGGATGGTGGTTGTGGGAGGGGTGGATGTGGGTGAAGGTTTGAGGAGGGGCAACGAGGGTGAGTGAGGGCAGGGGGACAGGCAGCGAATTATCTAAAAGGATTTTGAAGAGCACGATCTGGAGCCCTTCCAAATGACTAGATTCACATTATGTATTCTAATGGTGAAAGCCCTGAGGTGGATTAGCTACGGACACCACAGTCCCTTCACGCCCCCGGTTGGCAGACCAGGCCCTTGTTACCAGGCCCTGCCAGCCAGTCCCAGCCGTGACAACCCTCCCTGAGTCCCCTGACCCCCATTACCTCACAGACACCTGGGTTAAAGCCAACCTCTCAAATTCAGCTACAGGATTAGCAGCAGACAGAGGAGGCTAGGAGGTGACCCTCTCCATCTCTAATAGCATATGCATTTAAAACCGTATGATTACATGATTTGGGGCGTCTATTGAGAGCATGCTGAGAGCCTCCTGAGAAGCACAATAACTGGTTAGCTGTCGACTTCAATTGATTGGATAATGGATGATTGCATGTTGTATTTTATTGAATAATGTGCTGCAAGTGTAGTGAGTGCTGTACAACAAAACTACCATTTTGGCATAATTTTGTTTTATTTTTCTATTATTTTAGAACATTTTGTTATTATGTGATAGAAGTGAAGACAAACATCACATTTTTTAAAGTACACTTTATTTTTAAATTTACCTACAGTATTTAAAAATAAACCAATGTTAAAATGCTGTTTCTTGAAATAACATGGGGCTCCATACTGTACAATGCACTCCCATAGTATTCCTTTGATCATGTCATGTCAGCTCTGGCTAAGTGCATGTCCTGCCAGCCAGGCCTGTGCCTACTGTATCGGCTAAGAGAGGAGTTGACTGTGTTGTTCATGTTGTGGTGGATTAAAGACAAGTCTACATGTGGCACACTAAAAGGAAGTAACACTGGCCTTAAGGGAGCGCCACACTGTTTGGTATTGACTGGCCAAGCTTAAGTATAGTGTTTCCTCCTAAATGGACCTGAGGTTTTTTTGTGTCAACATAATCATATACCTCACTGCATTTCACTGGTTCTCTGTACTCCTTACAAAGAAAGCTTTCGGCACATACTTTTTCAATTGTAGTGCACTTAAACACAAATGTCTTTCATATACTGGAGCTTGTCTGGGATTTTTTTATTATTCTTAGACTATTTCTGCTGAACTGCTGGGAACTCCTGCAGTGTTTTTTTGTATCCTTTTCAAATGCATACTTACATTGTGCTTAATGTTTCCAGCTCTTTTTCCACAAGCCTACTGGTGAGGAAAGTGAAGTTATAACATATAGTTAGTTGTATTTGAGTTGAGGGTTTGTCTCTTAGTTTGTGAGAGAGTGGATTTTGTTTTTTTTTTCCTTTTCAATATTGATACTGTGGAGGAAGAATGCATTCACAGTATGTTCTGAACAACACTTTGGACATACAGAATATGTATTTTTATCACATACAGTTGAAGTCGGAAGTTTACATACACTTAGGTTGGAGTCACTAAAACTCGTTTTTCAACCACTCCACAAATTTCTTGTTAACTAACTATAGTTTTGGCAAGTCAGTCATCTACTTTGTGCATGACACAAGTAATTTTTCCAACAATTGTTTACAGACAGATTATTTCACTTATAATTCACAGTATCACAATTTCAGTGGGTCGGAAGTTTACATACACTATGTTGACTGTGCCTTTAAAGAGCTTGGAAAATTCCAGAAAATGATGTCATGGCTTTAAAAGCTTCTGATAGGCTAATTGACATAATTTGAGTCAATTGTAGGTGTACCTGTGGATGTATTTCAAGGCCTACCTTCAAACTCAGTGCCTCTTTGCTTGACATCATGTTAAAATGAAAAGAAATCAGCCAAGACCTCAGAAAATAAATTGTAGACCTCCACAAGTCTGGTTCATCCTTGGGAGCAATTTCCAAATGCATGAAGGTACCACGTTGATCTGTACAAACAATACGCAAGTATAAACACCATGGGACCACGCAGCCGTCATACAGCTGAGGAAGGAGACGCATTCTGTCTCCTAGAAATGAACGTACTTTGGTGCGAAAAGTGCAAATCAATCCCAGAACAACAGCAAAGGACCTTGTGAAGACGCTGGAGGAAACAGGTACAAAAGTATCTATATCCACAGTAAAACTAATCCTATATCGCCCTAACCTGAAAGATCACTCAGCAAGGAAGAAGCCACTGCTCCAAAACCGCAATAAAAAACCAGACTACGGTTTACAGCTGCACATGGGGACAAAGATCGCACTTTTTGCACTTTTTTATCCTCTGGTCTGATGAAACAAAAATAGAACTGTTTGGCCAGAATGACCATCATTATGCTTGGAGGAAAAAGGGAGAGGCTTGCAAGCCGAGGAACACCATCCCAACCGTGATGCATGGGGGTTGCAGCATCATGTTGTGGGGGTGCTTTGCTGCAGGAGGGACTGGTGCAATTCACAAAATAGATGGCGTCATGAGGAAGGAAAATTATGTGAATATATTGAAGCAACATCTCAAGACATCAGTCGGGAAGTTAAATCTGGGTCGCAAATGGGTCTTCCAAATGGACAATGACCCCAAGCATACTTCCAAAGTTGTGGCAAAATGGCTTAAGGACAACAAAGTAAAGGTATTGGAGTGGCCATCACAAAGCCCTGACCTCAATCGCATAGAAACTTTGTGGCCAGAACTGAAAAAGCATGTGCGAGCGAGGAGGCCAAACCTGACTCAGTTACACCAGCTCTGTCAGGAGGAATGGGCCAAAATTCACCCAACTTATTTTGGGAAGCTTGTGGAAGGCTACCCGAATCATTTGACCCAAGTTAAACAATTTAAAGGCAATGCTACCAAATACTAATTGAGTGTATGTAAACTTCTGACCCACTGGGAATGTGAATAAATAAATAAAAGCTGAAATAAATCATTCTCTCTACTATTATTCTGACAGTGGTAATGGCAATCCTAACGGGCCTAAAACAGGGATTTTTTTACTAGGATTAAATGTCAGGAATTGTGAAAAACTGAGTTTAAATGTATTTGGCTAAGGTATATGTAAACTTCCAACTTCAACTGTATCTTCTATCTTATGAAAAACAATTACATTTTAATTGCTGGGATCAATCTCTATTGTGTTAATGGAAGTCACATAAAGTGAATTAGTTATACCGGTGTTCAGTCCTTCCATCTTCTTACCAGTGCCTACCAACTGGTGAGACTGCTCATCCTAATTTGACAACTTGTAGGATCTCATTATAAGGGGCCTTATTTGCATGAATGGACGCTGTGGTTCTGAAGTAGTACGTCATTAGCACTTCTGGGTAAGCACAGCAGTAGTGGACATTTCTCAGCAGGGCCAGACCAGGTCAAAGGGATTAGCACCGGACATCCCAGAATTAGTGATCCTGACCAACAATGAAAGACTGATTTAATTCCACAAAAATAGAGCTCAGTCTTGGCAGGGTGTGATGGAGAACAATACTCATGCATTTGTCACTTATTTATCTAGTTATAGAAATGTGTTGATATTCAGTTGTATTCTTGCCTTTTATTTCTGTATTGTTTATCTATGTAATTGTTTTTGACAGTGGCCAACATTAGTATTTACTCATGATTCCTCATGGACACCAATCTCATTGCTGTCAGTCCAGTGAGAGGTTGAGGCTGGAAATGTGGAGCAGATTGTTTGGGGTTTAGGGTTCTCTAATCCTCCCAGAGACAGAGGTGAAAGGAGTGGGCAAGGGGACAGAGGGTCTCCTTCAGCTCCTTGGCCCAGGGCTCTGAGGGCAGGCAAACGGACTGGTCCTGGGCAGAGGTCAATCTAAGGAGACTGACAGACAGTGATGTGATTCCAGTAGGGCAGAGCCGGCACATGGCTCCTACAAGCCCAGCACCCACAGGCCTCTAAGCCACAAAGTACCTTCTACCACCCGTGTCCTTAACGAGCCAAGAAGGATCCAAGAAAAGAAGTGTTTACATTGTGTAAATGTATGGAAGGATTTTAATTAGATTTGGTGGGGAAAGTGTTAACTAGTTTTGTCAAGGAATTTGTATCACTTGAATATCACAGTCCTGTCATCATGTTATGTTGTGTATTTATTTTCCTTTTTTTTTATTGTATTTGATTTACTTGTATTTAACGTAATTATTGTGTAGGCCTACACAATGCACACACCAATTTGCTGGTGTGATATGCTAAGCTAATGCACCCCAAAAATACATTTTGAAAATCCAAGATCCTAACGAGGTGTTTGAAACCAAATGTGGATTTACATTTTGTTTATTATTATTATATTATTATTATTTATTTTTTTACAATAGAATGTCTTATAATATTCAATGACTTTCGTGGTGTCATGTATACAAACACATACATACATGTATGTTACAATCCTACCATTTTCCAGAGTCGAGTACCCACTGCATATTTTGAGCAGCTATAACAATATTATTGCTGACTGCACCTTTTGGACATTATTAAGAAGTTTCCAGAACACCATGTAGTTGGCTGGCTGATTCCATCTTTTCAACACCATTCTCCAGGAAGAGATCCAAGGACTTCGCCCGATGCTCATTAACTTCCCTCATGGCATTTTAGAATGCGCCTAGTGAGCTCTTTGTGTCAAGAGCCAATGCTTCTTCTAACTAGGGGCGCAACCAGCCTGTGCTCTCCTCCAGCAGCGAAAGAAATTGCTTTCCAAAATGTTGGTAAGGGTTGGTTTAATTAGAATTTCATTTGGGCTAAACGGGGGAAACTGATGTAGTTAACATTTGGTGGACTTAATTGGTCCTTTTCTCTCCTCTCAGCCCTTAAAAACAGCTGAAGCTACTCCTGTTAATCTCCCAATCAATTGAAATGGCCAAACAAAAGTCTTGCTCTTCTTTTCTTCCTGTCTCCACCGAGCCTTTTGTGACTTGTAAATGCATCAATTTTGGGTGATCCTGGTCGTGTAGATGTTCTCAATTGTTGACAGTTGATTAATGCGCTCTTGTGTTGGTAATCTCTCTCGCTGTTTTACATGTGCACGCAGTAATGAGCTCCGTTGTCAATTAACGTGTTTCTAGAAGCGAAGCTGGTTGCTCTGATGCGTGAGAGGTATGTGCAGAGAAAAGGGCAACGCTGCTGCCTTTAGGTTGTTTACTCCAGTCCCCTGCACTCTTTTCTCCGGCTTTGGACAAGACGGACACTCTTGTGCATAGCCCTGACGCGTTTCTACACACAAACATTTATTTTGAGAAACTCGCACCATTCGCATTTTCCCATCTATAGACTATTCCCTAACAAAGATGGATGAATGGATACTGAAATTCAATGTAGGCTGAGTTGTAAAGATTGTTTATACAAAACAAAACAAACCTGTTGTTATAAGACGTAAAAACAAGTAACATTGGCAACACTGTAGTGATTATTCGACCCATCAACCCAATATGATTGTAGGTGTGGACATGTTCCAGATTGTCCGTGCGAGGGGATACCAACTTGATAGCGTTGCCTATTGTTTAATTGGGCATAAATGACCCCGTGATATTCTAGCTGTTATGTTTGTGTTGGAATTTGATTATGATATTTTTCTGTATATGCTAACCCCCTACCCGCAACTAATTGACTGTGGTCAATTAAACTGTATTATTTGATGAAGCTTTGGAATGTTTGTATAGAAAAATTGCTTATAGTCTATCCTACGTAGGCTAATTAAAATATGAGAATAATTAGGCCTAACGAAAGTACATTTGAAAATATGTGTTATTCTTCTGATAGAACAATTAATGCATACACTTAATAACATTTATGACGCAATGTGACGTGGCTTGCTTGGATTTCTATTGAAAACTCCGTAGCCTAAACTGGAATTACGCACAATCTGTGTCTGGCACTACACAAGAGTGTTCAAATTACGCACAATGTTCAACGCCTACAAATACGGGTAGAGTGTGACATATTTAAATATTATTCCTAGAGCCTATATGTTGAACAATAATGTGAGCCTTTAGGACTACATAAAAGTATTGGTCGATGTGACAACAGCAAAATATAATTTAAACTGACAATATAACAATGATTTTTTTTTTTTTAAACACACACTAGTTGGTATATTCTGGTCTTTGAAGGAGCTTTTATGTGAACTAGCAGGACCAGGGTGGACAAGAGGTGAACAGACCATTCAACTGGTTATATTAGCCTTCTAACCGGTCCCTGGGCATGGTGCATAATTATTACACGTTCTAATTGGTAGACCAAGATTTGTGAGCACGCGCCCGTCTCTCGTCAGAATTTCTGTTAGCCGCAAGGATAATATTGTTCCAGGAGCCGTGTGCAGAATACGTTATCCTTTATTAAAGTTGGACAGAGGTGGATGATATGGCCCAAGTGCTCTATTATTCATATTCTGATGAACACGTATATGCGCGGAAGCCTACCATCGACGGCGTTTAGCTGATTAATGTAATTCGCATTCAAGAGTCCATGTTATATCTGATCATTTGTGCCATTACACGGAAGTCAAGTGTAGCATCATCAGACTTGTCTCTTTGTCTGGCAAAAAGTGCTTAAACTGAATTTATAGCTACCAATTTAAAGTGGAGGTGTATAATGCTACACAGGCCTACTTCTCCCAACCAAGTAACAGGAGCCATGTATTATTGGCGTATAAACCCAGACTAGCCCACACACTGGTGCTAGTAAAACAGCTGCTTGCTAATCTTTTTTGTGAAAAAGCAAACATTTGGATATTTGAGAGGATGAAATGGCCTATAGGCTTATCAGACCGATCAATGTCTTCGCAACTGTTTTTTTTTGGCATAGGCTACATTTAACTTGATTTGAAAGAAGGCTGAAATATCAATACAATTCCGTTCTGATATGTTATAGGCCTTTTCAAATCATTGACTAACCTACTCCTATATACATTTAGAGTAGGCATATTTTTCTCAAAAACCTAAACGTTTTCGATAGCATTTTATGTACGATACACTTTTTATTTCCTATTAATAAATGGCAACTTTTGAAATTGTTAAACATTACATTTTATGTTTTATGTAAGTTATGTTGATGTATAAAACGTTTTTATCCACATATAGGTTACAATTTAGTTGTATGTAGCCTACATTGTAATGTATACAAATGCGCCCAAGGTAAAACACTTAAATAACATTTTATTTTCATTATTTACAATTCGATTTTCACAAGTTATGCAATAGAAGAAAAACAACACGTCCTCCTGAATTTCCCCATGGGTTGAGCAAATAGTCATTTTCTTCTTAAATGTTTATAACATTCATTCATTCACGGTCAGATTTACTGCACTGCTGCAACAAAGCAAAATTCCCATCCTCATTATTGTAATTTAAAAATCGAATAAAACCTAAAAAAAACTACTTTGCTTTTCATCAGGCTATCAAGTCGTCCCAATGTTTATTTTTATGCTTTATAGGTTCCCTTCTTTTAACAATTGTATTTGATGTTTTCATCACTCACTGAAAACTGGAGAAACAAATGCATTGAGACATTTGCGCTGGCGAGGCTTAATAACGTGTCAATTTAAGTGTGAGGGAGACTGTCCAAATCCAATGGAAAACTCAGCTTTCGGGTCCCCTGGAAGAATCGGTCGCCACAGATATAGGCCTACATGAGTTATTGTCGTGCAATTTCCTTATGTGTTTTTTCAGGTCAAAGTTTCTGCAGAAGCCTTTCCCGCAGGTTCCACACGTGAAGGGCTTTTTGTCGTTGTGCGTGTGCATGTGAAAGGTTAGGTTGTAGACCTGATGGAAGGCCTTGTTACAGATGGAACACTTGTACTGTTTCTCTCCGCTGTGCGTCAATTTGTGGTTCTTGTAATTTCCTGAAATTGGGAAATGCAATTAATAAAAATTAACATCGCGAATAAAATGAACATCATACACGAAAGGGAACACATTTAGCTCCTTTTTTTCTCCTCAAGGTCAACAGTTCACAATTAAGTTACTCTTCACAAAGGCGCTCCATTCTACAGCCTTCATTAATCAGCGATTTGCATGTCGAAGTCAAGAAGTTGTCAAACTTTGTCACAATCAAACGCAACAGCAACTGAAAACGGTTGGATTATAAACCAGAGAAAGGTCTGTCTCTTGACCCATGGCGAATTTAAGAGTCTTGTGTGGAGAGTTAGTTAGTGTAAAGTGACATGTCCGATTTAAATTGACGCTTCAACATCATCAGAGGGCAGCACTGGATATCAATAATACCAATAATATGGACATGCCTCTAAATATTGGGAATTGTGTGCCTTTGCGTTTACCTTTGGATGTAATCTAGTCTACATTATCATTATGTTATAACTGGGATATATCATTACCACCATCATATAGCCTAGTTATTGTTATAAAAGCATGATTTTTTTATTAATATTTGTCTGGGATATTCATTTCATGAATTTATAATGCAGGCTGAAAATAATATGATCTGGATTATTTTATTATGATTCTCTGGTGTTATATTAATCTCAAAACATATAGTCTAGGCTGAAACCTATAATGCTGGTTTTTGTAAATATAGCCTACATTAGAGGACATATCCTGAATATCTTGACCAAGGTTTAAATAGTGATAATTACCTTTCTGATGAAATCCTTTCCCACAGAATTCGCAGACGAAAGGTTTGTACCCGGCATGGATCCGTATGTGAGTGTTCAGCGTCGAACTTCTGTTGAACGCCTTGCCACACTGGTTGCATTTATGAGGCTTTTCCTGATAAAGAAATACAAAATATCTCAATTATTATTATTTGTAAGCAATCCTCGAGGGAGTTTATAATATAGGCATATATAACTAATCTAGTTGTTATCGAGTGAAATACATGTTTCACCTGTGTGTGGATGATTTTGTGTCTGCATAACGTGCTGGCCTGACGGAATCCTTTCCCGCACACTTTACACACGAACGGCCTCGCGCCTGTGTGCACTGGCATGTGTCGTGTCAAATTATAATGGGCATTGAACACCTGCAGAAGAAAACAAACAAGCTCGTTTTCAGTTTTATTGTATTTAATTTGTGAGATGTTTTGATAATGAGAAAAAGACATGTCAGCTTCAATTTAATGTCCAAGTAAATAGGGTATGCCTATTCTAATCTACTGCACAAAACATTTACAATAACTGATACTGCGTTATTGTCTATAGGCCTACATGTTTTTTTTAAATGAAATGTAAGTGATTTGCATAGCAAATAATAAACAAACAAAACGAACAATAACAATTGCATCGTTATTATTTTTTTGCCATTCGTTATACTGAATGAAATGCTTTACCTTTCCACACACTTCGCAGGTGAAGTTTTTGGGTTTCCCGTCGGTGGAGCTGTTGTGCTTGCTATGCGCTTTCACTCCATTTTTCTCCGAGCTCAGGCTATGGTTCTCCTTCACTATCTGGTCGAGCTGGCCAGGGAGATGCTCCTTGTGTGGGTACTGAGGTGTCGGAAACTTTTCGGTGGAAGCGCATGCGAGTTTGGCGTTCTCCAGCAGTAGCAGTTTCTGGTGCGCACTGAGAGAAGCTTGGGCTTGTGAGTTGGCCATGGCAGAGGAAAACAAGTGTCCGCTTAGCAGCTCAGACTGGTGATAAGCAGAGTCCAGGTAGTTGAAATAATAAAGAGAGCCGTTGGTGGGCATCGCCACTGCCTGGTGGATGACTTGGGGTTTTATCACCCTCCCCGGTAATAAAGAGTGCTTCAACCCCGAGTCAATTTTGCCACACATCCCACAGTTGGCTTTGCACATCGCCGCAGAAGTGCATAGTGTTCCTCTGAAATTAGCTTTCCAAAATTCGGAGTAATTCATCAGCGCCTTGGCTTGTAAGTCGTAGCTAAAAGGTTGTAGGGGGATCATGCACGGTATAGGTGAGCAGAGACCCAGCATCTTCATTCCCTCTGAAGTCTCCACTACTCGCCGCTCATCCAAACGGACTTTTGGTTCAGAGGTCTTGGACATGATCCGTTCAATGGAGAAGGCCAGCGCCTTTGGTGCGGCGGACACTCCGTTTCTACCGCCATCGAGTCGTGGGACAGACATTGCCGTTCCCAAAGGGAGAGAACTTGACATTTTGTGTACCGAACTTGGTGTGAGCAGCAGCCGACCAGCCGTCCTGTCCTCGCCTCCTGAATTCCAGAAAAGACCGGACGCACATCAGTTTAATAGGCGCCTTGGTATTACAATCTCACACATTTGCATTCAAATGGGCATCCCTTGAACAATAGCGTCCAGGGGTACCAGATTAATGTTCATTAGTACACACAAAATGAACAGAACATTACAGAGCTCGTTAAGGAAAAGAAAAGGGCAAAAAGCAGTGAGTTCATTCCTATTCAGCACCTCTGAGAATCTGATAGCAAATGTAGCGTCTGAGTCAATGTTGAAGTTTACCTTTTTGTAAAGCGACGACAGATGTATTCGGAGATAGCAGCGTGACTGCTCTGTCACATTTTGGAAGCGGACGTCTTCATCAGCGCGAGATCACTGTCTCTTGCATTTAGCTACATCACATGGACTAGCTCATATCAAGGGTGACAAGGAAACGCCATCACCAGCCCTGCCCCTTCTCCCGCCGCCCACTTATATACTGCCATGGGGTGGTATACATGACAGTTATTACAGATGATTATTTATGTCTCCATCCTCAAATTCTCTGCTTATATCACCAGCCATTCTCTAATCGAATAACTATGCTTTAGTCTATTCCTTTAAAAGATGAGGGCCATTTGATCATGTTAATTTGAACAATGTGTTTGTTATTATTTGTAGGCTGCATGTTATTATTATTATTATTATTATTATGCTATTGTTATTGTTAGCATAATTTGTTTGTTGCTGATTGTTGTTGACAACAGTACTGGTTTTAGTAAAAAGGCCTAGCATTTGCATTGTATTCGATTTATTTCAGGCTACCATGTTTTGAATTGGAATATCTGTAAATATTAGGCTAAGTAGTGAATAAGATCATATAACACGTTTTCTAATTGTACTGTATGCTTCTAATTAGTACAATTCACAATTTATCAGTCGTTCAGAGATTGTTTAACTTGATTAACAATAATACTTTTTGTCCTCCGGTTTGACCAGACAAACTTTTTATTGTGAGTTGCTAATCCTTGGAGATGGAATAGTTTTTTTCCATGCTGGTTTATTACTATTTGTATAATTATAAAGGTCCAATTTCCACCTGTTTAAAGAGCAGATTGCAATAGCAGAACCTCCCTCGGATCCTATTAAACGTTTTTCCTCCACCTATTCAGAAGAACCAATTTTCCAGAGCGATTCAGAGCTCAGCTCAGCCCGAAAAAAACTGCTCTTTCACATTTAGCTACTAAAGCACTGCGTGGAACCTGGTTTTGTGTTTTTCTGAAATAAAAGAACGGATTAAGGGGGAAGAAAAGACTTAGCCTGGTCAGAGGTAGACCTTTAAATAAAAATAGCTCTTTTTAAACCAGTATAAAAAGTTTGCTGGAATCCAGAGTTTTGTGTGCTTGTTACAATGACCAGTTGCCCTCTCCTCTTTTTTTCATAAGGACCAGCTTAAATTCATTTGTTTGCAGACGATTTTACCTGAGACGCACAACAAATGACTACAAAAATACATTCCAAAAGAACTTGGCAAGTTCACACACAACTGCGCATTATGATTTCCTTTAGGCCTATTAATGGTTTGACAACGCATTGTTGATGTTTATTATGTAGGCCATGCCATTCTAAGGTTTTCTCCCCTTAATACAAGGATTGTAAGACATCGAGTGTGGATAAGTTAATTTACATGTCCTTGACATAGTCTTTCTTAATGGGTGAATGTGGAAAATGTGAACTGAGATAAACTGCTTTTATGTCTACTTTGTTTCACAGTTTAAACTGAGGGACAAACAGGTGTTTAGGATACTGACTTCCGTTCGTTTCTCTGCTCTTTTTGTATATGATTGTCATAAATGAAATGTATGTAGAAAATATACGAAAATAAGCCATACATTTTCACAACAGTCTGTCTTTACTGATGAAAAAAAGGTATGCATTTCTATGTAACCAAGACCTGAATATGTAGGGCAATTATGCTACATCTTAAATCCCGTTACACACCTGCAACTTTAGCGCAGAATGGTTTAAACGAGTCCCACTAATTCTACTCATATGTAAATGATGTAACTCTAATTTGAGTTTATTCAGTCCCACTACCGGCTCCTCCACACAATAAACATTGATCCTATTGCTGTAACCTCGGCACACTACTCGGCATTAACACGTTCAGCAATTAGCTCGGGCATCGACTTAGGGGACTAGCTTTCCTTTCTCTCCTTTCCAAAGCAGGCAAGCAAACATGTAGCTTACACAATGCAGCTGTCCGGGACGCTGCATTTGCATGACACATTTGTTTGTTTATTGTTTCCCAATCTATTACTGTGATACACTAGACCTATACTATATTTGTTAGTAAACGGTGGACTTGCTGTACTATCATGTTTTCTAAGTCTAATATAATTCAATGTACAGTATGTAATGTATACATTTTTTAAATCATTAACTGCAAAGTTTATCCCGGATATAGTCTACTCATACTCAAAGTAGACAGCTTATTAGTTCACAATTATACGTATAATGCAATATTAAAAAGGTGAGGTGGTGGTGAAATGACAACAATAATAAAACACCTGTGCCAAGCTCATGATGCCAAATGTATGATGACATCTGCTAGCTGTTTGGCATCCAGGTTCACTCCAAACCTAATTCAATTATAGTGTACATTATAAACTCTTATCTCAAACCATGATTTTGAATTAGAAAATGAAGCAAAAAGTAACAAACAGCATTCAGAATCGCTGTTAAACCTATTGACTTATTAAATACATTTATATTTTCTCTTCAGTTTATACACACGCAGAAACTTACAGACATTCAAACTTCTTTGTTTTATTTTCAGTGACAAACACTGGAGGCAAAGTGTTGAGAACGCCTTGGTCCTGTTGACTCTGCAGGAAGTCAAGTCGAGAAGTTTCCAGAGCGACCTGCCGCTGAGAGTTGGCCACGATGCCACAAGTGACCAGAGAACATGTCTCCTACTGAATCCTATACTGTAGTTGCTCGCAATTCTATAGGAATTTGTGTCACCTCTATGAGAATCCTATTGGAAACCTATTGGGCTACTTTTTTTTCCATATTGTAAAACAACCCCATTGGATCCTTTAGGTTTTTGATAAGTCTTGTAAGTCTTGATAAGTCTCACCCCAATCAAAAAGTTAAACTGTTTTTCCTAATTGAACTCATTAAATTATAATTTGTTGTCATTTTTTCCAGTACAATACAACAACATTAATTACATTTTCTTTTATTGGAAACAACAGTTCTATGTTAATTTTGGTTTTATTCACCACCACAATATGTCATTGATTCTAGGCTGCAAGCACAAGTTATTTGATTTGATTTACAACATGACATACAAGACTATACTGAATCAGTGGAGGCTCCTCAGTGATTTTTATTTTATTTTAAATAATCGTTGTAAAACATTAAAAAAGTTATCATTTTTTGATGAAACTATACTAAATATATTCACGTCACCAAATAATTGATTAAAACACACTGTTTTGCAATGAAGGTTTACAGTAGCCTCAACAGCAGTCTATAGGGTAGCACCATGGTGTAGCCAGATGACAGCTAGTTTCAGTCCTACTCTGGGTACATTGACTTCAATACAAAACCTAGGAGGCTCATGATTCTCAACCCCTTCCATAGGCTTATACAGTAATTATGACAACTTCTGAACACTTGCAGTATGCGCTGACATGTTGTCCACCCAATCAAAGGATCAGATAATGAATCTAGTACTGAAAGCATAAGCTACAACTAGCTAGCACTGCAGTGCATAACATGTGGCGAGTAGTTGACTCAGAGAGAAAGACAATAGTTTAACAGTTTTGAACAAATACATTTCTTCAAAAACGAAGGAGAAGCAAGAGAGAGAGATTTCATGTTTTTTTTCACTTTCAGTTTCACTGACTTAGCTAGCAAGTTTAACCTTCTCAAACACCCTGCTCAAACAGAGGGATGCTATGTTAGCTAGCTGGTTATGACTATCCAACACAACACTTGTACTCTTCCAAGCCAATGTAAGGTTTTGGTTTTACTAATTTATTGCCGCCAGGACCCACTGGTGTAACTGCTAGACTGCTTACTAACTATACACTGAAACGTGACTTCATGATTGTAAGGGGTTTATTAACCGTTAGTTTTATTAGCTATGTTGACTATGACATTACAAATAAAAATGTGATTAACGTTAAAAAGAAAATAACAATAAAAATATTTCTTGTTTATTTTTTTTTATTCACATTTTCAAACAGTCCATTTATATTTTCCAACCGGGCTATACATTTGGATGAGTTTTTCTTCTTGCCTGAGTAGCCTGGTTTCACTGCCAAAAATAAAATGAAACCATCTAACATAAACTCACCCCATTCTGTACAAATGTGCGTAACCGCGAGAAGGATGCAATGAAAACGAATGTGACTGTAGTGACTGTTTTGGCATCAACATCCGGGATGTGAACTATGTTTCGATTCAGCGTTGATTGACATGGTAATGGATTACAGTATTTGAGAAAAGATGAAAAAACTGACCCCTCCCGATGCTGTACTTTACATTGTGACGTGTCACTACCTAACGTACAGTGACTCATTTTGTGCCATACAGCCTCTTTCCACCAGGGGTAGCCCTTCTCTCGCAGATTAAAATCATGGTTAACCATATACACTTGTAAGAAAACTTCATTATTCATGATTTTTGTCTAAATTAATATAATTACTGCTAATATTAAACTAATATTTCATGAGCCATAATGCGAGCCATTATGACACTCAAAAGCCGGAACAGCTGCAGTTCACTTGTGAAGCTAACGTTAGCGCAGCCCTAACCCCTCTTCAAATTCAACACAAACCTCAAAACAGGTATGTGATGAGACATTACATAAATTCTTTATGTTTTATTTACATTTTAAAGTTGATTAATTGGACAAATCGGGTGAAAAAAAAACTGTTTTCTTCACACAACATATTTCCCCCTTTCAAGATCACTTAGTAGCCTTCGCTCCCCACCCGCCATTTTTAAAAAGACCCGACGGAGCTCATTGCCTTGTTGAATTATGCAGAGATGGGCATCATGAAGGTCTCCTCATTAATTTTGTTGGAAAGGGGAGAAATTGTGCTTTACATTGGTATTGATATTACAGTTGATCTGGAAGTATTACGTTTTTGGGGCGCAAAAATAAGGTCAATTGTACGGACCAAGGAGATGTACAAAAGTGAGTGAGTTTACGTTACGTTAGTGTTCTGCGAAATAACAACACAATGTCAAATACAGGTAGCCTAGTCAAATAATTAATATCCAACCCCATTAACTGTTACTCTCTTGCGGGAATTCCACTAACGGACCGTATGTAGCCAAACATAGCTGCTGCTCATTCCATTTGCTCGAAAATGGGAAAATGGCTAAAAAAGTAAGGCCCTTGTCCATAGAGACACATACCAGCTCTCGTGGTAGTACTGCTACTACCAGCAGTACTACACCTGCACCTGTCGACGACACACATTGTTCTGCTTCCACGATCACATTCAATGCTAGCATCAGTAATTCTACATTTGTTGTTAGCCCAGCTAGCATGGACACTAACAGTTGTGAATCTGAGGCAGCCGAAGAGCTACTGCCCCTTTACCAGGGAAAGCACTGAACAACAGACAGAGACGTTGGACCATTGAAGAGGTGCAAATATGATAACTACATTGATTTGGGGTTCACTTACATTGGGAGTAGTGCCTTTCCCGAGCCACAGTGTGAGCCATATGTGAAAAAGTATTATCTCACAACTCAATTAAACCTTCACGCTTAACCAAACATTTAGAAACAAAACATGCCAATTTGAAAAATAAGCCACAGGAGTTTTTTGAGCGAGAATTAAGATGACTTTTGAGTAGTAAGACATGTATAGAAGCAAAAGATACCATTAATAAGACGGAGCTAGAAGAGTCTTATATGGTGAGCTACCGAGTGGCTAGGACAGGCAAACCCCATACTATTGTGGAGGACTTAATTCTTCCTACTGCCGCGAATATGGCTGGGCCAGTGCTGGGGGAAAAGGCCAACAAATCTATAGAGACAATGCCTTTATCAAATTATACTGTTTCACGACGCGTCAGTTACATGGCAGGATGTGTTGAATAAATTACTGCTTCGCATACAAGCCAGTGAATTCTATGCGTTACAGCTGGATGAGTCAACAGATGTGGCGGGCCTGGCACAGCTCCCGTCATATGTCTGTTACGTTTAAGGAAGACATCCTCTTCTGAAAACCACTGTAAACCAGGACAACAGGAGAGGATATTTTTAAAGTACTGGACAGCTTTGTGACATCAATTGGACATTGGTGGTCAAGATGTGTTGGTATCTGTACTGATGGAGCAAAAGCCATGACAGGGAAACATAGTGGAGTGGTAACGAGCGTGCAAGCAGTTGCTCCCGATGCTACTTGGGTACACTGCAGCATCCACCAAGAGGCTCTTGCTGCCAAGGGAATGCCTGACAGCTTGAAAGACATTTCGGAAGCTACAGTGGAAATGGTTAACTTTGTTAAAGCAAGGCCCCTGAACTCTCATGTATTTTCTGCACTATGCAATGATATGGGCAGCGACCATGTAACGCTTTTACAAGATACAGAGGTGCGCTGGTTATCAAGGGACAAAGTATTGACATGTTGTTTTGAAGTGAGAGACGAGCTTAAAGTTATCTTTACTGATCACAATTTTCACTTGTCTGACCGCTTGCATAATGATGAGTTACTCCAACGACTGGCCTATCTGGGTGATGTTTTTTCTCGCATGAATGTTCTGAATCTAGGATTACAGGGACTCTCCGCAGCAATATTCAGTGTGCGGGACAAAATTGAGGCTATGATTAAGAAGTTGGAGCTCTTCTCTGTTTGCATTAACAAGGACAACACACAGGTCTTTCATTGTATGATTTTTTTGGTGTGCAAATGAACTCAAGCTTACGGACAATGTAAATTGTGATACAGCGAAGCACCTGAGTGAGTTGGATACTTTCCCGAAACGGATGACACAAACAACTGGATTTGTTATCCCTTTCATGCCCTGACTCCAGTCCACTTACCAATATCGAACAAGAGAGCCTCATCGAAATTGCAAGAAGCGGTTCTGTAAAAATTGAATTTAATCAGAAGCAACTGTCAGATTTCTGGATTGGGCTGCGCTCCGAGTATCCTGCCTTGGCAAATAGCGCTGTTAAGACACTGATGCCCTTTGCAACCATGTACCTATGTGAGAGTGGATTCTTGGCTCTCACTAGCATGAAAACTAAATACAGGCACAGACTGTGTGGAAAATTATTTAAGACTGAGACTCTCTCCAATACAACCCAACATTGCAGAGTCATGTGCATCCTTTCAAGCACACCCTTCTCATTAACCTGTGGTGAGTTATTTATGAGCAAATAAGGTTTTATATTTAAGATGGTTAAATAAAGAACAAAATGATTGATTATTATGATAGTATTATTTGTGCCCTGGTCCTATAAGAGCTCTTTGTCACTTACCACGAGCCGGGGTTGTGACAAAAACTCACACTCATTCTTATATTTAATAAATGTATTGTATAGTGTGTGTGTGTGGCAAAATGATGGCAAAAAAACAACATTTGAGAGTGTGCTGACCCTGGTGCTAGAGGGGTTACTCAGCTGAAGGTTGAATGTTTGAAGGGGTACGGGACTATAAAATGTTTGGGAACCACTGCTTTAGCCAATATGGTGACAGCGATGAAAGCTGTGTGTAGTGGTATTGATATGGTTTGACTTGGCTTGGAAAGTTTTTTTCAGATGATTTGTTGTGCATTGAAGTCCACAAACAAAGGGAAAAGGTGAGAGGAGAAGAGTGCATAGATGCGAGATGGAATACAACGTGGCTGCTATGAAAGTGAACTGTGTTTACGCTTAATCAGGGGTGTATTCATTCCGCCGATTCTGTTAAATAAAGTTTCTTAAACGGAAGCAAACGGAATGGAACTGAGATAAACATACCTGAATTTGTCCTATAGAAACTCTCGTTTGCAACTGTTGGACTAACGATTAGCCCTAGATCACCTAGATGCAGGAAAGAGTGTGCAAGGCGATATTGAATGTGTCACTGTCTGTCACGTCAAATTTTTCTCTCGACCTGTGTGCACCTACGTTGTAAACTTTCATTCATAGGCTATGTTGTAGCAACCTCATGATGGGCATAGGGAAAATTAGAAAATCATGTAGTAACCTAAATCTATTGATGTTACACTGAACTGGGTGAATGGAATATGAATGACAGTTATCCAATATGCTGTAATAGAAATAAGGCCATGCTCATGAAAAAAAACCTGACTCCCTCATCATGAACGTCACCGACTGCCATTGTACTGTATACAATGTTACAATAACACAAGCTTTTGGCGGGTTTGGCGGGTTTTCCCCTTAGAATGATCAGCATTTATACATTGCTTATATGCAAATAAAAGGAAAGGAAAATACATTTTTTAGGCACAGTGACACAAAGATATGAGCATTTCTGTCATTTAATGTATAATAATCCGCTATGCATACAAAAAGGACAAAGAAAAAGGAAAAGAAAAACCTAAAGATAATGAGACCCCCCCAACTCCTTCCCTCGCAGGGTTGTACTAAATGAAACAACTAATGAATGTATAACTGAAGGGCACCAAGCAATCAGTCGTTTTGTTAACAGTGAGTAGTCAGCCACAGATATGTTGAGCCACACAGCTATAGTTTAGAAGTTAGTGAATGTGTGATGGAGATTGTCTGTACTGAAACTGCGTTGAGGTTGTGTGTAGTCTACAGATAGTAATTGAATTTATAGAAGCCATGCAAGTAGCCTATGAAGTCTATTGGAGACTTTATGTTGAGTAAATGATAGGCTGCTAGTGGTGTGATAACTGGTCTAATGTAGGCTACGGATTAAGCCAGATAGTTGATATGTCTGTTTCATGCAGCTTCCCACGTGCATATTTTGTAGTTTTTGCAAAATTGTGGCATAGAAATTGTATATTATTGGTCCATGGTACCCATATGTTTTTTTTCTTAGGAAATGGCAAGGATCTTGGTTGGGAAATCTCGGGATACCGGCTAACGGCATTAAACCCTTGTGTGGAATAAAGTACGATATACAGTATAACCAGTTGAGGCTAGGGTTAGGGTTGAGCTAGGATGTGGACAGGAAGCTAAGGTTTCAGCTGTAAGTGTAATGTATTATCAATCTATGGTTAGGGTATTAAGGTATGGGTTAGGGCAGTGGTGTCAAATTTATTCCACAGAGGGCCAAGGGTCTGCAGATTTGAGTTTTTTCCTTTCCGACCTAGACAACCAGGTGAGGGGAGTTTGTTACTAATCAATGACCTTAATTCATCAATCAAATACAAGGGAGGAGCGAAAACCCACAGACACTCCGCTCTCCGTGGAATGAGATTGACACGTGGATTAGGGTTAGGATTAGGTTTTCAGCTGTAAATGCAATGTATTGCCAATCTAGGGTTAGGGTTAGGTTTAGGATTGAGCTGGGATATGGACATGAAGCTAGTGTTAGGGTTGAGGCTAAACCCTAAACCTGGACATGAGACATTTCCAGTTAGGTAAGATCCCAGGACTGGTTAGCCTGAGCCCCTCTCACCATTAGGCCTATGCTTACCAATTTTGACAGAATCATAAATAGCATCAGGCAGTATTATTTCAAAACCCCAACAAATGAGTTTGTCAATGGCTAAACACAGGCTGTAAATCTCCTGTTAGGCCTACCAACCGACCAACAGTGGTCCTCACACTCTCCATTAGTGGTCACACAGAGGATGACAACTTCTACCACCGTCTTAATGTGAGTAAATGGAATGTGAATGTGTGACCACAGGGAAGCACTGGTGTTCAGTGAACTTGTGCACATCGCTTCATTAGAGCTATGTTTACAGATGTGTTACTTCAGAGAATCACAGGACCAGCATGTCACCTAACAGAATGTACTGTGGTCTCATGTGGTTATGATGTATTAAATCTCAAAGGACTACTTTGATTTTGAGTATGATATTTGGCCATGCCAAAGGGTCATAGGCTGGGATGGGCCACATTCTTTTGAACCACTGTTCAAACTCGTGGAAAGTAAAATGTAATCAGCATACCAGCCATCTCTGTCTTGAGATTTTGTAAGTTAAGAAATAAAGTCTACTGACATTTTGAGACACAGAGATTTTTAAAGACATCTTAAGACTTTAGGAGATATATTTTCCCAGACCTGTCTTAAGTTGTCACAAGAGGTCTTCACAAATATGTCTTAAGACGCATCAAAGCATAGTCTATATCTGCTTTGTTGTTTTATATAAAAGTGCTCAGAGGAAAATCAAGTGTCTTGAGAAAAGTTTGCTGATAAAATGCCTACTAAGAGGAAAACATTTTCTGTCAAAGCAATGGAGCGTTCCTGTGCTATGGACTGCAGAAATGGCTTTTTTAATGTATTCCTGAGTGAGTCTTTTTGTCAGCCAGTGTTTGTGTCCTGAAGGCCTCCTGAGTTCCTCTAGCCTGTCAGATCTCCTGCCCCTCACCTGCCCCTCAACACCAACCACCATGCACTCTGTCTGTTTGCCTCTCTTCACCTACAGAACACCAACACAAGCACACACACACACAGCCACACACTCTCACACACACACACACACACACACACACACACACACACACACACACACACACACACACACACACACACACACACACACACACACACACACACACACACACACACACACACACACACACACACACACACACACACACACACACACACACACACTCTTTGTCACACACACATTCAGCATGTCCCATATTAAATACAATTTAAGCACGTTTCTCATTTTAGCACGTTTCTCTTCCCCCACCTTTTTTAATTGTCAATCTCTTTGAAACATTTGTCATTGGTGCCACTTTTACTCTCCTCCAACTCCCTCCCATCCATCTATTTTTCTGACCCCTTATCCAAGTGCAGGAGGTTCTCCATACTGTTAGTAATGAATGGCCCATAGCTTTTCAAAGCACGGGGCAGCCTTGCCTTTGATGCTTAGAGCAGAGGAGTGAATGGCAGAGCAGGACAATGGTGAGGAAGCCTGAGAGAACAGAACATGTATGGCCACCTGAGAGGCCTCGGTTTGCCCTGCTGGCTGCCGCCCACTCTGCACAGACCCCATGTGTCTGCCAAAATTAAAGTGATTGACAGCAGGTTGAAGGGAGAGTCCCCTCTGGGCCTGCTCTGAGTCCAGTAGAGCCATGCAGACCTAGGATACCCAAGCCTGACTCAGGTCAGTCCAGGCTTCCCCAGGTCATTCACCAGCACAGAAGAGGACATCAGAGCAGCGTTGCATGAGGGATTTTCTGCATTAGCATTTTGGACTGTGGGCTATATGGACAGGTGTATTGGAATGAGTTGAGGATTGCAATTTGATGCATTTTCTGAAGGGCATTGAAGGTTGTCATGGATGCAGGGCATCATTGTGTATGTTTAAAAGTAGGCTACTTATTCTTAGTACTAGATTTTCTTTTCCTTCTGTTTCTTCATCATCCCAATTCCAGAGTTTCTCTATACCACTTCTGACCATTGGAAGAATATTGTGAAATACTATTATATGTACAAAATATTTGCTAAAAAGAGATATGGAAAATACAATGTGTCTATCGAGGGGTTAAATCCTTAACAATAGTGGAATTGGCAGCCCCAGTTCCTGATTGTGATACTGTTGATCCCCATATGGGCTTACTGTATGATCAGACAGCAAGAACATCTCTCTCTAATACACTGGCCTGATGTCTTGACTGAACATTGTGTGAGATTGCTTTAAACTGTAAGCTACTCTTTTCATGGAAAAAAGATCTAAAATTAATCAGTTGGGTTGTTTTCCCTTCTTAAGGCTGAGATAAGAAGGTTGTGGAGGGGCAGGAAAACATAAGAGGCTTTGGCAGGGCCTTTATTAAACGGATCTGACATCTACCTGCTCTGTTAAATAACAGGCAATTCCAACACTTCTGACACTCAAAACAACAAACAAAAATAGGCCCACCCTCCCTTAAAATACAAGCTGTTCTGAACAAACATTTGATTGCAGCAGACTAGAAAATATATTTTTGTAGGAATATATAACACATTGCTTGCTTAAAATATAGTGGGAAGATCAATTGATTTGTTAGTCCAATGTTTTTATTAAGGTTGTTATCTTTCTCAAATGTCAATGTTCTTGTTGTTATTATCCTGTGATGTCGTGTCTGAGGGAGCCTGCTGGCTCTGATATGGGCGCCTCAACAGTCATCCCTATCCCTGTTATTGGAGGACACACTGCATGTGCTCCAGTGTTGAGACTTGGGCCAGTTCTTGCTGTGATGGTCAATTGCGAATCTTTCATTTGGATACCGTTATCATTTCAATTTCCTAACCTGATTGAAGCTTAAAAACCAAAGCAGCTGAGATCGTGCCGGCGTAAATCTCCAGGCCTATTAATACGTCTCGGTGTCCTCTCCCTCGCACAATTGTTGCATTGCGGCTGGATTTATGTACTGATTAAATGTATAATATCCCGAGGGCCCTCACGTGTTAGATTGGATGCTGAGTTACAACGTTTTGGCCTTTGCTGTCGGTTATTCCTATATCAGGGAGCGGACGTGGTGGGCCTCTAAAGAAACAAAGCCTACGCTCTCACAATTAGGTCAGATACGCAGTCTCAGGAAGAACATTACCGCGTAGGGCCTCTCTCGTTTGTCTGACTGTGCCCTACGCCCCCTGACAAGAATGATCTGGAGAAATAGTGTTTTGAGTTTAACCACAATGTATGCAGGGATGAGAAGTCTTTCATTTGCTCAATGCCGCAGCTCTTCATTCCTCAAATTATCCCCAAGCACTTGATATGAAAAGGAATCAGAGAGGACCATTCCGACCCGAGTTAAGCGCGCGTAAATGGAACGTAATTCCCATTTTATGCACTTTTCTCTCTACGCGTATTCTGACTTTGAATTTAAGCATGAGAAAAACATGCTATTCATCCACACTATTCGTCGAGGGTCGAGATCAAAGCAATTGACGCGGCGGTAGATGTGTGTCTAAAGATACACTGTATTCTGACCTTGACTTAATTTCCATATATTGTAATTCTACCATCTTTACGCGTGAGGAAACCATGAATAAGGTCGAGTGAACTTGCCGATTCCAAGTGGGAAAAGCATCTGCTTTATTTTATCCGGTAGAAATAACCGCATTCTCCATGCACTGTAATTTATACATGGATAAAAGCTATTGATAAGAGCTAGGTAAATTAGCAATCAGTTTTGGAGAAGGTGATTGTAAATACACATAGCAATTGTTTTAGGTGATTGTTCCTTATGATCCATGGAGACTTATGTTGAACCAGTCATATGGAAGCAAACTGAAGCATATCAGCATTTCACCTTTTCCACAGTGAAGATGATGAAATGCTGGCCTTATCATTTGGGGTGAAATTTGGAGACCCAGGCTATAGCCTGTAGCCATGCGCAAATGACAATATACCAACAAACCTACCAAGTTGATTTATGATTTCTAGAATGTTTTAATTATATGCCCGGACTTTTCACTGTAATTTTTATTTTACAATTGGCATCATGTGAAATATTAGCCACTGTCTGTAACCCCTGTCAGGTATACCCACATACACTTGTCACTGACTTTAGTGCTGGTTTCTTTACATTTTGCACCATTCCATTACATCCTTTTACCTTTTTTTCGTCTGTCACCTTTGTGTGGTTGTTCCTCAGGATCGCTAGCAATAGTTGATCATATTAGGCTAATATTACAAGTTGTGCAATAATTTTGGACATGTAGCCTATTGTACACTGTTGATTGATTGAACAATTGATTGAACAATTGAATATGGCAACTTTCAGGATGAATCAAACCACTTTATTTTTGATTCATCAATATATAATATATATAATATATTTTGTGCATAAAGGCTCTCCAAACCTGCTTTTTTTAAAAAAAGGTATAAGATCAGAGTATTTTTTAAATCAACCAATTGGTGCTGAAAAGGAGATGAATATGCTGTGTTGACATGCATTTTGTAATTGATTCCTAATATTCAGGGACAGGATTCCCAAAAGCATCTTAAAGGAAAACTACACCCAAAAACTATATTTTGTTATTTGTTTGATTAGTCCATTGTTGAGATATAAATCAACTTTTCAATATATATAACTTTCAAAATAAAGAAATACACCTGGTATTGTGCATTTAGTAGAAAACCCTATTGAATGAAATCTCCACAAGAACATTTGTTGGCCAGGAAGTGGGAGGTTTTCAGCAGTTGAATTAAACGTATTCAGTGCTGGCAAGGGAATCAGCCTGCAAAGCTCTTTATGCACCTGCATAAGGTAAGTCTGAATACCAACTACTAAGTAGTGTGTAGGAAATGCGTGCGTAGGCAAGGCCTACATTTCCTAAGCCTGAATCAAGCCCCTGGACTTTAGAATTTCTTATTCACATTCTGGATGAATCTCAGAATATGCTTGTGTAGGCCTATGGCTAAAATGAAAATGTACACATGTACACATTACAGTATAAGGATTAGCTACATGAGATACCTCATGATAAGTCATAGGCCTATATAGCAGCAGTGACGGACTTACCATTAGGCAACTCAGGCAATTGCCTGGGGCCTCACATCATCAGGGGTCTCGCATAATTGAATTTAATAACACATAATTTCTCTCTTATCTTGCCCTTCTCCTCCACTCAAGGCCCTCCTCGGCTGGTGAGTAACCTCCGATGTACACTATTTAGCGGTTGTGACCGTCTCCAGTTGTGACAAACAGAGGGGTTTCTGTTTTCTTCATCTGAATTTGGCTCTAGCTTTCGAACGGTTCTAGCGATTATAAAGCTGAGGGCTGGATTCAATCTGTTTCTTTGAAGTTCAGCGTTTGAGTGTTGAAACTTAAAGGCAATGACCATCTCCAATCTGTCTTACCTACTACTTACTTAAACTGCACACTGTGTACTAATCGTAGGCTCATCGTACTGAGAATGCATCATCTGATGTGCAATTGTGTTGATTCCAGCCATTTGTTAATTTGGGTACAGCACTTCCCCTCAGTTGATTATCAGCTGTTGTCAGTGTCCTAATCCCAAATGGACCCCTAGACCAGTTGTGTAAAGTACTTAAGTAAAAATAATTTAAAGTACTACATAAGTCGTTCTTTGGGGGTATCTGTACTTTACTATTCATATTTTTGAGTACTTTTTAAAATAATGTACTTCTTACTCCATGCATTTTCTTTGACACCCAAAAGTACACTTTTGAATGCTTAGCAGGACAGGAAAATAGTCCAATTCACGCACTTATCAACCAAACATCCCTGGTCGTCCCTACGGCCTCTGATCTGGTGGACACACTAAACACACATGTTTCTTTTGTAAATTATGTCTGAGTGTTGGCTTTCCGGAAATTTTTAAAACAAGAAATGGTGCCATCTGGTTTGCTTAATATAAGGAATTTGAAATTATTTATATTTTTTATTTGACTTTTGATACTTAAGTATATTTTATCAATTACATTTACTTTTGATACTTAAGTATATTTTAAACCAAATACTTTTAGACTTTTTTACTGGGGAACTTTTACTTTTACTTTAATAATTTCTATTAAGGTTACTTTACTTTTACTCAAGTATGACAGTTGGGTACTTTTTCCACCACAGCCCTAGACCCTACGCCCTATGCACTTGTGGAGATCTGTTAATAATTAATATGGTAAATATCTCCATCTTGTCCTTTGATTAGGTGAGTTTTTGCCATATTACTTATACCAATCAAACTCTCTCAGATCTCCACAAGTGCATAGGGTGTGGGTCCATTTTGTATTGGGCCAGACACACCTGGGCCTCGAAATACGATTATTTTTCTCAATAGTGTGCAGCGAATTCTACTAGTTGAAAAGCCATCCTAGCATTTAAAGCATGCTATATTTTTTGAAATTTCACATACTACAGTACATTCAGAAAGTATTCACACCCCTTGACCTTTTCCACATTTTGTTGTGTTACAGCCTGAATTTAAAATTGATTAAATTTAGATTTTGTGTCTCTGGCCTAAACACAATACCCCATAACGTCAAAGTGGAATTATGTTTTTAGACTTTTTTGCAAATTAATAAAAAAAAATGAAAAGCTTAACTGTCTTGAGTCAATAAGTATTCAAACTCTTTGTTATGGCAAGCCTAAATAAGTTCAGGAGTAAAAATGTGCTTAACAAGTCGTATTATAAGTTGCATGGACATACTCTGTGTAAAATAATAGTGTTTAACATAATTTTTTAATGACTACCTCATCTCTGTACCCCACACATACAATTATCTGTAAGGTCCTTCAGTTGAGCCATGAATTTTAAACACTGGTTCAAACACAAAGACCAGGTAGGTTTTCCAATGCCTCGCAAAGAATCGCACCTGTTTTTAGATGGGAAAAAATAAAAGCAGACATTGAATATCCCTTTGAGCATGATAAAGTTATTAATTACACTTTGGATGGTGTTTTAATACATCCAGTCCATACAAAGATACAGGCATCCTTCCTAACTCAGTTGCTGGAGAGGAAGGAAACTGCTCAGGGATTTCACCATGAGGCCAATGGTGACTTTAAAACAGTTACAGAGTTTAGTGGTTGTGATAGGAGAAAATTGAGGATGGATAATCAACATTGTAGTTACTCCACAATAATAAAGGCAATTATAGAGTGAAAAGAAGGAAGCTTTGTACAGAATAAAAATATTACAAAATATGCATCCTGTTTGCAATAAAACTGCAAAAAATGTGGCAAAGAAATTAACTTGATGTCCCGAATACAAAGCATAATGTTTGGGGCAAACCCAACCCAACACATCACTGAGTACCACTATTCATATTTTCAAGCATGGTGGAGGCTGCATCATGTTATGGACATGCTTGTCATCAGCAAGGACTAGGGAGTAATTTTTAGGAGAAAAATAAACAGAATAGAGCTAAGCATAGACAAAACCCTAGGGGGAATCCTGTTTCAGTGTGCTTTCCATCAGACACTGGGACACAAATGTACCTTTCAGTAGGACAACAACCTAAAACACAAGGCCAAATATACAATGGAGTTGCTTACCAAGCAAAAGCTGTTATCAAGGCAAAGGGTAGTTACTTTGAAGAATCTAAAATCTATTTTGATTTGTTTCACACTTTTTTAGTTACTACATGATTCCATATGTATTATTTCATAGTTTTGATGTCCCCCGACCCACCCCTGTCTCAGTCTCCAACATCTATGCTGCAATAGTCTATGTGCCGAGGGGCTGGGGTCAGTCTGTTATATCTGATGTAATTCTCCTGTCTTATCTGGTGTCCTGTGTGAATTTAAGTATGCTCACTCTAATTCTCTCTCCCTCCCATCCCGGAGGACCTGAGCCCTAGGTTCATGCCTCATGACTCCTGGCCTGATGACTCCTGGCTGTCCCCAGTCAACCTGGTTGTGCTACTGCTCCAGTTTCAACTGTTCTGCCTGTGGCTAGGGAACCCTGACCTGTTCACCAGACGTGCTACCTTGTCCTGGACCTGCTCTTTTTGACTCTCTCTCTCTCTCTACCACACTTGATGTCTCGACTTCTGAATGCTCGGCTATAAAAAGGCAACTGACATTTACTCCTGAGGTACGGACCTGTTGCACCATCTACAACCACTGATTATTATTTAATTTATTTATTTTACATTTGATTGATTGAATGATGAGCGTGCTAGGACGGACGTAGTACATCTAACTATTTGTTCAGACAGAATTCAGAACATGGGCCGTTATGACAGTGTTCTCCCTGTACACCAAATCAGAACCGTAGGATAAAAGGGGCATAAAAAGACAATGAAAGTTCTTACAATATTACATTTCTCTAAAACAGGCTACCGGCAACATGTGCACCATCATGTCAGAACAGTAGACTAAGTTATGAGGGTGAAAGGGACCAAATGATTAGGGTGAGGCACATGAGCTACTAACAGCTTACTAGACAACATACACTTAGTATTACTTTCTTAGCTACAATATACATATCTCCCTGGCAAAATATATCATTTATGCAGCAGCATACAATACATTTTTGAACTCACCTTGTTGTGCTGTGCTTACTTGAACAGGAAGGTGGTGCGGCGGTCCTTGTGGGCAAATTTTGTCATCAAACTTTGTCATCAAAGTCTGGCATTCACTGGATTTACAGTGCTTTCAAGACAACTGAAAAACAAGGTCGAGCTCAGAGCTCTAGAAAGAGGCCCGAGTTCCCGACTTGGAATTCCGAGTTGGATGACCGTTCAAAACGTATTTTCGCAGTTGGAGCTGTCTTAATAAAGTCTGAGATTTCCCAGTTCCGAGTTTCCAGATGTTTTGAATGCTGCAGAAGTCATGCTGGATTGACAGCATGGCCAATGTATTCAACCTTTTCTGGCCCATGGTGTTGAATGTTTATCCTTTTAAGCTTGGAAAAGAAACCCTTAAACCCAGACTTGGACCACAATTTGTGTCCAATGGCCAATGAGCAATGATACATTTTATCTAAAATTTCTCTTCATATGACAAGGATTTTCCAGTAGATTTTTGACATGATTCATGAAAATGCCTGCTTGTCTAGCTAAGATTTTGAAAGTATGATGTTTACATAATCAGTCCAATCAAACCTACGGTAGATATAACGTGATTTGCCATCATTTTATCTGTGGCCAATAACCTTGAATCTTCTTGGATGGGCACTTCTAATGTAACTCTATGTCAGCACCCGAGTTCAGCACCCGAGATTTTGCGGTGACGTTGTGTCCCCATGAGTGACAGAACACTGAGCCAATCGTAGCACAACTAGAGAACATTACCAACCCCTACAGTACGTTCCGTATTTTCCGCTGGCTGCCCCACAACTACAGAAAGCACTGAGCTAGGCTGAAACACCTGCATTTTGGAGCTGCCTTTCTCACGAAAGCAAAAAAGAGACCATGTTTGTATGCGGCTTTACTAACTCAATGATTGTTTGTTTTACATTGTTTGCAATCTGAAATGGGACACGTATTAATGCCAAAATAACAAAATAACATGCCCTGAATGACAGGTTGCCACTGGTCTGCTCAATCGGAAATAACCTTTTACATTTTGATTGTGCAAAAGACTCCAAGGAACACGTACATGTCTTCTTTCCCCCCCTACGATGGTCACAAGTTGCGCAGGACACATTAGAAGGGACTGTGACAAGACTGCAATGCGTCTCTTTTTTTCTACACACACAATTATTACCTGATGATTTTCACAGATAATACACCTTTCCCATATTCAGACATTTGACATATTTTGTACAACTAATTTCTACTCTCAATTCCCTGCAATGACAAAATATGTTTTCACCCTTCATCCAGACCATAGGCTTGTTCTCGAGTAAGACTCATGATTTGCTTGTTTTTTGTTTTGAATCACCTTATTCCCACAACACTAGGTCTAAATCTTGTTTTTGTCAATTTTCTAAGAAGGATTTGTTGTTCGCCCTTCTTCTCTGAAATAATTAAAAATATCTATCTTCTTTTAATTTGTGGCTTTATTAAATTTAATCCCCTTGACTTTACAGATATCTGTCATCTTGGCCCTGATTACTTTTTTTTTTGCAGAATAATTTTAATCTGGTGGAGATCTGGCAAAGTCCATATCATCTTTGGCCATTCTTCCAATCTTCTTCTGGGCTGTAATATAAACTCTGAAGATGAGTGATGCTTTAATCCAACACACTAATCTCAGACTCTTTTCTTAGGACATTACCGTGACAGGAAGGGGGGTAGACAAGGGGTTACAAGGGCAGGGTTTTTAAATATGTTTTTTAATATGTATTGTGCATTCAGGTTCAGGGAATCCGTTAACCTCATCAGTTTGAATATGTTTTTCTTTACATAACTCTTTACATGAACCCTTTACATTAATTTGTATGGGCAGATTAGTTACATTTCCTATAAGTAATGTTACTATTGAAGTGTCACTTCAATTTCCAGGACTTCACAAGATAACAACAAAGACACATAAAAAAGCAGTATGTTTGTACAGATAGTTGTATTTTTATTTTGTTGGCCCCAGTTCTGTAGCCTGGGTGCAAGTCTGTTTCTGCTCTCTTGTCAACTGCTTAGGAAATTGGTTTGACAATGACAATGGAGAAGGCAAAAAGCACACACAGATCTGGGACCAGGCTACTAGTTTCGTAGCCTCCCATAAGGCAGAAGCACAATGACTCCAGCAGTAACTTTACACAGAGAACAAACACACTTTTTGTGAGGATACCTGGGACATACAGTAACTGCACACGGGACAATGTACAGTGTGTGTATATAGAAAACAATATCAGCGGCAGAGAAAAGACTGGCATACATCATCTCTCACAATCCAGATATAAAAGTGTGGAAACATCTCCCGGAATGGCTGAAGTATAGGGGACACAGAAGAAAGTCTCTTTTCCCTTCATGATTTCATATTTTTGTGCTGACTGCTATTATACAGTGAGCTTCAAAAGTATTGGGACCGTGACAAATGTGTTGTTGTTTTGGCTCTGCACTCCAGCACTTTGGATGTGAAATAATACAATGACTTGTAAATAAGAATACAATATGTTTCTTAACACTTCTACATTCATGTGGATGCTACCATGATTACGGCTAATCCTGAATGAATCGTGAATAATGATGAATGGGAAAGTTAAACACAAATATCATACCCCCCCCCAAAAATGCTAACCTCCCCTGTTATTCTAATGGTGAGAGGATAGCATGTCTTGGGGGTATTATGTGTGTCTAACTTTCTCACTCATCATTACTCACGATTCATTCAGGATTATCCCATAATCATGGTAACATCCACATGAATGTAGAAGTGTTTAGAAACATATTCTATTCTTATTTACAAAAAAATACAATACCTTATTTACCATTCAATTCTATTGGGAATGAAATGATCTGAAATACAACAAAACCAACAACAAATATATCCAACAAATTTGTAGTCACAAGCTTGATGTAGTCATTGTGTGCTATGAATATGGGACCAATTATTTTTTACTACTTTAAATGGGGGGACTATGTACAAAAAGTACTGTAATTTCTAAACGGTTCACACGATATGGAGGAAAATACCCTCAAATTAAAGCTGACAGTCTGCACTTTAACCTCACCGTCATTGAATAATTGAAATCCAAAGTGCTGGAGTACAGAGCCAAAACAACAAAACATTTGTCACTGTCCCAATACTTTTGGAGCTCACTGTTACTAATATATATATATATATAGAAAATTGAAACATAAAATGATCAATAAACACATCCACAAGCTATAACAACGAAACAATGAAAATATTGCATTTTAAAAAACGACATTGTTTAAAAAGGGGGCTAAATGTTTTACCAGTGAGGGAACATTTTTGTAGTAGTACTGAATTCAGTCGACAAAAGTCACTTCTACATTGATGTTGTTAAGAGGATGGATAGCTACGTTTTATTATGTATTGCAACCTAGATACAAATAGGTTGTCTGTCTGACTGTGGTTTGGTTCCCTTTAGGCAGTAGACATTCGCTCTGAGAGGAATAAGAACAATAGGAGGTCCTACTCTCCTCCTCACAATGATGTACCATTACTGTTTTCACAGTACGTTAACAAAGCGCCTCAACAGGTTTGCATTCAACATGGACACACCAAGCATTACCCCAAATCATTGTACTCAACACCACATACACATGGTTCTCCATATTGCTTAGGAAAATTAAGGAGTGGATTTAGGTGAATGAGCCAGAAATCTCCGCTAACTTTTTTCATAAAACACCTACAATTTAGTTAAACAATTAAATATATTTCATAATTATAATATACTATATACTATACTAATATCATTATAATTTCTATATTCAGTTATTAATTTGTATTTTTGTTCTTTGTGGGTATTTCTATCTGACAGAGAAAAATAACACAGTTGGTAGGTACAGTACATGCATTGATTCACAGGTTAAGACGGATGCGAATGGCCCCTTCATCCCGTGATGTTGATCTAGACATCATCATCGTCTTCATCACTGTCCTTCATGGATATGCCCGCCATCCCTCCTTCCCTCACCGACGCCGTGGCCTCCTCCAGGGTCAGTCTGTTCCGCACCGTGTCATACATCTTACTGTTCAGCGTGGAGTCCAGGACGCCCTGCAGCCGGAAGTCACGGTACTTTTTCTGGAAGAACAAACCCCCAAGAGAATAAAAACACTGGTCGGGGTTGGGACTAGCACACAGAGGAAGCATTCTCAGTCAGTTGCTAAGGCAAGAGAGGACATGAAGCCAGGAATGCACTGCAATGTTTGGGTACATCTCGATTGTCTAGGGTGGCCTCCTTTCCTCATCTCCTTTCCTCCATCTAAATCATTAAAGAATTAGACAGGTGACAGCAGACAGGTGTTATAATGCGTTCACCTAACCTGTGTTTTCATATCAGTAAAAATGCAGCGGACACAATGAGAAGAGGACACTTAATAGTTCACAATATTTTAGACCTTTAGCAAGTTACCCATGAGTAGCATTTTCCCAAAAGACACGTGTACTAAATCATCAAAACACAAGGCACTAAAAACTATATGTTGCATGTCAGGCAAGATCCCATGCATGCATGTACTGATCAGCCCTTACCAGTCACTACTGCATGTATAGGGAGAAAGTCTCTCAGAGAACAGAAATAAATGTATGACGTGATGGTATGCTGGTAGGACTTAGTAGTTACTGCTCACACTGAAATATTAATACAGGTTAGAGAACCAATTGCTGTCACTACTAGGCTTTATATCAACCCAAGAGAAGGTAGCTCACAACTCATTTAATAAGGGTCACAGATTAAGACGAGAAATGTTGGAATTCTACACTACTTGATTGTGATATCTATCGATCTATATATTACTTTGAACTAATGACCAATTGGTTTGCGAGACCCTGGTTGCTGAGCTTGTCTTACCTTGGCTACTCTGATTAGGATCTTGAGCTGGTAGACATGGAGCTGCAGGTCCATCCGGTCAGTTAGCCACGTACCCAGGAGGTTCATGGTGCTGGTGTACCATTGCTGCAACACAAAAACACAGCATTCTCCAGCAAAACACACACACACACACACAGACAACCAGAATACAGAAAAAGAGCAGAACCAGCATTTCATCGGAATTTACACGCTCACTCCTTCAGGCCCTCTGTCTTTCTCCTCTCGTCTCTATCCCCCTCTCATTCTCTCTCCATCTCAACAACTCCCTCTCCGTCTCTTTCACTCACTCATTCCCCTCTGACTGACTCCCTCTCGCTGTCTCCCTCTCTCAGCTGAGGGGAGAGTAAACTGGAAGAACTTCTTCTATAACCGGAGCAGCAGCTAGTCGGAGAAGCTAGCCGAGAGGCTCCAGATGTTTATCTGTGGGCTGAGTCCTGTTTGAAGTTTAATTGATTGGTAATGATCAGAGCAGGCTGATGCTAATCAGAGTGGACCAGTGCTCAACAGTCAGAGAGAAGCAAGGAGGAGGGGGACATATCTGGGGTGACTGAGTTTGTGTTGCTGAAATTCACTCTGTCAACGAAAGGCCTTCTGCACTGTCCTTTTTACACATGTACAAAAAAGACTCAATAAATATGATATTTTTTTTTCAGTCCACACGGAAAATGTTCTATCAGGGAGCTCAATAGAAAGTAGGTATCAGTAGCTACTTAACATTTCAAGTGAACATACCCCAGTAGTGACAACAGTATACACATCTTCAGTTCCTGCTCCACGAGGTGACGATGTAGCTACTCCTTGGAGTTGTGCTAGGGTAAGTAAGAGTACAACATAAAGGCCTGAATCACTGTGGTGACCTGCTGCGTGTGTATCACTGTGGCAGCTTCCTCTCTGCCGCTCTGTGCCTGTGAAGGTATCGCCATGGCAGCAGGGCTGTGATCTCGGCCCAAGCACAACCCCCCATCTAGAGGCCAGGCCTGGAGTGACTGCTCTCTCTCTCTCTCTCTCTCTCTCTCTCTCTCTCTCTCTCTCTCATATTTCCCTCTGCCGGTCTTCCATCTCTCCCTGTCAGCCTTAGCCTCCACATGCTCTCCTCTCTTTATCTTTGCTCAACTCTCTCACTCACTTTCATAACCTCTGAATAGGGTTATTTCATCACTCCCCCCACCCATTATTACTTGAACCCATTATTTCACTCTTCTGTCACATTCTCCTTCCCAGTCTCAGTTCTGATAATAACCTTCAGTCATCTTCTAGAGAACACTGGTCATTTATGATAAAATATGCCATTTCATACCAAACAGAAGCTTCTAAGAGGTTTCTCTTAAGTTGACCACATTCCACAGTGAAGCAGCAATGAGGAGCAGTGGGATATATACATGTGGGTGTGTGTGCTCAAGCGAAACTTGGAGACAGACGGACTCTGATGCCAGGCTTGTGAAATGAACAGTGATGGCACTCTTGCTTTGTTCAACTATGAACAGACTAACAAACCCTAACCAATTTCTCAGAGCAGATGAACACACCCAGGAACTCACTCTTTTTAGGCTCGATTGGGATCAGCAGGAGGCTAGCAATAGCTGACAGCCAAAACACATGTAATATGGCTCTGAATAAATAATGTCAAAACCCAACAGGGACTAAATCTGTGACATTCTAACGAGTTCTGATATTAGGGATTGGATAATGGAGGTTTTGGGGGGTTGTGTGTCTTTGTGTGTGTTCGTGTGTTCGTGTGCGTACGGGTAGGAGTTCCACTGCTTCATCACACACATACATACATGAACATCTGCAGGACCCATCCCCCTTGGAGTGATGAGCTGGGAGTCAGTGAGACCTCCTGCCCCCTGCAACACTAACCTCCTCCCCATTCCCCTTCACCACCACCACCACCACCACCACACACAACACCCTGCCTTGAACCTGGTGTTCACACTCATATCTGACATGTTACAGGAAGCCATAACGCCTGGCAGGGGGGCAACCAACAGAATTCAGTGCAAATCTGCACACCCCTCCCCTTGTATCCCAATGCATACACACATACACCCGTCCCACAAATACACACACATGAATACATTCACATACGTGCGCATACACACATGCATATACAAACACCCCCCCTTTTCTTTCACACACCTCATGAGTCCTCACCCCTCCTTTGCGAGGCTGGGACAGAGCACTGGTAAGGGGTCGGCTTAGGCCTTTGTGCTGGGCCCCCAAAAATCACAAAAAAGCAGGAATGCTGGAGGAGAGGCAGGGCCCTCCATGGGGGGTACAGGGGGATTACAAGCAACCTGCGACTCTGCCTCTTTCTGCCCTTGCTGGTGGTAATGTGTGTGTGTGTGTGTGTGTGTTATTGTGTGTAGGTCTGTGTGTGTGCATGTGATTGTGTATGTGTCAGTGCTACATACCAGATTGGATCTGGTCTGAACAGGCTGGGACCTTGCAGTAGGAGAGAGTGTACTGCATTTGTGTGTATGTCAGTGCTCCACAGATTGGGCCTGGTTGGTGCGAGGCTGGGGTGTGTAGTAGGTGTCCTGCTGGAACCCAGCTGTGTCTGCAATTAGCGGGAGGCATGGAATGATGATTGTTGCTGCGACAATGCTAATGCAAAGCGACAGGCATAGTTTTAAAGGAGAGGGGAGGTCGCTGTGTTTCAGAGAGACATAATGCACCACTACTTTTTCCTTCTTCCACACACACACACACACACACACACACACACACACACACACACACACACACACACACACACACACACACACACACACACACACACACACACACACACACACACACACACACACACACACACACACACACACACACACACACACACACACACACACACACAGTACGCCTCCACACTCCAAGCCCCTTAAAATGAAAACCAAACATTCTTAAAAAATCCATTAAAGAGTGGTAGGGCCGATCGAAGGCACAACCTTTCTCCAGCACTCTTGGCCAGGATGTCTAGTGCAGGGCTTTGTTAGTGGTTAAAAAGAGCTGTCCACACTGGTCTAGCTGGCAGCTCGGGCCGCTAAATTAGGCCCCCCAGTGGGCAGCTGAGGGGAGGACCCGGGGGTTGAGAAGTCTTTAAATCTGACTACAAGACATTATGCACTTACGACAAAGGGGCAGAGTAATCCTACCTGCTTGCTTTTCACCACTGCTGCCTGCCTGTTATTGTCTGCTTTATAGCTCATGAGAGGAGGCCCATTGATGACAGAACTCAATTACCATAGTAACCCACACCGGTGACCCCCAGGTCCCTTCACCCCCCCCCCCCCCCATTAGGGCTAAGCTGACCCCAGGGGTAGTCAGTCCTTTCACAGGAAGCTGACGGCCCTAACCATGTCCCTCCACGCTGGGAGAGCACCGCCACTGCTGTAGCCCTCAGATCCTGCCAGCGCCCTGCGCTCTGCTCTAACCGCTCTCCTTTCTACTCCTCTAAACCTCGGGGAGCGCAGTGCTCTGAATGGCAGAATTGAAATAAAGTTTCAGGCTCAGCAAGCTTATGGGCTTCAAACTGTTCTGATTGTGCCGCCTATACAAAGGAGAGCCCAGCCAACAATTCATACGCTTCAGCGCAACCTTAAGTGGAACAAAAATCCTCTGTGTGCCCAACCACTACTAGATCACTATGATAATCAGTCTTTCTTTAAAATAAATTTGAAATAAATCAGGTTAACAATAAGTGTTCTTTGCATATCTAACACAAGGCTAACATAAATGTTTATATCAAATGAAAGCAAGCGAGAGGGTCTCAATCGTTTCTGAACTGTTTTCTGTTGAAATCCGAGTCTCTCACAAAAGCACCAGTCACATTACACTAGTGAGTGTCAGTTGAACTGATTACAGTGTCCAAATAAGAGAGTAATTTACAAAAACATGGTTAAAAAAAGAGAGAAAGAGCTTGTTGTGAGGAACGAAACGGTCGGAATTATGGACTACGCAGCGTCATTGAGTAAACACACAATAAAGGACAGAAAAGCTCAGTGGAGAAAAAAACAGAGCCACGGTCTGAGCAAAGTGAGCCATTCTCCTCACAAAAGGCCGCTTAGAGGCGGATTGAGGGGCTCAGAATGACGGGTAAAACACTTGTGGGCTTCAGACTCTATAGGGGGAGCGAAATGGAATAAGCCAGCAAGCACTTGAGGATCCCGCCGAGCACCTGAATGGGAAGGAGGGACGGGGGGGCGGAGAGGGGGTGCAGAAGGTGAATGGCCTGCCTTTCGGGACCAATTTGTCTCTTTTCACCCTTTCCCCCTGCCTCTCCGCTGACAGATGTACAAAGAGGGACCCGCACTGAGCCTCTCATCCACACGCACCCGCAAGCAGCTGTCACTTTTGTCAGACAAGTTAATCAAACAAATGCCACCATACCTCCCTTTAGATAAAGAGGGAGAAAGAGAGGGAAACAGAGAAAGAAAGACACAGAGAGAGAAAGAGAGAGAAAATGGTGTGTGTATGTAATGTATGTGTGATCAACCAACCCGATCACCCCCCTTCACCAAACAGTGGGACTTGTCCCACTCAACATAAAAGACAGCTTCATTTAATTCCATTTCCCTCATCTTATGTTATTCATCCATTCCTGCCCTCATCTGGTTTTGACCACTGACATGGACCTCTGGGGTAAGTCAGAAGGGATTTATGCCAGAGTCTGAGATCACAGTGAGGGTAGATGGATGGAAACAAAATGCTCCCTCAGTAATTATAAAGAGTCTAAGCTGCTTACAGGCTTCATTAAAAGGAAGCGAAACCTTTTGACATATTTTCAACAGTCACAGTGAATCAATATACTACCTGTTTGTTATCCTTAGTCTTTTATTATTCTATCCTACTATTGTTCAGATTCATCATCCATTCTAGACACCCTTTTCACTATTGGTTTATATCAACATAATGAGATCATGGGTTTACATGGAAAAAACACATCATTGTGGTCCTCTGTGGCTGAGTTGGTAGAGCACTGCATTTGCAATGACAAGATTGCAGGTTCAATTCCCGCTGGGACCACCAATATTAAAACGTATGCAGGCACTACTGTAAGTTGCTTAGGAATAAAAGCGCCTGCTAAATAGCAGATATTATTACATATATGTTTTTTTAATATCCTAAGAATAGCCTGCGTTATGTTAACATGTCCTCATCCCCCTAAGCCATAAACACATTTCTTCAACCATATTTGTGACAACGTAGATTTTCCAAGAGTAAATTACGCTTTTGTTTTAATAGTAAACATGTTCGCTTCTATTTTTGTTGATGTAATTTGATATGAAGTTAATCCAACTGATAAAGATCAACAGCACTAAACAAAACATTTCAATAAATAAAATATAGCACGTCATGAATATAGTATAGTATTCAGTAAGGCCAACACAGTATTTCATTTGTAAAAGTGAAAAAACAAATTATCCAAAATGAAACACTGGATGGAGAACAACAACAGCAGATAAATCATGGGTAGCTATTTATAATAACTCCACCTAATAAAGTATTTATAATGGATTAGTAAATAGTTTATTCATAATTTATAATTCATTACTCCATTCATAAGATGTTTACTATAATGCTTTTTTGGCTGAGAGTTACCTTTTTCGTGGAGTTCGCAAACTGGAACTCCCATTACTAACAAGAACTCAAAAGTTAAATAGTTGAATAGTTCTGGGTTGACTGAGATTAGACTACTCTGGAGGAGAACTGCAATCCACACTTTGTTTTTGGTAGAAAGGTCACTGCCATGAAACGCTTATGTTAGCATTTTCAGACTAAAAACTTTATTTTATTACAACAATGTGACTGCTTTGGAATAAAATGTTCAATATATTTTCTTACGCATCCAATGTATTGTGAGTTTATTGTTTAACCATTGATGTGTTTTAGGGGCTATTTTGAGACCTTAAATAGCATCAGGTACTGCTGGAATGTCTACCAATGGCATGTCAATCTTCTGTGAGAAATTACACTAGTCATTCAAAACATTTATAAAGTATTTATAAAGTATACAGTGTATTCGGAAAGTATTCAGACCCCTTGACTTTTTCCACATTTTGTTACGTTACAACCTTATTCAACCCTTTTCTCAATCTACACATTACCCAATAATGACAAAGCAAAACAGGTTCAGATAAAAACGGAAATATCACATTTACATACGTATTCAGACCCTTTACTCAGTACTTTGTTAAAGCACCTTTGGTAGTGATCACAGCCTTGAGTCTTCTTGGGTATTATAAGGTAAGACCCAATTGCAGACTGTGTGAAGTAACAATGTTTATTGTAACAATGGGGCAAGCAGACAACAGGTCAAGGCAGGCAGTGGTCGATAATCCAGAGTAGAGGCAAAGGTACAGGACGGCAGACAAGCTCAGGGTCAGGGACAGGCAGAGTGGTCAGGACAGGCAAGGGTCAAAAACCAGAAGGACAAGAAAAAGAGAGACTAGGGAAAACAGGAGCTGAGACAAAATGCGGGTAGGCTTGAACAAACAAGACGAGCTGGCACAGACAGACAGACAGAAAAAACAGGTATACATACCCAGAGGATAAGTGGGGAAGATGGGCGACACCTGGAGGGGGTGGAGACAAGCACAAGGACAGGTGAAACAGATCAGGGCGTGACAGGTATGACACTACAAGCTTGGCACACCTGTATTTGTGGAGTTTCTCCCATTCCTCTCTGCAGATCCTCTCAAGCTCTGTCAGGTTGGATGAGGAGCATTGCTGCACAGCTATTTTCAGGTCTCTCCAGAGATGATTGATCAGGTTCAAGTCCGGGCTCTGACTGGGACACTCAAGAACATTCAGAATTGTCCCAAAGCCACTCCTGCGTTGTCTTGGCTGTGTGCTTAGGGTCATTGTCCTGTTGGAAGGTGAACCTTCACCCAATCTGAGGTCCTGAGCACTCTGGAGCAGGTTTTCATCAAGGATCTCTCTGTACTTTGCTCAGTTCATATTTCCCTTGATCCTGACCAGTCTCCCAGTCTCTGCCGCTGAAGAACATCCCCACAGCATGATTCTGCCACCGCCATACTTCACTGTAGGGATGGTGCCAGGTTTCCTCCAGATGTGACACATGGCATTCAGGCCAAAGAGTTCAATGTTGGTTTCATCAGACCAGAGAATCTTGTTTCTCATGGTATGAGTGTCCTTTAGGTGGCTTTTGGCAAACTCCAAGCAGACTGTCATGTGCCTTTTACTGAGGAGTGGCTTCCGTCTGGCCACTGTACCATAAAGGCTTGATTGGTGGAGTGCTGCAGAGATGGTTGTCCTTCTGGAAGGTTCTCCCATCTCCTCATTGGGTTCTTCGTCACCTACCTGACAAAGGCCCTTATCCCCGAAATTGCTCAGTTTGGCCGGGGCCAGCTCTAGAAAATGTCTTGTTGGTTCCAAACTTCTTCCATTGAAGAATGATGGAGGGCACTCTGTTCTTGGGGACCTTTAATGCTGGAGAAATGTTGTGGTACCCCTCCCTAGATCTTTGCCTCAACACAATTCAACCTCAAGGCTTAGTTTTTGCTCTGACATGCACTGTCAACTGTGGGATCTTATATCAAATCAAATAACATTTTATTGGTCACATACACATGGTTAGCAGATGTTAATGCGAGGGTAGCGAAATGCTTGTGCTTCTAGTTCCAACAGTGCAGTAATATTTAACAAGTAATATCTACCAATTTCCACCAACTACCTTATACACACAAATCTAAAGGGGTGAATGAAAATATATACATATAAATATATGGATGAGCGATGGCAGAACGGCATAGGCAAGGTGCAATAGATTATATAAAATACAGTATATACATGTGATATGAGTAAAGTAAGATATGTAAACAACAGTGGCATTATTTAAAGTGGCATTGTTTAAAGTGACTAGTGATACATTTATTTAAAGTGTCCAGTGATTGGGTCTCAGTGTAGGCAGCAGCCTCTCTGAATTAGTGATGGCTATTTAACAGTCTGATGGCCTTGAGCCAGAAGCGTTTTTTTCAATCTCTCAGTCCCAGCTTTGATGCACCTGTACTGACCTCTACTTCTGGATGATGGCGGTGTGAACAGGCAGTGGCTCGGGTGGTTGTTGCCCTTGATGATCTTTTTGGCCTTCCTGTGACAACGGGTGTTGTAGGTGTCATGGAGGGCAGGTAGTTTTCCCCCGGGGATGCGTTGTGCAGACCGCACCAACCTCTGGAGAGCCTTGCGGTTGAGGGTGGTGCAGTTGCCGTACCAGGCTGTGATACAGCCCGACAGGATGCTCTCGATTGTGCATCTGTAAAAATGAGTCAGGGATTTGGCCAGATTTCTTCAGCCTCCTGAGGTTGAAGAGGCGCTGTTGCGCCTTCTTCACCACACTGTCTGTGTAGGTGGACCATTTCAGTTTGTCTGTGATATGTACACCCAGAAACTTAAGACTTTCCATCTTCTCCACTGCTGTCCCCTCGATGTGGATAGTGGGGTGCTCCCTCTGCTGTTTCCTGAAGCCCACGATCATCTCCTTTGTTTTTTGTTGACGTTGAGTGAGAGTCTGTTTTCCTGACACCACACTCAGAGTGCCCTCACCTCCTCCCTGTAGACTGTCTCGTCATTGTTGGTTATCAAGTCCACTACCGTTATGTCATCTGCAAACTTAATGATTGAGTTGGAGGCGTGCGTGGGTGAACAGGGAGTACAGGAGAGGGCTGAGCACACACCTTTGTGGGGCCCCAGTGTTGAGGGTCAGCGAAGTAGAGATGTTGTTTCCTACCTTCACCACCTGGGGGCGGCCCGTCAGAAAGTCCAGGACCCAGTTGCACAGGGAGGGGTTGAGACCCAGGGCCTCCAGCTTGATGATGAGCTTGGAGGGTAGTATGGTGCTGAATGCTGAGCTGTAGTCAATGAACAGCATTCTTACATAGGTATTATTTTTATCCAGATGGGATAGGGCAGTGTGCAGTGTGATGGCGATTGCGTCATCTGTGGACCTGTTGGGGCGGTATGCAAACTGAAGTGGGTCTAGGGTGGCCGGTAAGGTGGCGGTGATATGATCCTTGACTAGCCTCTCAAAGCACTTCATGATGACAGAAATGAGTGCTATGGGGGGGTAGTCATTTAATTCAGTTGTCTTTGCCTTCTTGGGTACAGGAACAATGGGCGCCATCTTGAAGCATGTGTGGACAACAAACTTGGATAGGGAGCGATTAAATATGTCTGCAAAAACACTAGCCAGCTGGTCTGCGCATGCTCTGAGGACACAGCTAGGGATGCCTTCTGGGCCAGCAGCCTTGCGATGGTTAACACGTTTAAATGTTTTACTCACGTCAGCAACTGAGAAGGAGAGGGGGGCCCGCAGACTTTGTTAGCGAGCCGAAACAGTGGCACTGTATTATCCTCAAAGCGGTTAAAGAAGGTAGTTTGTGTGGAAGCATGACGTCGGTATCCGTGACGTGGCCGATTTTGTTTTTGTAGTCTGTGATTTCCTGTAGACCCTGCCACATACGTCTCCACCTTGTCCCTGTACCAGCATTTCACTTGTTTGATTGCCTTGGGGTGGGAATAACTACACTGTTTATATTCAGCCATATCTCCAGACCCCTTTCCATGGTTAAATGCGGTGGATCGCTCTTTCAGTTTTATGCGAATGCCGCCATCCATCCATCCACGGTTTCTGGTTAGGGTAGGTTTTAAATGGTCACAGTGGCTACGGCGTCTCCAATGCATTAATTTATAAACACACTCACCGAGTCAGCATATAGGTCAATATTGTCCTCTGAGGCTGATTGGAACATATTCCTGTCCGCGTGATCAAAACAATCTTGGAGTGTGGTTTCCGATTCGTTAGACCAGTGTTGAATGGTTCTCGTCACTGGTACATCCTGTTTGAGTTTCTGCCTATAAGCCGGGACGAGCAAGATGGCATCGTGGTCGGATTTCCTGAAGGGAGGGCGGGAGAGGGCTTTGTATGCACCACAGAAGTTAGACAAGCAGTGGTCAAGAGTATTAGCCCTACGTGTCGTGCAATCAATATGCTGATACAATTTAGGTAGCATTGTTCTCAAATTTGCTTTGTTAAAATCTTCAGCTACAATAAATGCAGCCTCCGGATATATAGTTTCCAATTTACATAGAGTTCAATGAAGTTCCTTGAGGGCCGTCTTGGTGTTCGCTTGAGGGGAGTTGTACACAGCTGTGACTATAACTGACAAGAATTATCTTGGTAGGTAGAATGGCTGACATTTCATTGTAAGGAATTCTAGGTCGGATGAACAGAAGGACTTGAGTTCCTGTATGTTGTTATGATTGCACCAAGAGTTATTAATCATAAAGCATACACCCCTGACCTTCCTCTTCCCAGTGAGGTGTTTATCTCTGTCGGCGTGATGCATGGAGAACCGATTCCAACAATATATCTTGAGAAAGCCATGTTTCCGTGAAACAGAGAATGTTACAATCTCTGATGTCTCTCTGGAAGGCAACCCTTGTCTCGAATTCCGTCTACCTTGTTGTCAAGAGACTGGACATTGTTGTAGTATACTCAGGAGCGGTAAGCAATGTGCCCGTTTACGAAGCCTGACCAGAAGACCGCTCCGTCTGCCCCTTCTCCATCGCTGTTGTTTTCGGTCAGCTGCTGGGATTAAATCCATTGTGCTGGGTGGTGGTCCGAAGAGAGGATCTGCTTCGGGAAAGTCGTATTCCTGGTCATAATGTTGGTAAATTGACGTTGCTCTTATATTCAATAGTTCTTCCCAGCTGTATGTAATAAGACTTAAGATTTCCTGGGGTAACAATGTAAGAAATAAAATACTGCATAGTTTCCTAAGAACGCGAAGTGAGGCGACCAGCAAGGCGACCATCTCTGTCGGCACCATTAAACAGGTGTGTGCTTTTCCAAATCATGTCGAATCAATTAAATTTACCACAGGCGGACTCCAATAAAGTTGAAGAAACATCTCAACGATGATCAATAGAAAAAGGATGCATCTGAGCTCAATTTCGAGTCTCATAGCAAAGTGTCTGAATACTTATTCAGGTATACATAAGGTATCTGTTTTTATTTTTAATACATTTGCAAACATAGCTAAAAACCTGTTTTTGCTTTGTCATTATGGGGTATTGTGTGTAGATTGATGAGGAACAAACATTTATTTAATCAATTTTAGAATAAGGCTGTAACGTAACAAAATGTGTAAAACGTCAGGGGTCTGAATACTTTCCAAATACACTGTAAATAGCCGACACTTTAAATGGGGCCAGGCAAAAAGACTTAACTAATGATTAGTAATTGGTTTATAAGGAACTATATTAAACATCTAATGAATGATCTTAGGAATAATTATTAAATACTTTAAAAGGTGTTAATAACTGTACAAATGTAAAAGTAATGATAAAACAATTATGAATCAACTATTTACTAATCCATTATAAATTCTTTATTACGTGGAGTTATTATAAAGTGCTACCAAGTGTACTTTCTTTTCACACTTAATGTCTAAATATACAAACAGGCATGTCTGTCCGGAGAAATAACATTTTACAACTTTACATTAATAGTATTGTAAAAATAAATACATAAATAAGACATTGTATAGCTAACGTTGAAATGAAGTAATCTCTTCAACATAGAAACAACTCAGAGTTCTCACCCTAGGTCTCATTAAAACCTTCCTTCCTTCTTTCCCTCCATTCAGCTGTCCTTTATCTGGCCCTGGCTCTCCTCTCTGTCTGCCTGACCCACCCTGCTACAGTTAACTTTGCATGCTGCACAAGAAGCTCAAGTTGATTAAACTGTTCACTTGGCTCTGCTCTGCGCTTGGCCAGAGCCTGCAAAGTGGTCAAGTGTTCGGGACAGTGAAGTGGTATTGCATCAGGTCTGTCACAATTATCCTTATCATCATCATCATCATCATCATCACAAGCACAAACCAGCAGCAACAGAAACAGTAAGAAGCAGCAGCACAATCCTAAATCCCAATCCTAATCTAACCCCTCCCGCCCTCCCCTCCGCTGCCCCCTGCCAGCCATAAACTAGTTTGCTGCGTGACGATTAAAGCGTTTTAACTTAGTCATAACGTGCAATCTCACAGATCTGATAACTACCAAGGTCAGCGGGAAATACTTCAAATCAATCAATGAGCTGGGCCCTAATCCCCAGGAGGCAGATTAAGTGTATAATTGACCCGTGTAATCTGTGTAGCTTTGGTTGGCCGGGGAACAGCTAGAACTAGCGCCCACCACAGGCAGCTCTCTCTCTGTTCCCTGGTGCTGGAGGCTGGAGGCCCACACCAGGCAGCTAGTGTATCAGTGAAGCGCTGGATTTGGCCCCAGCTAAAGAGATGTATTTTTTAATCAATGATATCTGCATTAAGTCGATGAGCCCTTACGTTAAGCACAGCTGTTTTAATCTTCATCTCTTCAGCTGTTCTTTCAAGATCTACCAGAAAGAGTAGTAGAAGGAGGAAAACAAACTCGCTCTCATCCTGCTCCATCCCTCCCCCTCTCCCTTCCCCTCCCCATTTCCCTGCCCCTGAATTTAACAAATTTAGCCATCTGACTGCGAGTTTCATCTCTTTATCGCTGCATACAATTTGGTGCTGCTTAGGCAGCTTGGAAAAATCTGTCCTCTGTAAAACCTACAGCACATCACAAAAGCCATCTGTACTTTGGGAACAGTTCTGCAAGATTAATCATTACTGTTGAATAATACCCGCATCACTCCCCCCCCCCCCCCCCCCACACACACACACACACACACACACACACAAGCCTCAATTTTCACAAACAAAATTGTATTATTAAAGCAATCACAGAAAGATTGGATTGGGGTACGTAAAAATGGCATGAATCAAATAGTATTTTTCTCACTGAATGCAATAACAATTCAAAAAAACAAGTTGTTTCACCCTCTTGGCATTTGCACAATGAGCTATAGAGCTGTGCCTAGACAGCAATCTTGACTGACAGAGAAGAGGTCAAATCCTCAAATAATAACAACATAGGCATTATTCACTTTATAATATGTCTCTTATCCTAATTAATTTCTTGGGCGTTGTTGTTTTCTTAACACACTAATGTATACCCATATGGTCAGTCTGATGTCAAATGGCACCCTGGGCTAAAGGCAGTGCTGCTGACACATATTTAAATAAAGTGAACCATATTCATGTAATCTCCTTAGGCTGCATTTACACAGGCAGTCCAATTCTGATCTTTTTACTAGTAAATGGTCTTTTGACCAATCAGATCAGCCCTGAAAGATATCTGATGTGAAAATATTTGATGTGATTGGTCAAAAGACCAATTAGCGGAAAAAATATCCAAACTGGGCTGCCTGTCTAAACACAACCTTATTATGGTGGACATGACATCTAATGATGTCTTGGAGAAATCCATGTCTCCACTCTAATTAACCCTGAGGCGACATAAGGTATGCCTTCCGATCAACTGGCGCGCGCGCGCGCGCGCACGCACACACACACACACACACACACACACACACACACACACACACACACACACACACACACACACACACACACACACACCTAAACCCTTGACTAAATGGCATCAAGACCCAAGGGATTAGGGTAGGGGGAACAATTGAAAACATAATTTTTCTCAGAGGAACGTTTTATGGAGTTACTCCTCAGCCATTGCTCAGGTCTAAGGCTGAGGGTGGGTATTATAATGGATCCTTAGGAAGGGCCCTAGTCATACACCTCACACTAAAATCTGACCCTAACCGGGTACTCAACTCAACTGATATTTGAGAAGGTGCGGTCACACAAATTTCCTAGATGGCAAAGGTCCGAATGGGTATTGGCATTTATTGGCATAGGAACAAACCCCCACCTTGCAATCTATGCAACCCCAAACTGTTCAAACTGTTCACACCCATCTTGTTGGTGGAGAGTTTTGTTGTTGTTTTGTTTTTAAGGTAATTCCTGCAATTCTACACATTTTGCCATGAAGCTGAGGGAGAACACCAGTACCCTGGGCACATAACTACAAAATGTTGTTAGCCTAACTTACCTATCTAGCTAAAATGGGCTAGTAGTTAATCAACTGGCCATTTCTGACAGGTTATAAATAGCTCTCTAAGGTCTGTCAGTGAATGACATAAGAGGAAAACTGCCCATGTACTACAACATTTGAAATTGCACCTTGTGCATTCTACAATTACAACTCTCAACAGCATTGAGTTGAAAGCCAGAATGAGTCCCCCCCCCCAAAAAAAATATTGTTTTAAATGTATTTTAAATTTATTTTTAAGTCGGGACCCATGGTCCGTATTGACCCCGTTCTGGGTCCGGATAATCTGGCGTTCCCCCTGTTGAGTATGGCTGCTCTATAGGGCTAAGACATGCCCACCACGCATCTGATTGGTCTGTTGGTTCCTTCTAAAGGAGCTATTCTAATGGGTACCAATCCGACTAACAAAACGTGGGGAGACAAATCATTACTGGTCAAAGGAAGATCAAAAGAGAAGAGAGAATTTAGAATTTGGTTTTGGTCTGCACGTGTGAAATGTACATAATGATATTCATTTGAAGGCATTGTGTGATTTCAAAAGTAATCCCCTTATGATCAGCAGTACACAGAGTAATAATAATGTTCAGGCCAAAAGGTCCTTTTATAAGGTCAACATCCTCATCTATTCAATTGTTTCTATTATGATCAAATAGAATTCAAATCTTGTCTCCTGATAATCTTCACAGCCATCTATTATGGGATGCCATCAACACACATCAAATGGAACTCAATTTCATATGAAAATGGATATCCTGGATGGGCAGGGGGGAAAAAATTGTTGATTTCTTGAAGGCAAAAAACTATTCCAGTAAAAACGTATTTAGCCAACATAAAGGCCATTTGATTACACTTAACTTTACAGTTGGCTGTTCACATGTTTTGTTTTTTTTGTCTGATAAATAACATTGTAAAATGGTAATAACTTCATGATTACCTTAACATTTTTAATAATTAATCAAAACAAGAACCACTACATAATGGGCAGGGGGGCAAGTGGGTCGCGGGATGGAAAATACATTTTTGGGATATAACAATTATTTCAGAGTAAACTTAAATGACTAAAACCAAATAGAAAGTACGGTATGTAGAAAAGATAATGGATTCATACATTTTTCAATAATCCTCTATTTATTTTGTTATAATGTTTACGCATAAGAACACATTAGCTTAAAAAAAATGTTATGGCAAAATGTTTAAAATTGCACCATTTTCTTTCAGCTCCATGGCAGGATGTGTGGCATTACACAAGATTAGCTTTGAAACTGCATCATTTCTCTCAGCTGACAAGATTATATTGTTTACTTATTCTTTGGTCTGTATGTTTTATTTTTTATTTGTTTTATTTTATTTTTTTTGACCCGGGCGACGCTAGGCCAATTGTGCGTCGCCCCACGGACCTCCCGGTCGCGGCCGGTTACGACAGAGCCTGGGCGCGAACCCAGGACTCTGGACGCTGCAGTACAGCGCCCTTAACCACTGCGCCACCCGGGAGGCCCCTGGTCTGTATGGTTTTTTTTACCGCTTAACCTCGCGACTCAAAAGACACCTGAATTAGTGGGTCACAAAGCAAAACAGACACCTGAATTAGTGGGTCACAAAGCAAAACAGACACCTGAATTAGTGGGTCACAAAGCAAAACAGACACCTGAATTAGTGGGTCACAAAGCAAAACAGACACCTGAATTAGTGGGTCACAAAGCAAAACAGACACCTGAATTAGTGGGTCACAAAGCAAAACTGACACTTGAATTAGTGGGTCACAAAGCAAAAAAGTTTGGAACCCCTGACATAGCATTTGGCATCAGTCAGAAGTAAGCACCAGAAAGTACTCATGTTACCCTATGAAATATTTAAAAGAAATAGCATCTGAAGCAAGACTAACGTAAAGCAGTACGTTTCTGTCTGACAGGATCCAAATGTAGTTTACAGACAACAGCACATGCTACTGTGTAATTTGTAATATAATAAATTATTATCCCTGGAATTTAAAGAACAAAACAAATAAACAATCAAATCAAGTCTAAGTATGATCCCCATGTGCTTTGGATCCTTCTATACAGTGTGATCGGGGGTGTTGGTGAAGGTAGAATGTTTTTGCCTAAGAAGCAGTAACTTTTAAGTGATCTGATCCTAGACTAACTAGTTTGAGGGAGCCTCACCATTTGACCCTCATTTTGACAGCTTAGAAATGTGGAGATGTTGCCAAACCTGACTGTAATACTCACAATATTAAACTAGTCCAAGTGCTATGTAGAGTAATTCAAACAATAGTCTCGGTTTTGGCAGCATCCCTGCATTTGTGTGCTGTCAAAATGTGTCCTTCAGTGTTGTTTGCGTGCCAAGGAGGTTGTTGAGGGAGGGGTTCTTGAATCCTGGAGAGAGCTGAGTGCATGATTGTATTTTAAAATGTTTACATTTTATTTAAACTTTATTTAACTAGACAAGTCAGTTGAGAACAAATTCTCATTTACAATGACTGCCTAGCCCGGCCAAACACTAACCCAGGCGACGCTGGGACAATTGTGCGCCGCTCTATGGGACTCACAATCACGGCCGGATGTGATACAGTCTGGAATCGAACCAGGGTATATAGTGACGTCTCTAGCACTGAGACGCAGTGCCTTAGACCGCTGACCAACTTGGGAGCATGTATGTACTGTATGTACAGTGCATTTGGAAAGTATTCAGACACCTTGACTTTTTCCACATTTTTTACATTACAGCCTTATTATAAAATGTATACAATAGTTGTTCCCCCTTACCAATCTACACAAAATAATTCATAATGACAAAGTAAAAACAGGTTTTTATACATTTTAACAAATGTATAAAAAATGTAAAACTGAAATATGACATTTACATAAGTATTCAGAACTTTTACTCAGGACTTTGTTGAAGCATCTTTGGCAACGATCACAGCTTCAAGTCTTCTTGGGTATGACACTACAAGCTTGGCACACCTGTATTTGGGGAGTTTCTTCCATTCCTCTCTGCAGATCCTCTCAAGCTCTGTCAGGTTGGATGGGGAGCGTTGCAGCACAGATATTTTCAGGTCTCTCCAGAGATGTTCGATCGGATTCAAGTCCGGGCTCTGAGTGGGCCACTCAAGTACATTCAGAGACTTGTTCCGAAGCCACTCCTGCATTGTCTGGTGCTTAGGGTCTTGCCTTTTGGAAGGTGAATCTTCTCCCCAGTTTGAGGTCCTGAGCACTCTGGAGCAGGATCATTAAGGATCTCTCTGTGCTTTGCTCTGTTCATCTGTGCCTCAATCCTGACTAGTCTCCCAGTCCCTGCCACTGAAAAACATCCACACAGCATGATGCTGCCACCACCATGCCTCACTGTAGGAATGGTGCCAGGTTTCCTCCAGATGTGACGCATTCAGGCCAAAGAGTTCAATCTTGATTTCATCAGACCAGAGAATCTTGTTTCTCATGGTCTAAGAGTTTTTGGGGGGCTTTTGGCAAACTCCAAGTGGGCTGCCTTGTGCCTTTTACTGAGGAGTGGCTTCCGTTTGGTCACTCTACCATAAGACCTGATTGGTGGAGTGCTGCAGAGATGGTTGTCCTTCTGGAAGATTTTCCCATCTCCACAGAGGAACTCTAGAGTGACTATCGGGTTCTTGGTTACCTCCCTGACCAAGGCCCTTCTCCCCCAATTGCTCAGTTTGGCCGGGAGGCCAGCTCTAGGAAGAGTCTTGGTGGTTCCAAACTTCTTCCATTTAAGAATTATGGAGGCCACTGTGTTCACGGGGACCTTCAATGCTGCAGACATTTTTTGGTACCCTTCCCCAGATCTGTACCTCGACACCATCCTGTTTCGGAGCTCTACGGACAATTCCTTTCGACCTCATGGCTTGGTTTTTGCTCTGACATGCACTGTGAACTGTGGGATCTTATATAGACAGGTGTGTGCCTTTACAAATCATGTCCAATTTACCACAGGTGGACTTCAATCAAGTTGTAGAAACATTTCAAGGATGATCAATGGAAACAGGATGCACCTGAGCTCAATTTTGATTCTCATAGCAAAGGGTTTGAATACTTATGTAAATAAGGTATCTGTTTTTTACTTTTAATACAGTTATAAACATGTCTAAAAACCTGTTTTTGCTTTGTCATTATGGGGTATTGTGTGTAGATTGCTGAGGGGGGAAAAACCTATTTAATCCATTTTAGAATAATAACGTAACATGTAAAAAGTCAAGGGGTCTGAAAACTTTCTGAATGAACTGTATGTATGTATGGTATGTATGTTATGTATGTATGTTATGTATGTTATGTATGGTATGTATGTATGTAATGTATGTATGTTATGTATGTTATGTATGGTATGTATGTATGTAATGTATGTATGTTATGCATGTTATGTATGTATGTATGTTATGTATGTATGTATGTATGTATGGGGTGAATGTACAGGGAGATGGGCCATGTTAGTAGATGTACACAGGAAGATTATTTGACTCTGAATCATGCCACTGGGCATAATGTGTTGAAACAAATTTGACATGAGAGATAAGTTTCATTTCAAAATATATAGCTAAGCGTGAATAGGGAAACAGAAACAGAAGAATATGTGTTTGGAAAGGTTTAGAAAGTAAAGATGAAAGAAATGTTGAAAGGAATTGGTGGTTCAAGTGAGAAAAATAAAGAGTTGGAAGGAAAATACACAGAAAACCAAGGGCCTTTTTATGCTTTGTTTTTAAAATCACTGAGCCTAAACACACAGAAACAGCAGCAGAGAAGTATCACGCCTTGGTCATGTTGAGCGGAGAGACAAGAAAAGGACAACAGCAATGGAGTCCTGCAGTGCAGCAGGACACCTTCATACGCCACAGTACTGCCAGAGGGAGAACAGATAGAGAGTGACATACCGAGAGAGAGAGAGAGATTGAGGCCTCTGCTATAATCAGAGAAGAAATGCTCTTCTGAGAGAAGAGGATGCAAGGCAAACAGCAGGTCAAAGCAGCAAGAGAAACAAACATGGACACAAACATGGTTCACTCAGAGAAGACTGATAAGAGAGAAGCAAGGTCATGCCAGAAGGCCTTCAGGGAAGCAACACACGCACACATGCACACATAGGTGCAATCTGAGGTCCTCCCTTGAAAAGAGCAGTGGGAAAATTGGTCTACATGCATCACAAAGGACTATTTAGATAAGAAATAGCTTGGAACATCATCTAGGTTAAGACAGTGTTCTCTTTTCTCATTTCTCCCTCAACTTAATTCACTCTCCAATACTCACATATATTTCTCTCTGTCCCTTTCTTTCATTATTTCATTCTTTCTACCTCCTCTCATTATAATAAGACCAGGGTCAGATGCCCTCCTTCCTATTTGTCTCTACTATGAGGTAGAATATTTATTGGACACAGTTTCTAATGTCTTGTATACAGTCCAACGTAGGGAACTGATCAGCAGTGATGGGGTCAGCATAACCCTGACCTACTAACCCTATCCTTTTGATCTGATTATTAATGTTCCTACAAATCAATTAGTGGAGGAACACAATGTATTCTAACGGCTGAAGACAGAATCTAGACAGGGGGATGTATTAAGTCATCTTATAGAAAGGCATTGTATTGTGTGGTCTTTAATTGATTAACCCTTGTCTGCTGACACAGAGAGAGAGAGAACACTGCTTAAGATAATCCTCCTCAAGGTGTTGCATGTCTCAAACAAACAGACATAAAAAGATGCAGAACACTACAGTAGAATAGACACAGGGTAGAGCATAGTCTATTCAGACTGGAGGGAAGATTTGGAAGTAAAGGAAGGAGGGTGTATAGAGAGAGAGAGAGAGAGAGAGAGAGAGAGAGAGAGAGAGAGAGAGAGAGAGAGAGAGAGAGAGCGAGAGAGAGAGAGCAAGCGAGAGAGCGAGAGAGAGAGAGCAAGCGAGAGAGCGAGAGAGAGAGAGAGAGAGCAAGCGAGCGAGAGAGTGAGAGAGAGAGCAAGCGAGCGATGGAGAGAGAGAGCAAGCGAGCGAGAGAGCGAGAGAGAGAGAGAGAGAGAGCAAGCGAGCGAGAGAGAGAGAGAGAGAGAGAGCAAGCGAGCGAGAGAGAGAGAGAGAGAGCAAGCGAGCGAGAGAGCTACTTGTACAGCTGTGGAAGAGAAGGCAGAAAGCTGTTCAAAATGTGACTTATCCCTCAGAGCAGACTGTTTAATCACATTTTGGAGAGCCTCCCCTTGTAAGGGAGGAGAAGGCATTGGTTACTTACATCAAATAACCTTTCTATGTAAACCTCCTCATTGACCTTATCCCGCAGCATGTCCTGAGAATGGCGCACAAAGGTCACGTAACCGTCAGCAACATCCATCCCAGGCTTCTGCAGGACACACCACATAGAGACAGAGAGAGGGAGATGAGAAAAGGAGAGGGAAAAGGAGTAATTAGCCAAGGAAAATCAGATACAACAGACAGGTATTAAAATAAACATTACACTAAAGTGTTATCAAATTGTCCTTTTCAGAGAAATCAGAGTTCATGGTTGACATTTCTGGAGAGGTGTTTAATTTGCAGTGTGTATAGACCCAGAGATATGGGATATTGTCACTGAACTTCCTATTGGAGATGTGTACTTGGCCCAGAATCCTCCGTAACAGTCTGGGAATGTGCAAAGTGAACAGAGGAGCCAGGAATACATGATCAGGCTGCTGAACAGATTGTTAGGAGGGCTGCCATTTCTCATACCAGCTCAAATATTCACACAGGACAATGAGTTTGCAAATAAGACACTCAATTTGTGTGTGTGTTTATGTGTGTGCGTGTGTTAACGTATGTGCGTGTTTATGTGTGTGTGTGTGTGCGCCTTTCCCACTCCCGCATCTTCTCCGGTATATGAAACGCACCCCCCCCCCATGCCAGTGGACGAGGTAATATGAATTTGTAATCATCAGACACTGTAAATTTAGTTTGTTAACACATCCTTGAGTGGTTCCAAAGGGTGCAAATTAGTATGTTTCTCCACTGTAATTGTATTTTGTGCATTAAACAAACCATTACCATGCAGAAGCTAGGGCTTTGGGCCCACGGACATAAGAGGCCTAATCACAGATTCACCAACAAGGCATTCATTTAAAAAGTGCCTTGTTGACATGTGGATCGATTGGCAGTGAAGTGATACTCCTCTGAGGTGCTGTTTAAAGCAGAACACAGCTAGCGTTCTGCCCCTGAGGCAGAATCCTGGTGTGCTTTTGTTACACAACACAACAGAGACTCACAATGTGTGCCACATGGCAGGCCTAGCCAGCTGATTCTGTCCATAACCATATGAATGGCAACCAAACCAAAAAAAAGACAACCATCTGGACATGTCCTGAGACTCTGTGGAAAACCATGGCAAGATAAAATAAATACAAGAATGACTCATATGCACGCACACACACTTGGACTGGGATAAGAGAAACACAAGAACTGATAACAACACTATTTTCACTTACAGGTACATCCACATACTTTGAGGCAGCTTTCACCTTGAAATGAGACAGAGAGAGATTAGGTGAAAAGGAAAGACTTGAGAGTCCAACTGTGCAGCTTCCTTTCATTACAAAAGCTGTTTCATGTGAGTGTAGCTTCAGTGTGTGACTGCAGTATGCTCATTAAGTCAGTCATGTCAGGAAATGTAGTTGCAAAGTGTACTCAGAAGTTAATTAGACTTATATAACAATGTTCAGGAAACCTACGAAAACCTGTTCCTGCAGTGGGAGTGTTATCATGAGAAAACTGAGGGAAAAGCTGTACATTATTTGAACATGACTATTCCTACCCTATGACAAATAAAATAATTACAAGATCAGGGTCCAGTTCTGTATGCAGTGTACACTGAGAAAGAGGGGAATGAGAGAAGGAGTGCATTCTTACTGTGAAAGAGAGGAAGGAGGAGAAGAGAGTGCCCTCGTCGTATCTGGACAGTTTGGCTAGCACACTATCTAGAATGACCACAAACTGACAGACAGGGAGTTGTGTTACTGGCAAGTCCAACACATTAAAAACAACATTCATATCATATCACTTTCAGATATGAGTAAGACAGTAACAGCACCTTTGCTACTAGTAAGGTGATCATCTCCTTCACAGTCTCCTCTATGAGAGCATCAATTTGGGAATGGTACTGTCTCTGTAAGGAAAGAGACATGTTAGTGACAATGCCAAGTCCAGATTTCCTACCTTCCCTCCCCTTCTGTTTGTTGCTACCAGGTCTCACAGTAGGCCAATATGCTAATCAGTAGTGTGACAGCATTCTTATGTCTCCACAAGAGCCATGTAAAAGACCTCTGACTAATTCATTCTGCCCTGGTAATTGGTACCTGTCTCTAGGTTGTGCGGATATGAAGACTCTCACATCTACTCCATGTATATTCAGTAGCATCTACACATATGTTAATGAAATCAAAACAAAAAGTATCGGAAGACTGGGGAAGACTGCAATGGCGGCTAATTCTACATTTGGGAACCAGGGGTGAGATTTCAATTGAATTGTTAGCCACGCTTAACCAATCTCTAACAAACGTTCACAGGATAGAGAAAATAATCGTGGTAAGTGCCATTGAAAAAATGTGCAAGTGAAAACCTTGACAGAAATGCTTATACAGTATGTACTACTATACAACATGTATTGTATTAGCACACCATTACATAATATGTGCATATAGAAAGAAATAGCAACTTAGAAATGTTGATCTTAAGTGAGCTGGAGCTCTTGAATCCATGCAATTAAGAGAATACACATCTAGCAAACAGTTGGTGAGCAAAAAATGATTTTCCCAAAGTGCCTTGGTACTGATCCACGGTGGATAACTGATCTGTATATCCAGTTCCACATGCTCTGTGATATATCAGAGATATCACTATTAGACATCAATAGAATCATAAACATTATATTCCCTCTGGAATATAATAGGTGACAACTTTAAACTGATTCAAACACTGTGTAACACTGTGTAACACATGCATGTTGGTGTGAGGCTGTGGAGGTGGACTGATATAAGATGGTATTGTACGTCTGATAGAAGGCCTACTGTACCTCCTGTCCCAGCTCCATGGCACACAGCTTGGCTGACTGGGCCTTTGCATCTACCATCACGTTGAACATGGTGCAGATGGACTGAGGCACCCGGAAGTCTGTGGTCCGACTGCTCTTCTGGAGCTTGGCTTCAAAGGCCGCCCGCGTCCTGGAGACAAGGAGATTAAGGAGAGAGGTTGCAAAACGATACACATACACACAATTACACACACACATTGTGGGTAAGCAAGTGTCTCATTCAGGCCTGTCCTCTCACCGTTTGATGCAGGACTCAATCATGTCGCTGGACATGAGTTTCAGCCTACTCTCCAGGTGTTTGCCAAACTCCTCCTCAGGCCAATGCAGGTCTCTGATGAAGGTCTGTAGAGCGTCCAGCTTCCAGAACAGGTCCTCTGACGTCCCCGAGCCGTTACTGGACAGGAATCACAGGGCAAAGGTTATAGCACTGGTACCTAACATGGGGGGTAAAAGACTACATCAAGGGTCAAAGAGGATGGGGCATATCCAGGTTTCAGAATTCCATTTATTTCGGTTATTTTTTAACATTTACTGATGGGTTAAAATATTTTGAATGAAAAACACTATCGTCAATCTGTTCCTGGCCAATGTGGTTCTATGAATTGTGTTCTCCAAGGTACCAAACATAGACAGACATGAATATGTATTTGACCAATCAATAATCACAGTGAGTTGAGTGATAATTAGAACAAGGGAAAGAGTAGGGGTCCATGCACACTGTAGGTTGGTCAGTTAGTTAGTAAACTCTGGAAAAACACTATGAAGGGTGGGGTTGCTTTCCGATGCTGTGGAGGAGACTGTCCCACTCCCTGTCCCCTTCCCCTAAACCGTTTAAATAGAGAGAGCAGCTCTCTCCAGCCACACAGGGGCCTCCTGACAGCTAGTACCCATAGGTAAGAGCTGCAACACAGGGTAAACAGGGATCTGACCTCCCTTCCACAGACTGGAGGTCAGAGGGATATGATGGAAAGAAACAAACAACACTTTTAAACTCTGGCTTTGGTTTGGCCTCGTTTAATAATGGTGTATCATTTTGCATGATTCCATTCTGTTGTTTTTTAATCAGCTTAAAAATATATTTGTGTCTTTCCACCATTCAGTTCAAACACATGCTGTAGGAGAAAAATGAAAAGCTCTCCCTTTCGAAACACTGCCTACTTTAACCACACTCCCCATGCTAGGGCCTTGGCATGAACATGGCTGCCGATAGAACAACAACACTGGGGCAACTGGGGTCCAGGCAACAGAACATCAGATCACTGGGACAACTGGGGCCCTGGCAACAGAACATCAGATCACTGGGACAACTGGGGCCCTGGCAACAGAACATCAGATCACTGGGACAACTGGAGCCCTGGCAACAGCACATCAGATCACTGGGACAACTGGGGCCCTGGCAACAGAACAGCAGATCACTGGGACAACTGGGGCCCTGGCAACAGAACATCAGATCACTGGGACAACTGGGGCCCTGGCAACAGAACATCAGATCACTGGGACAACTGGGGCCCTGGCAACAGAACATCAGATCACTGGGACAACTGGAGCCCTGGCAACAGCACATCAGATCACTGGGACAACTGGGGCCCTGGCAACAGAACATCAGATCACTGGGACAACTGGAGCCCTGGCAACAGCACATCAGATCACTGGGACAACTGGGGCCCTGGCAACAGAACATCCGATCACTGGGACAACTGGAGCCCTGGCAACAGCACATCAGATCACTGGGACAACTGGGGCCCTGGCAACAGAACATCAGATCACTGGGACAACTGGGGCCCTGGCAACAGAACATCAGATCACTGGCAGTGTTTAACTACATATTTTAGAATTGGCTAAGCTTGTTTTTTCCTAATTATCAACCATTTGCTTGTGCAAATGAGGTATTTGAGAGTTTTGAGGTGAGTTTTATCTTTCTGGCTTATTTACAGGATAGTAAACCTGCGTCTAGATTAGGACTATCTTTGACAGAAAATGTATTCCTTTAATAATGATGGAGGTGAAAGGTGGTTGCGATTAGTTTTACTTCAGAGTCAACTTTGGGACGAGACTTCCGCTTCATCTCATTGGCTGTTGAGTGCTCATTTACAAGGTATCAAACTGGGGACTTGGAATCCAAAACTTGGCGACAGTGTTACGGTGAGTGAATGAGGACCCAAAAGCGAACTAACTTAAACAGAGCTTCTTTAATAACCAAACATAGGTAGGCTCAGATAGACCGGCAGATTCCGACAGGACAGGACAAGGTTACAGCAAACATGACGACAGTCTGGTTCAGGCATGAATGACACAAACAAACAAGAATCCGACAAGGACAGGAGCAGAAACAGAGAGAGATATAGGGACCTAATCAGAGGGAAAAAGGGAACAGGTGGGAAACGGGGTGAATGGGTAGTTAGAGGAGACAAGGAACAGCTGGGAGAAAGCGGGGGAGAAAAGGTAACCTAACAACGACCAGCAGAGGGAGACAGGGTGAAGGGAAAGGACAGAGACAAGACAACATGACAGTACCCCCCCACTCACCGAGCGCCTCCTGGCGCACTCGAGGAGGAAACCTGGCGGCAACGGAGGAAATCATCAATCAGCGCACGGTCCAGCACGTCCCGAGAGGGAACCCAACTCCTCTCCTCAGGACCGTACCCCTCCCAGTCAACTAGGTACTGATGACCACGGCCCCGAGGACGCATGTCCAAGATTTTACGGACCCTGTAGATAGGTGCGCCCTCGACAAGGATGGGGGGGGGGGGGGGAAGACGAGCGGGGGCGCGAAGAACGGGCTTAACACAGGAGACATGGAAGACCGGGTGGACGCGACGAAGATATCGCGGAAGAAGAAGTCGCACTGCGACAGGATTAATGACCTGAGAGATACGGAATGGACCAATGAACCGCGAGGTCAACTTGCGAGAAGCCGTCTTAAGGGGAAGGTTCTGAGTGGAGAGCCAAACTCTCTGACCGCGACAATATCTAGGGCTCTTAGTTCTACGCTTATTAGCAGCTCTCACAGTCTGCGCCCTATAACGGCAAAGTGCAGACCTGACCCTCTTCCAGGTGCGCTCGCAACGTTGGACAAAAGCCTGAGCGGAGGGGACGCTGGACTCGGCGAACTGAGATGAGAACAACGGAGGCTGGTACCCGAGGCTACTCTGAAAAGGAGATAGCCCGGTCGCAGACGAAGGAAGCGAGTTGTGGGCGTATTCTGCCCAGGGGAGCTGTTCTGACCAAGACGCAGGGTTGCGAAAAGAAAGACTGCGTAAGATGCGACCAATAGTCTGATTGGCCCGTTCTGCTTGACCGTTAGACTGGGGGTGAAAGCCGGAAGAGAGACTGACGGAAGCCCCAATCAAACGGCAAAACTCCCTCCAAAATTGAGACGTGAATTGCGGACCTCTGTCCGAAACGACGTCTGACGGAAGGCCATGAATTCTGAAAACATTCTCGATGATGATTTGTGCCGTCTCTTTAGCAGAAGGAAGCTTAGCAAGGGGAATGAAATGAGCCGCCTTAGAGAACCTATCGACAACCGTAAGAATAACAGTCTTCCCCGCTGACGAAGGCAGTCCGGTGACAAAATCTAAGGCGATGTGAGACCACGGTCGAGAGGGAATAGGAAGCGGCCTGAGACGGCCGGCAGGAGGAGAGTTACCGGACTTAGTCTGCGCGCAGACCGAACAAGCAGCCACGAAACGACGCGTGTCATGCTCCCGGGTGGGCCACCAGAAACGCTGGCGAATGGAAGCAAGCGTACCCCGAACGCCAGGGTGGCCGGCTAACTTGGCAGAGTGAGCCCACTGAAGAACGGCCAGACGAGTAGGAACGGGAACGAAAAGAAGGTTCCTAGGACAAGCGCGCGGCGACGGAGTTTGAGTGAGTGCTTGCTTTACCTGCCTCTCAATTCCCCAGACAGTCAACCCGACAACACGCCCCTCAGGGAGAATCCCCTCGGGGTCAGTGGAGGCTACTGAAGAACTGAAGAGACGAGACAAAGCATCAGGCTTGGTGTTCTTAGAGCCCGGACGATAAGAAATCACGAACTCGAAACGAGCGAAAAACAGCGCCCAACGCGCCTGACGCGCATTAAGTCGTTTGGCAGAACGGATGTACTCAAGGTTCCTATGGTCAGTCCAAACGACAAAAGGAACGGTCGCCCCCTCCAACCACTGTCGCCATTCGCCTAGGGCTAACCGGATGGCGAGCAGTTCGCGGTTACCCACATCATAGTTACGTTCCGACGGCGACAGGCGATGAGAAAAATACGCGCATGGGTGGACCTTGTCGTCAGAGAGGGAGCGCTGAGAAAGGATGGCTCCCACTCCCACCTCTGACGCGTCAACCTCGACAACGAACTGTCTAGAGACGTCAGGTGTAACAAGGATAGGAGCGGATGTAAAACGATTCTTGAGGAGATCAAAAGCTCCCTGGGCGGAAACGGACCACTTAAAGCACGTCTTGACAGAAGTAAGGGCTGTGAGAGGAGCTGCCACCTGACCGAAATTACGGATGAAACGACGATAGAAGTTCGCGAAGCCGAGAAAGCGCTGCAGCTCGACGCGTGACTTAGGGACGGGCCAATCAATGACAGCTTGGACCTTAGCGGGATCCATCTTAATGCCTTCAGCGGAAATAACAGAACCGAGAAATGTGACGGAGGAGGCATGAAAAGTGCACTTCTCAGCCTTCACAAAAAGACAATTCTCTAAAAGGCGCTGGAGGACACGTCGAACGTGCTGAACATGAATCTGGAGTGACGGTGAAAAAATCAGGATATCGTCAAGGTAAACGAAAACAAAGATGTTCAGCATGTCTCTCAGGACATCATTGACTAATGCCTGAAAGACAGCTGGAGCGTTAGCGAGGCCGAAAGGAAGAACCCGGTATTCAAAGTGCCCTAACGGAGTGTTAAACGCCGTCTTCCACTCGTCCCCCTCCCTGATGCGCACGAGATGGTAAGCGTTACGAAGGTCCAACTTAGTGAAAAACCTGGCTCCCTGCAGGATCTCGAAGGCTGAAGACATAAGAGGAAGCGGATAACGATTCTTCACTGTTATGTCATTCAGCCCTCGATAATCTATGCAGGGGCGCAGAGACCCGTCCTTCTTCTTGACAAAAAAAAACCCCGCTCCGGCGGGAGAGGAGGAGGGGACTATGGTACCGGCGTCAAGAGCTACAGACAAATAATCTTCGAGAGCCTTACGTTCGGGAGCCGACAGAGAGTATAGTCTACCCCGGGGGGGGGTGGTTCCCGGAAGGAGATCAATACTACAATCATACGACCGGTGTGGAGGAAGAGAGGTGGCCCTGGACCGACTGAACACCGTGCGCAGATCGTGATATTCCTCCGGCACCCCTGTCAAATCACCAGGCTCCTCCTGTGAAGAAGAGACAGAGGAAACAGGAGGGATAGCAGACATTAAACATTTCACATGACAAGAGACGTTCCAGGAGAGGATAGAATTACTAGACCAATTAATGGAAGGATTATGACAAACTAGCCAGGGATGGCCCAAAACAACAGGTGTAAAAGGTGAACGAAAAATTAAAAAAGAAATGGTTTCACTATGATTACCAGAAACAGTGAGGGTTAAAGGTAGCGTCTCACGCTGAATCCTGGGGAGAGGACTACCATCCAGGGCGAACAAGGCCGTGGGCTCCTTTAACTGTCTGAGAGGAATGTCATGTTCCCGAGCCCAGGTCTCGTCCATAAAACAGCCCTCCGCCCCAGAGTCTATTAAGGCACTGCAGGAAGCTGACGAACCGGTCCAGCGTAGATGGACCGACAAGGTAGTGCAGGATCTTGAAGGAGAGACAGGAGTAGTAGCGCTCACCAGTAGCCCTCCGCTTACTGACGAGCTCTGGCCTTTTACTGGACATGAAGTGACAAAATGACCAGCGGAACCGCAATAGAGACAGAGGCGGTTGGTGATTCTCCGTTCCCTCTCCTCAGTCGAGATGCGGATACCTCCCAGCTGCATGGGCTCCGCACCCGAGCCGGCAGAGGAAGATGGTAGTGATGCGGAGAGGGAGGCGACGGAGAGCGCGAGCTCCTTTCCACGAGCTCGGTGACGAAGATCAACCCGTCGCTCAATGCGAATAGCGAGTTCAATCAAGGAATCCACGCTGGAAGGAACCTCCCGGGAGAGAATCTCATCCTTTACCTCTGCGCGGAAACCCTCCAGAAGACGAGCGAGCAAGGCCGGCTCGTTCCAGCCACTGGAGACAGCAAGAGTGCGAAACTCAATAGAGTAGTCTGTTATGGATCGATTGCCTTGACATAGGGAAGACAGGGCCCTGGAAGCCTCCTCCCCAAAAACAGATCGATCAAAAACCCGTATCATCTCCTCCTTAAAGTCTTGATACTGGTTAGTACACTCAGCCCTTGCCTCCCAGATTGCCGTGCCCCACTCACGAGCCCGTCCAATAAGGAGAGATATGACGTAGGCGACACGAGCAGTGCTCCTGGAGTAAGTGTTGGGCTGGAGAGAAAACACAATATCACACTGGGTGAGGAACGAGCGGCATTCAGTGGGCTCCCCAGAGTAACACGGCGGGTTATTGATTCTGGGCTCCGGAGATTCGAAAGCCCTGGAAGTGGCCGGTGGATCGAGGCGGAGATGGTGAACCTGTTCTGTGAGGTTGGAGACTTGGGTGGCCAGGGTCTCAACGGCATGTCGAGCAGCAGACAATTCCTGCTTGTGTCTGCCTAGCATCGCTCCCTGGATCTCGACGGCTGAGTGGAGAGGATCCGAAGTCGCTGGGTCCATTCTTGGTCGGATTCTTCTGTTACGGTGAGTGAATGAGGACCCAAAAGCGAACTAACTTAAACAGAGCTTCTTTAATAACCAAACATAGGTAGGCTCAGATAGACCGGCAGATTCCGACAGGACAGGACAAGGTTACAGCAAACATGACGACAGTCTGGTTCAGGCATGAATGACACAAACAAACAAGAATCCGACAAGGACAGGAGCAGAAACAGAGAGAGATATAGGGACCTAATCAGAGGGAAAAAGGGAACAGGTGGGAAACGGGGTGAATGGGTAGTTAGAGGAGACAAGGAACAGCTGGGAGAAAGCGGGGGAGAAAAGGTAACCTAACAACGACCAGCAGAGGGAGACAGGGTGAAGGGAAAGGACAGAGACAAGACAACATGACAGACAGCCAGGGTCTCAGTCTGTTCTCACACACACGCACACACAGACACAGACTTTTAGTAGTAGATGCTGAATATGTTTCACTCTGGTTTAGGAAGTGGGATAGATAATGTATCAGGTGTAGCTCAAGGTGCAGGATAAGTGCTTTAGATCACCATATCTAAACATACTGTAGATTTGCAATTATCTTTACGCTTTCTCCCTCCAGGTCCCCCTGGAGGAGCGCTCAGAGCTAACAGGTAGACATGGAGTTTTACAACTGACAGACTCACTAATGAAATGGGAAATGTAATTTTCCGTCGATAACAAAGGGGGATCATTATCATGTGATGAATGAGTTAACATGCTCTGCATTAGAGTAGGAGTGTATCTGAGAGGCTCATGCCTCAGTAAAGACACACCCCAGGAGACCAAGGGCTGATCAAAGCTCTCCAACTTCTGCAAGTTAGGCATGTTAGGTTTTATAAACTATTGTATGAATAAAATGCGATATATTAAATTTGATTAATTGACTACAATGTTTACCACAGCCAAAGTTTTATTGTAACCTATAGTGGAGTAGCTGCCATGAGCTAACTATACTAAAAAAAATCAAAAACGCAACATGTAAAGTGTTGGTCCCATATGAGCTTAAATAAAATATTGCAGAAATTTTCCGTACGCACAAAAAGGTACAGTGCCTTGCGAAAGTATTCGGCCCCCTTGAACTCTGCGACCTTTTGCCACATTTCAGGCTTCAAACATAAAGATATAAAACTGTATTTTTTTGTGAAGAATCAACAACAAGTGGGACAAAATCATGAAGTGGAACGACATTTATTGGATATTTCAAACTTTTTTAACAAATCAAAAACTGAAAAATTGGGCGTGCAAAATTATTCAGCCCCTTTACTTTCAGTGCAGCAAACTCTCTCCAGAAGTTCAGTGAGGATCTCTGAATGATCCAATGTTGACCTAAATGACTAATGATGATAAATACAATCCACCTGTGTGTAATCAAGTCTCCGTATAAATGCACCTGCACTGTGATAGTCTCAGAGGTCCGTTAAAAGCTCAGAGAGCATCATGAAGAACAAGGAACACACCAGGCAGGTCCGAGATACTGTTGTGAAGAAGTTTAAAGCCGGATTTGGATACAAAAATATTTCCCAAGCTTTAAACATCCCAAGGAGCACTGTGCAAGCGATAATATTGAAATGGAAGGAGTATCAGACCACTGCAAATCTACCAAGACCTGGCCGTCCCTCTAAACTTTCAGCTCATACAAGGAGAAGACTGATCAGAGATGCAGCCAAGAGGCCCATGATCACTCTGGATGAACTGCAGAGATCTACAGCTGAGGTGGGAGACTCTGTCCATAGGACAACAATCAGTCGTATATTGCACAAATCTGGCCTTTATGGAAGAGTGGCAAGAAGAAAGCCATTTCTTAAAGATATGCATAAAAAGTGTTGTTTAAAGTTTGCCACAAGCCACCTGGGAGACACACCAAACATGTGGAAGAAGGTGCTCTGGTCAGATGAAACCAAAATTGAACTTTATGGCAACAATGCAAAACGTTATGTTTGGCGTAAAAGCAACACAGCTGAACACACCATCCCCACTGTCAAACATGGTGGTGGCAGCATCATGGTTTGGGTCTGCTTTTCTTCAGCAGGGACAGGGAAGATGGTTAAAATTGATGGGAAGATGGATGGAGCCAAATACAGGACCATTCTGGAAGAAAACCTGATGGAGTCTGCAAAAGACCTGAGACTGGGACGGAGATTTGTCTTCCAACAAGACAATGATCCAAAACATAAAGCAAAATCTACAATGGAATGGTTCAAAAATAAACATATCCAGGTGTTAGAATGGCCAAGTCAAAGTCCAGACCTGAATCCAATCGAGAATCTGTGGAAAGAACTGAAAACTGCTGTTCACAAATGCTCTCCATCCAACCTCACTGAGCTCGAGCTGTTTTGCAAGGAGGAATGGGAAAAAAAATTCAGTCTCTCGATGTGCAAAACTGATAGAGACATACCCCAAGCGACTTACAGCTGTAATCGCAGCAAAAGTTGGCGCTACAAAGTTTTAACTTAAGGGGGCTGAATAATTTTGCACGCCCAATTTTTCAGTTTTTGATTTGTTGAAAAAGTTTGAAATATCCAATAAATGTCGTTCCACTTCATGATTGTGTCCCACTTGTTGTTGATTCTTCACAAAAAAATACAGTTTTATATCTTTATGTTTGAAGCCTGAAATGTGGCAAAAGGTCGCAAAGTTCAAGGGGGCCGAATACTTTCGCAAGGCACTGTATTTGTCTCAAATGTACTCAAATTTGTTTGCATCCCTGTTAGTGAGCATTTCAGCTTTGCCAAGATAATCCATCCAACTGACCGATGTGGCATATCAATAAAATGATTAAACAGCATGATCATTACACAGGTGCACCTTGTGCTGGGGACAATACAAGTCAACTCTAAAATGTGCAGTTTTGTCACACAACTCAATGCCACAGATGTTAAGTTTTGAGGGAGCGTGCAATTGGCATGCTGACAGCAGGAATGTCCACCAGAGCTGTTTCCAGAGAATTTAATGTTAATTTCTCTACCATAAGTCGCCTCCAACGTCGTTTTAGGGAATTTGGCAGTACGTCCAACCGGCCTCATAACCCCAGACCACATGTAAGGTGTTGTGTGGGAGAGTTCTTAGCTGATGTCAACAGAGTGCCCCATGGTGGGGATGGGGTTATGGTATGGGTAGTCATAAGCTACGGATAACGAACGCAATTGCATTTTATAGATGGCAATTTGAATGCACAAAAATACCATGACGAGAACCTGAGGCCCATTGTGAGACCCATTTTTTTTTAAAGGTATCTGTGATCAAAAAATGCATATCTGTATTCCCAGTCATGTGAATTCCATAGATTAGGGCCTAATGAATATATTCAATTGACTGATTTTCTCATATGAACTGTAACGCGCTAAAATCAATGAAATTGTTGCAAAATCCCTTAGGCCAGAGCTGACCCCATCGAAATTAAGACTGTTGGAAATTTCTGTACATCTTCAGAAGTTAAGCCAGACAGCCAGCGTCCCAGAGGACATGTGATATGTTCATGCCAAGAACATATCATGTGCATGTTTCATGTTTCAGGCTCCAACAGACTCAATACACACTGAGTCACATGTAGTTGCAATCCAGTTGGGTGTAGAAAAGCTAGGCATTGTTTGTAAGCTAACTGGCGGTAGATTTGTTACTTTGGGCATTTGGATGTTGACATTTGGTAGATTCAAATCAGGCAGATTACTTCTTAGGCTCTTGTGTAGAAACAAACAAAAGATATTTTTTTTTCCTGTAACTGGTAATGTGGATGTGTTTTAAAAGGGAAAGTGAAACAAACTAGATAAAAGCAATGCCAAGGAAAACAAATAAAATTGGTGAGGAAATTAGCAAAACAAATTAGCAAATTAGCACTAAAAAATATGTTATTGAAATTAAACAAGTAAGGGTATCTTTGCATTGAATTGAAGAGGCAAATCTAATGGTGACAAATAATGTGTAAAGTGTATCCTATCAGCATTGAAGAGACTAATGACAAAAGATAGTTGACTTATGACAACTCAACATATGGTGACAACAAACTGCAATGTCATTCATACAAGGGGTACCATATGAATACTCCAGGGCAGGGTTTTTCACTATCAAATTAAGACCTAGACAACCAGGTGAGGTGAGTTTCTTACTAATTGGTGACCTTAATTCATCAATCAAGTACAAGGGAGGAGTGAAAACACGCAGACGGTCGGTCCTTCATGGAATGAGTTTGACACCTGCTCTAGGGAAACACTCAAGAAACATGTTTCCGACAATATTTTCAGATGATCTTACCTGCAATATGGACAAATATAAATAAATATATAGTAAATAATTGTGTTAATACTTATTAATAAGTAACACAACCTCCTCCCAGCTGCCCACTGCTCTGAGGCTAGGAAACACTGTCACCACCGATAAATCCACTATAATTGACAATTTCAATAAGCATTTCTCTACGGCTGGCCATGCTTTCCACATGGCTACCCCTACCCCGGTCAACTGCCCGGCACCCTCCACAGCAACCCGCCAAAGCCCCCACCATTTCTCCTTTACCCAAATCCAGATAGCTGATGTTCTGAAAGAGCTGCAAAATCTGGACCCCAACAAATGAGCCGGGCTAGACAATCTGGACCCTCTCTTTCTAAAATTATCTGCCAAAATTGTTGCAACCCCTATTACTAGCCTGTTCAACCTCTCTTTCGTATCGTCTGAGATTCCCAAAGATTGGAAAGCTGCCGCGGTCATCCCCCTCTTCAAAGGGGGTGACAGTCTAGACCCAAACTGCTACAGACCTATATCTATCCTACCCTGTCTTTCTAAGGTCTTCGAAAGCCAAGTTAACAAACAGATTACTGCCCATTTCGAATCCCACAGTACCTTCTCCGCTATGCAATCTGGTTTCAGATCTGGTCATGGGTGCACCTCAGCCACGCTCAAGTTTCCTGACGGGCCGCCCCCAGCTGGTGAGGGTAGGCAACAACATCTCCTCCCCGCTGATCCTCAACACCCCACAAGGGTGCGTTCTGAGCCCTCTCCTGTACTCCCTGTTCACCCACGACTGCGTGGCCACGCACGCCTCCAACTCAATCATCAAGTTTGCGGACGACACAACAGTGGTAGGCTTGATTACCAACAACGACGAGACGGCCTACAGGGAGGAGGTGAGGGCCCTCGGAGTGTGGTGTCAGGAAAATAACCTCACACTCAACGTCAACAAAACTAAGGAGATGATTGTGGACTTCAGGAAACAGCAGAGGGAACACCCCCCTATCCACATCGATGGAACAGTAGTGGAGAGGGTAGCAAGTTTTAAGTTCCTCGGCATACACATCACAGACAAACTGAATTGGTCCACTCACACAGACAGCATTGTGAAGAAGGCGCAGCAGCGCCTCTTCAACCTCAGGAGGCTGAAGAAATTCGGCTTGTCACCAAAAGCACTCACAAACTTCTACAGATGCACAATCGAGAGCATCCTGGCGGGCTGTATCACCGCCTGGTACGGCAACTGCTCCGCCCTCAACCGTAAGGCTCTCCAGAGGGTAGTGAGGTCTGCACAACGCATCACCGGGGGCAAACTACCTGCCCTCCAGGACACCTACACCACCCGATGTCACAGGAAGGCCATAAAGATCATCAAGGACATCAACCACCCGAGCCACTGCCTGTTCACCCCGCTATCATCCAGAAGGCGAGGTCAGTACAGGTGCATCAAAGCTGGGACCGAGAGACTGAAAAACAGCTTCTATCTCAAGGCCATCAGACTGTTAAACAGCCACCACTAACATTGAGTGGCTGCTGCCAACACACTGACACTGACTCAACTCCAGCCACTTTAATAATGGGAATTGATGGGAAATGATGTAAATATATCACTAGCCACTTTAAACAATGCTACCTTATATAATGTTACTTACCCTACATTATTCATCTCATATGCGTACGTATATACTGTACTCTATATCATCGACTGTATCCTTATGTAATACATGTATCACTAGCCACTTTAACTATGCCACTATGTTTACATACTCATCTCATATGTATATACTGTACTCGATACCATCTACTGTATCTTGCCTATGCTGCTCTGTACCATCACTCATTCATATATCCTTATGTACATATTCTTTATCCCCTTACACTGTGTACAAGACAGTAGTTTTGGAATTGTTAGTTAGATTACTTGTTGGTTATTACTGCATTGTCGGAACTAGAAGCACAAGCATTTCGCTACACTCGCATTAACATCTGCTAACCATGTGTATGTGACAAATACAATTGGATTTGATTTGATTTGATTTGAAGTTTCTAAACGACATCATAACCACCATCGATAAGAGACATTACTGTGCAGCCGTATTCATCGACCTGGCCAAGGCTTTCGACTCTGTCAATCACAACATTCTTATTGGCAAACTCGACAGGCTTGGTTTCTCAAATGATTGTCTCGCCTGGTTTACCAACTACTTCTCTGATAGAGTTCAGTGTGTTAAATCGGAGGGCCTGTTGTCCGGACCTCTGACAGTCTCTATGGGTGTGCCACAGGGTTCAATTCTCGGGTCAACTCTCTTTTCTGTATACATCAATGATGCTGCTCTTGCTGCTGGTGATTCGCTGATCCACCTCTACGCAGACGACACCATTCTGTATACTTCTGGCCCCTCCTTGGACACTGTGTTAATTAACCTCCAGACAAGCTTCAATGCCATACAACTCTCCTTCCGTGGCCTCCAACTGCTCTTAAATGCAAATAAAACTAAATGCATGCTATTCCATCGATCACTGCCCGCACCTGCCCGCCCGTCCGGCATCACTACTCTGGACGGCTCTGACTTAGAATGCGTGGACAACTACAAATACATGGGTGTTTGGTTAGACTGTAAACTCTCCTTCCAGACTCACATTAAGCATCTCCAATCCAAAATTAAATCTAGAATCGGCTTCCTATATAGCAACAAAGCATCCTTCACTCATGCTGCCAAACATACCCTCGTAAAACTGACCATCCTACCGATCCTCGACTTCGATGATGTCATCTATAAAATAGCCTCCAACACTCTACTCAACAAACTGGATGCAGTCTATCACAGTGCCATCTGTTTTGTCACCAAAGCCCCATACACTACCCACCATTGTGACCTGTACTCTCTCGTTGGTTGGCCCTCGCTTCATACTCGTCGCCAAACCCACTGGCTACAGGTTATCTACAAGTCTCTGCTAGGTAAAGCCCCGCCTTATCTCATCTCACTGGTCACCATTGTAGCACCCACTAGTAGCATGCGCTCCAGCAGGTATATCTCACTGGTCACCCTCAAAGCCAATTCCTCCTTTGGTCGTCTTTCCTTACAGTTCTCTGCTGCCCATGACTGGAACGAATTGCAAAAATCTCTGAAGCTGGAGACTCACATCTCCCTCACTAGCTTTAAGCACCAGCTGTCAGAGCAGCTTACAGATCACTGCACCTGTACATAGCCCATCTGTAAACAGCCCATCTATCTACCTACCTCATCCCCATACTGGTATTTATTTATTTTGCTCCTTTGCACCCCAGTATCTCTACCTGCACATTCATCTTCTGCCGATCTACTATTCCAGTGTTTAATTGCTATATTGTAATTACTTCGCCACCATGGCCTATTTATTTCCTTAACTTACCTCCTTTGCACTCACTGTATGTAGACTTTTTGTTTTCTTTTGTTTACTGTATTATTGACTGTATGTTTAGTTTATTCCATGTGTAGCTCTGTGTTGTTGTATGTGTCGAATAGCTGCGCTTTATCTTGGCCAGGTCGCAGTTGCAAATGAGAACTTGTTCTCAACTAGCCTACCTGGTTAAATAAAGGTTAAATAAAAACAAAGTTTATTTTTTTACACAATTGCCCACAAGTAGACATACTTCATGTGTGGATATCAACATATTTCATGTACAAATATATGGTACACATGATTACCAAAACATTATCAGAATATTTCTGTTAACATGAACAGGAAAGCCTGAAAACATTGACAGTAATTCAAGTTTGAAAACTGAAGATATTAGCATCTACCTATACAGTATGTCTATACTGCATTATGACTAGCCTGGGTATCAGTCGATTTCTACTTGAATGCAGAAACAATAGCATCCGGGCTATGTAACCATTTCAATGGGGTGTTGATATTAGGGGTGTCCTTACTTGACAGGCTCCCAGGACTCTCTCTCGAAGCCCCTGTGGATGGACTGGGCGATGGATGACTCCATGAGGTCCACATATCGCACCACCAGTGGGGCATATAGGTCCTGCAGGTGTTTGTGGAACTGCCCATTGCACAGGTTATCTGAGACAGGACAGAGCATATAGGTCAGGTGAAGTCATTCATTCAAATGTAACACCATTGGAACAGTCACCTCCAAAATGATAGGCACCCTTGATAATATTGAGCAAAAAAAAAAAAAAAACTTGTCTAAAATAAATCATATTAATATTAGTCTAGCTCGCTATACCAGATTTTCTCTCTTTTGTATATCTGATATATATATATTTTATATATATATATTTTAGACCAGGCAAGTTTTGTCTAGATTCAACTGGTAAAAAGGCAACGCTAACACAGACCAAGGGAGATAAAATGGAGGCCAGTGTGTGTTAATGCGATGGCTCATGGCTCCAAACAGTGGGTCTGTTTTCCTCTTTATCCCTTTGGCGCTCAATCACCCTGTGTGTGTGTGTGTGTGTGTGTGTGTACTCGTGTATAGAAGTCAAGGTCGATGATACACAGTAGGTGCAATGTTTATTTTGTTCCCTGATTGTCGCTCTCCAATTAGCCACTTGAGTGGCTGCTGTACACTTCGATGTATTTGTCCAGGAGTGAGGATGCAGGGCTCGCCCTACTCCCTGCCACCACTGTTTTAGACCTCATTAACTGCTTGAATGGTGTCCGACTTTGGCGCCTATCTGGTGCTAAGGCGATTTCATGACACATAAGCTAGCTGCTTCAGGGAGACAAAACAAATGACCTTCCATGTAAAATTCCCCTGTGGTATGGTTTGGTAGTATTGGGATGCTGCTCTGTGTGTGTACTGTGTTATTGTGCTCCTGTAAACCACTGGAGAAGCCTGAGGGAGATGGATGGTTGATATCATGGTGGCAGGTTTACATTTCCAACTATACTGTCAAAGTCATGGAAATCAGAATTACTAGTATTACATGGGATTAGTCCATCTGTGTATGCTACAGTCCATCAAACATACTGTATGCAAAGTGTACACTATGAAATCTAATATATCATGAAGTTTGTGGAAATTAATGCAGGAGAACATAACACATTAGATGTGGTAAAAGATAATACAAAGAAAAACATGCATTTTTTTTGTACCATATTTAAAATGCAAGAGAAAGGCCATAATGTATTATTCCAGCCCAGGTGCAATTTAGATTTTGGCCACTAGATGGAAGCAGTGTGGAAAGTTTTAGACTGATCCAATGAACCACTGCATATCTGTTCAACATGTTGTATCAAGACTGCCCAAATGTGCCTAATTGGTTTATTAATACATTTTCAAGTTCAGAATTGTGCACTGTCCTCAAACAATAGCATGGTACACTTTCACTGTAATAGCTACTGTAAATTGGACAGTGCAGTTAGATTAACAAGAATATAAGCTTTTTGCCCATATCAGATATGTCTATGTCCTGGGATTTTATTTTGTTACTTACAACCTCATGCTAATCACATTAGCCTACGTTAGCTCAACCGTCCCGCTGGGGGACACCGATCCCGTAGAGGATAAATGTAAATTTATCATTTATCAAAATACCTTTAATTTCACCCTTATTTTTGGCCGGTCTCCAGATTTTCTTGTTTCTATGATCATTGCAATGTGAATAACCAATCAGCTGTTTAAAAAAAAAATCCAACTATGAATGTGGCCAATTGTGCAGCAGTAACAAGTGAGTATAACAAGCTGTTCCAGTCCAAGTCCATTAAGCCACTGCAGGTGAACAACAGACTACATTACATTCTTCCAGACTCCTGGCTGACAAACTAGAATGAGACATTCCCCTGGGACAATTAGCCCAGTGCAGGTTCACTTCACAAAGGCAGTGGTAAGTGTTTCTCTTCTGACGCATGCTTCCAGAACCCTGGACAGCGCTCCTACGGCAACTACAGTTCATTAATTTTATTTGTCACATGCACCGAATAATTACAGGGCCCACAGCAACCATTTCAATTTTAGTTTCAGGTCTTAGTAAGAAGCTCCCACAGTGCTGCATTGTCCTCTCAATTACCTTCATCCGTTTCATTACACTGGAGTCAAATGCAGAAAGGATCATGCAGTGTGAAAGTAATATTAGATCGGAACATATTCTCCTCAATTTGGATCTCAACACTAGGTTTTAGTTTCTCCAGTTCGCCAAGATCAACCACAATGAACATTCAATAAAAACCCAGTCCTATGTGTCATGAATGCTCCAGACTGTGTGCTGTATGTGCTGTATGGTTTGGGAGTGCTAAACGCTGTATGTGTTTGTTCATAATGTAGCCTTGGTTCAGGGCCTGGGCCGGGGTTGGAGTCACTCACAGTCGGTCCTCAGAAAGTCATTGAGCAACTGGAAGAGAGGGAAGCTGTCCCAGCTGTCAGGGGGCTGAACCTCCAGTGCAGCATCCATGTCCACTGCATACAGAGACAAGAAGGTCTCTGCATGCTCCACCATCAGGTCTGACCACCACGCAAATGCCTAGAGAGAGAGGAGTGAAGGAGAGAGCGAGAGAGAGAAAACAGAGAGATGGGGAGAGAGTGTAGAATGAAAGAGAAGAGAGGAATACATAGAAAAAGAGAAAGGAGAGGAAGGGGTATGAAAGAAAGAGATACACGGAAGAGAGAACGAGAGGAATGTGCAGATAAAGTTTGATGAAAAACAAATAGAGGGTGAAAGAGGGGAAAAGGGAGGCAGGTGGAGAAATAGACAAAGATAGAGAGACAAACAAATTGAGGATAAGAGTATGCAACTATAATACAAGCCTCAAAGTGTCATTCTCTAGAGAGGAAAGGAAGATAATGTTACTCCACCGATCTATATAAGGGCTCTTTTCTTCACAATAAGAGTCAAGTTGTCACCTCTGAGGCATCACACAGAGATCTCTGGGGGACACTTTACAGCTTTGAGCGTAGTGTTTAAGTTCTGCACTCGAGCACGGCTAAACGTGCGCTGTTCTGTTGGACCACAGAGAGAGACACAGAGAACTGCATAGATACGGCTCCTTGACTAAGTCATTCATACAGAGCTGCTCAGAGCCTCCCCATAGGATAGACAGAATCAGTGGAGTGACAGAGTCTGGAACAGGCTGGTCTCATGCAGGTTAACACTCATCCTCCCATGCTCCCCCTCTCCCTGCCCGTGGTCCTCTGGGCCAGTGGAGGACTTGGCCATCAGCCATTCACATCGTCACACCTCTGTGATGTGAATGTTCCCATGGGCGTCATGCACTCTGGCATGGGACGGTTGCCATGACAGCACCAGCAACAACCAGCAACAGACTCAGGGTCAAAATGGAGAGGCTCATAACAATAAATAAAACTGTCATTACAGGCCTCAAGCAGTGGGAGGATTCATCTACTGATTCTTCACATTGGCTGCTAAATTGGGTAATAGTTAGGGTTGGTTTAATTTCCATTCGTCAATTCCTGAACTGTATTCGCCATGGCATACCCTATACACAGAAACATTACTAGATTTGCCAAATTACTTGAATAATAATGGAATTGACTCAAACTGACTGGTACATGGATGAGGTGACTGAGGGTACTGGGTTGAGAAGGAGTGGAAGATGTGTCTATTTCTGGTTATGCTGGTCTACTGATGTTGTTGGTGTTAATTTCCGATGGGAAAATTCACACAACAAAGCATTTTGAGAAATGCAAGAGGGGACAGACGGGTCACATTACCTCAGACAAATGACATGCTTTTCCATTGAGAGTAATCAGGTCTACAATGGAGGAGGATCAGCTTGTTGGGTGGAGGTGACTGGATCACCTCTCTTACCTGTCACACAGCTTTCCCCAAACACACAGCACCACAGAGCAGGCCTTTCACTGACAGGATGGGACCAGAGTTGGCTGTGGCAGTTGGGGTGGACAGATAAAACTGCACCAGACCGGGAGGGGTGGGGGCGATGTGATGTGGTTGGGGGGGGGTTTCAGTGGGAGGGATCTGAGTATGATAGACAGGGACACTGCCACAGTGCTTGTTGAGGTTTGCTTTATCACCAAATGCAACCCTTTGGGCTGCACAAGCACAACTCTCCAGGATGGGCTGAAAACAAGTATAAGGGAAGAAGTTGGGGTACAAGGCTATTACTAGGAAGAGAGATGGGAACAGTTAAGATCATCCCTGGGCATTTGGCATCATCAGTACATCACATAATATGGGAGGTAGAGGGTGGCAGGGGTTAGGGGTCATGGCAAGTGGGGGGTGACTGCGGTTAGGGGTCATGACAGGTGGGGGGGCGGCAGGGGTTGGGGGTCATGTTATCAGGATTTGAGGATCCATCACATACCTCTTTGCCCTGTCCGAACATTCCCCGCAAACAAAACAAACAATAAGAGAACAGGAAGGAATTAAGTCAGGTATACTTCTGTTCACATCTCTGTGTTGACTTTTTCCATCTAATGGTTAGTTGGCAGGAAATATGTGATGATGACAGTGAAAGAAAGACATGATCCAAACCAATGGAGAAAAAACAAATGATAGTTTAATTGACAAACCATACTCAAGAGCTCAACGTCTATTAAGAAATATGTCAACATTCTCTTTTGTGAGTAAACATAATATGCATGAGGAAAACCATGCACTTGGCCTAGCCTTCACATAATCAATAGACACATTTGGTGTTTAAAAATGGGTCACTGAGGTCTGTACATTCTCTTCATGTTTCCAGAAAGAGTACAAATGCAGTGTGAACAACAGGAAGGTAGTCTGAATCATCATCACACCCAACCTACACTACACTACACTGCTCTACACTACACTGCATTACACTGCTCTACACTACACTGCTCTACACTACACTACACTACACTACACTGCTCTACACTACACTGCTCTACACTACACTGCTCTACACTGCTCTACACTGCTCTACACTACACTACACTGCTCTACCAGCACCATGCAACTTCTGTTGGGGACAACCTCAATTACAGGAAGAGCAACTTGTGACATCACCACAAAAACCTTTATAGCGCCTAGGCTAGGATATGATTCAATTGGCTTAATTAAAGCCCTGTTGGGTATTCCCTTCTAGGAGGCTTGTATAGGAAACAGAGTGACCAAATCAGAAGTCCCCCCGTCAAACTCTGCATTGCTCATCGTTGTCATCCCAAACGATGCCTGGTGCACATGAAATGGAGGAGTGAGAAGTGATGCAACCTTTTTGACCTTTAAACCCACACCTTGACCCCTTACCGTGCAGGCCAATGCGGTCTGGCTAGCATGCACTAGTGAGATATGGAGATAAAAAGAACTGATGTAAATACTGTACCGACTGTGACTGTAGCCTGTTAAACAGAGTCAGAGAGAATAAATGCCCCATGGTTCTCTGTAGTTCTTAACACTCTGCTCTGATAATAACTGACCTTGGAATTATGTATGTGGGCTGTACTCACCTCTGCGTGATGCTCCTCGTTCTGTTGGAGGACCTCGATGACCAGCTCGGCCAGACGTATGGTGTCCTCCAGCTTTTTGGCAGGGGTGACTAAGCGCCCTACATTCTCTGAAGCACAAAGATCACAGGTCAATATGGAGGGAGATACATGGCTGTAAAACTTCCCCTCAACGTCTGATCAACCTTATGCTAATGTTGTGCAAGTCTCCTAGGGCAACACTGTAATACAACCATCTCTAGAACAATGCAGGTATAATGAGACAAATTAAAACAGGGAAAACAACAGACAAGTTCCACAGTTATCATGCAAAATGTGCAGAACGTTGTGCATCGCTTATGTTCGGTATGTGCTGACATCCACACTTTGAATGTTTCTTATGTGAGACGCTCAAGTTTAACATGTGATATGCAAAACGACACTCCCTGAAGTCTGGTCATTTCCCCCTGCTAAGTAGGATAGCTGTGACAACCAGGATAAATATAACCACTAAGAAAGTGTAGAGTGCAAGTATTGGCAGGTTTTTACATCAAATCCATCTTGAAGAACAAAATACACAATGACAGTCTGCTGTTCACATTAGAGGTCTTCACAGATCCACCTGTACCCGGATACCAGAGACCCGAGTGGGTCCTGTTCCAGAATTTAAATAATGTCACGGGTCTGAGTGTCACGGGTCTCAGGTGTGTGTAATCTTAACCGACTTGTCTGGAAGGGCCTGTACAGATCCGAATGCGACTGCTGCTAGCTATAGAGAGAGAAAGAGAGAGAGAGACATTTCATCATGTATGCTGCTGGTCTTACTTTTCACGAGAGTGTATCGATGAGCTTGTTGTTGGCCAATCATAAGTCATCAAAGTGGCAATAGGCTACAGTCATAGAGCCTCCGTGTGGGGCAAAAGTTAGGAGATACTGTATCTGATCAATGGAAGCTGGAATTAAAATGACACAATTAAAAGTTAGGACAAGGATAGGCTACAACGACCAAGAGCCAACAGGTAGGCTGCTACTTAATATTCTGAATGGAGTTATTATTCGTAACTGTAGGATGAGAAGGCACATGCTCTGAAGCATTAATTAACCTACTTAGCTAATGTTAGCTAGCTTAACTAGCTTCTCCCAGTTTGATGCAGTCAAGACAGGTACTACGTCATCATATTTGATGATAAATAACCTAGCTATTGCAGTTATTAGTCCACTATTGGCTTGGTTGGTTGCGGTTTCGTCTCTTCTGCCCTCATCCCTGTGTCACTCGCTCACAGTACGGCCCCTCCCCCGCCTGATAGAGCAACACGCCTCTCTCCCTCCTCTCACGTTTTATCAGCTCTGGCTAATAAAGTAGCTTAAAGAAATCCCTTTTCTGCTGCTTCCCTCACTCTGAGCCGACTGCCTCTGGATCCGACCAGGTCTATACGAAACAGATCTCGTTGTCTTCGTCTCGATTCAGAACGGGTCTCTGCTCTTTAAAAAAAAATGTATTTATGCATATCAAGCCCGGATGGGAAAGCCCCCAGATCCATCTTTGGACCCGTGAAGACCTCTAGTTCACATACTTTACTCAATGGAAACTAATTCAGTCTACAGCGATCATGTTACGAAACACAACCAAGGGACAAAACACAACCATCTCAACTGACCAATGAGGTTGCGATGAAACTACACATAAATGTATGCTTTTGAAATAAAGAAAAGAATAATGAATATGGTGAAGAGATGGTATTTGTGAGAGAGAGAGAGTCAGCATAGGTAACTGGAGAACTGCGTAGGAGCCTATACAATAACATATTGGGTGCTCGTTCAGACTTCAGGGCATCTGAGGGTCAAACATCTTTACATATGCCTGATCTCTTCTTAATGAATCAGTCAGACAGACTTTTCACAACAACACTGACTTACTTGACTTATTTTGCACTTCTCAGTCCCTCTTTACAGTCCCAGTAAAATGGAGAGATTAATGTGACAATGTGGACTTCTACACTTGAAGAAATGAGGCAAAGACCATGTCCTCTCCTCGCTGCTTCTGCTCTTTGTCCAGCACACACAACTGTCATTGTGCTAGTGAGGCTCTGTAGTAGCAGGGGTTTAATTGGCAGTGTACAGAAGTACAGCTCTGTGACGCACACACACTGGCAGAGCACTTTAAGGTGTCTGTGGACTGGACTGTGGCCAGAGGATTGCCTCTGACTGTGTTGAAATTATGGTCTGGTCACCAATATGGATGGAGGGTTTAAAAGAAAGCCCGCAAACACAAAGGGCATTTCTTCCATTGGTCAATGAAGGGGCATGGGTGCTGGAGTGATACAGGTGAGGTGAGGGGCAGGGCCAAACATCTAGATCTTCTATAACAGAAACTCAGTATTGCCACATTCTACAGTATAAGGGATGTCCGCTTCTTTTTTAGTCCGTGACTGATTTAGACCAGGGAAACCAGGTGTGAGTGCTGTCCAGTCAGTGACATTTAATGATCAATTACATCTCACACAGTGACACCAGCAAGACTGTGAGCCTGAAACAGTTGGAAGTGACATTAATAATGATGATGACTATGTGCTATCATGATCTATGATATCATCTTGCTTCACTTACTTATCTCCAATGAATCAAAATTGCCATTGATATAACATTATGGGAAATATCAGCCAGAATATCCAAACCATTTCATCAGTCATAATGTGTAACCAAACTTTGATGAGGTTTTTATTCAAAACGATTGCATTTTAATACATTGGAGATGTTCATGCACCATCTGCAGAGGATGTGATACTTTCATTGCACAACTTGTGAATTCAAACACATAACTGCTATCTTACATGTATTGAAGCTTGCAATAAAGTTGTGCTACCTCTGCAGGTTTCAATCACACAAGTGAGATACTCAATGGCAATGGTCTGAATGGTCTTAAAATTGATCTCTCCGTTCATTTGTTTACTAATTCTCTCCATCTTCTCTTTTCCTCCCTTCCTCACTCCCTCACTTCTTTTCTTCCCCTCCTTGACATCATTTTTTTTTTTTGAAAAGAGGAAACATCATTGCAGGAAAGAGGAAGCATTTTAAGAGAATTCAGAGGAGGCCCATTGGTGGAGCTACTCCACAGATGAGTGGTCTTAACAGGAGGGCTAGAGAGGGGACTTAATAGTTAGGGTTACCACAATCACCCACTGGGGAGGGCTGCATCTCCATCACTGGAATGCAGTGCAGGTACAGGGGAAAATACAGGACAGGGGTGTGGAGACATAACTCTGTCACAACATTCCTGGAACCTTCCCAGGCCGTGCCTCAGGAAGGCTGTGAGATGTTATGTTGCTATGGCTCTAACTGGGTTAGGATATGCTCATATATAGGATGGTGTCACCTGGATCCTGATCCTTCTTATCTTTCTGAGTTTTCTCCGCTAGGAGAGAGCAGGAGATAGGGAGAGCAGAGAAGAAGAGAGAGGGAAGGTGGGAGGAAGAGAAAGAGAGAGAGGAGTGGATAGTCAGTAATGAAAGCATAAGAGCAGGATAGAGTGGAAGTCTGGAAAAAAAGTGGTTGAGCAACATCTTTCACCCTTCACCCAAGGGATCTCCTCTCCAGATCTGATGTTAACCAGTAGTCAGACATAGACACACATATAGCTTCAAACAGTAAAACATATACAGACAGTGGTCCAAACCCCCCCCCCCCCCCCCCCCCCCAACCCCCCACCCACCCACACACACACAAACACACACACAAAACATAAACACTCCAGGACATACAGTTTATGGTTGCCACTTCCTGTTCCTGTTGTCTTACCACTCTGGTCCCCAGTGTGAAATGATACAAACAGGGAAAGTCATGACAATGTTCCCTATGGTACAGTAGCTGTATGGTGTACCTGTATCATGTACTGTACCAGTGAGACATGGTTCAACAGGACTGAGGGGGGTTTACACAGAAGCAAAGTAAAAATGCATTCAATTCGCAGACAGGCATGTGAACAGAAAACAAAGCTGACAGATACAGTAGATACGATCTCTCATGATTGTCACAGACCGTTGGAGTCTTGGTCCTGGCTTGCCTTGCTAGGACCTAACAGACACAGGTGGCTAACAGACACAGGTCTCACAGGTGGCTTTCACAGACAGAAGCAACAGATCAAAAGGAAAAGGACTTAAGAGAAGCAAGAACGAGAGCGTGAGAGAGATAGTTTAAGAGGGCAGCAAGGAATGGTGGTAATAGAGGGGATTGGGACGTGTGAACGGAGAGATGTTGAAAATAGAAAAAGATGGTTGAGGAAAGGGGAGGAGGAGGAATGGGTGGAGGAGGGTGGAGCAGGATGAAGAAGGTACTCACGAATGGTTAAATCCATCACTTGAGACGCCAAGCAGAAGACAGGATGCTCATACATTTCTCTCTTTTTCCCTACAAGAGAGGATCGGGGCATGCAAGAGGCTGGGGTCAGAGGAGGAGAGGTCAGAGCTCTAAGGTTCCTCTGAGGGATAGGGGTCCCCACAGGTTCCTCTGTGGAGATGGTGGTGGTGGAGGGTGGGGTTTGGCGGGTGGGGAGAAGGTTTGGGATGGGCCCGAAGTGCCGAATGTGGAGGAGAGGGGTGGTTGGACAAAGGGCGTGTGGGCTGGCGGTCGTCTTTGGACACACTTTTGTTTAACCATTCGTCATGCCAAATGGTATTAAGGTGAGAGACATTTCTATCAAGTTTGAGTTTTTCCCAATCAAGGCAACAAACAAGCAAATGTTTATGAGAAACAGGATTTTTCTGCAGTATTTCCACTCCAAGATACTAAGGGGCATCTCCTTCAGTATCTTCGGCACCCTCAGGTATTTCTTTATAGAAACTGACCGGAATAGAGAAGAGCTGAATTTGAGACTAGACATTTCCAGTAAAATAGTATAGGTGAGTGTAGTCAAAGCTACACACACATAGAAATATATTCCAACACATAATTTAGTTTGTAAGCCAGTTCTGTATGCCTAGTAAAGAAATCCTGAGACATGCAACGGACAAATACTGGGTTGCTGCAGAGGGCAATCCCAGCATGCCTTGTGTATTGTCCTTCCTGACTTGTGTTCACACTACAAGGGGCTTGGAGTGAAGCAGCAAAGCCAATAGACAAGGAGGAGGAAAGCAGAGGGGGGTAAGATGAACAGAAGATGAAGGTTATTTCAGAACAAAGGAGAGGAAACCAGGGAAGGAGGAATTGTTGCTTCAGAGCATCACCCCACCTTGAAGCCGCAACGGTGTGCAAGAGGAGAGGGACAGTGGGTTGACTGGCCCAGAGAGAAGCTGAGACACACAGGAGTCAGCATAAAGATGGCAGATTCACGGGGAGTTGAATGCATTTTTACTTACTATACACATCTCTACTGTGCAAGTTAATTTAGGGAGCTATATCAATGTAAATTACACCTGTGAATAAAAAGAGTAAAAGTAAGAGCAGCCACATTAGGGGAAGATGGAGTATTTTTTCACTGTTTACTGCAGCTGGGGACAGAACAGTTATATTAATTCAAAGGCGCCAATATTACTCATCCCATTGTGAAAATTATGTATGAAATCTCTGCTTCGCGTTATCTACTGCATTTTCAATACAATATAAATACAACACCTTATTTCCATTATTTGATTGTATTTCAATGTTTGACTTTCCTCTTAAAATGTCCCTGAGATCAGTTCTAAATGGAGAGTTCTCCCAAAACACAAAAATTACATTTTATCCATTGCCTTCTAATTTCTAGTGCCAGTGCTAAAGATGATCTTTATCTTTTTTGAAAACCCAAACTGTCGTCAGATGCCATTCCATCTCACTTTATACACAGAAGATATCCCAAAAAACAAAAAAAATCAACCTGTTTATCGGTCTTTCTGTGACCGCAGATAACTTTGGAACGAAGTTGCCTATAAATACACAGTTGCTGTAGCTTTCGCAAATGGACAAGCAAATGATAAAAATGATGTTTCAAATTAAAACCGAGATGACTGCATTAAAAAATACAGTAGGCCTGTTGGCTACATAGGCCTATGTACAATATTTAAATCATATTGAAATCAATTTCATGTTCAGTCCATTGAGTTCAATTTGTAGGCTACACTGTCTAATTTTTACCTCAATATTTGTGTAACAACATGTGCGCAATGATGTGACAAATGAATCTGTAATTTAGTGCATTATTATTGGTAAGCGTTAGAATAAGCTGCCTCAATATTTGCAGCCATAATGTGACAATATCTCTCAGCTAGGAGCGGATCCGTCGTCAGTATTGTGGAATAATTATAATGTTAAGGTAAGATTTGAATGGAGAAAGCTGATCAGAGAACAGTGCTGCCTTTCTTTTGACTCTATCAGTATCGACACATGCTCCAACATTGTACTTAGCGATGCGTGGTCTTTTGGGAAACTCATGTTACATCAGGAATGATGCATCATTAAAATACTTGTAAGCCTAAGTCCCATTGCTATCTGGAAACTGAGTCCTGATGTTTAAGAGGTCATGTCGTTTGTGTGCAACAGTTGACCTGCAGGGGGCAATGTGGTAAAGCACCAGAGGGCATGATGTCTGTAGTATCTCACAAGTACTGTAGGCCACTGTGCAACAACAACGTGTGATAATCCCTATAGATATCAACGCTATTGTGGTAACAATGCTAGAAGGGAGACAAAAATGTTGATAGAACATAAATAGTACAGTACAGTACTGTGTGTGAAAGAGTGTAGGACACAGTGTGATGCTGCATTGTGTGTGTGTGTGGAGGGGTGTCAGTCAGTGTGTAAGTGGTCATCTACCTTCTACTTTGGCATATTCTGAGAGGCGCTGGTAGTTGATCAAGGCTGCCTGCTCCAGACATTTACGGATGACTGTCTTCACCTCCTCCTGGGGCACAGGGGTGACGATATCCTTCATCAGCACCTGGGACAGAACAGAAGACATTGTAGAAAAAATACTTTTCCCCCTCTTTTTTTACCCCCTTTTTCTCCCCAATTTCGTGGTATCCAATTGTTAGTAGTTACTGTCTTGTCTCATCGCTGCAACTCCCGTAACGGACTCGGGAGAGGCGAAGGTCAAGCAACCCCCGAGCACTGCTTCTTAACACAGCGCGCATCCAACCTGGAAGCCAGCCGCACCAATGTGTCGGAGGAAACACCGTACACCTAGCGACCTGGTCAGCGTGCACTGCGCCCGACCCACCACAGGAGTCGCTAGTGCTCGATGAGACAAGGATATCCCTGCCGGCCAAACCCTCCCTAACCCGGACAACGCTAGGCCAATTGTGCGCCTCCCCATGGGCCTCCCGGTAGCGGCCGGCTGCGACAGAGCCTGGGCTCGAACCCAGAGTCACTGGTGGCACAGCTAGCACTGCGAAGCAGTGCCTTAGACCACTGCACCACCCGGGAGACCAATAAAATACATTTTTTGGGGGCTGTACCGCCAGGACCAGCTCCAGGCATAAGCGATTGCCAGTGGTGGAAAAAGGTATTCAATTGTCATACTTGAGTAAAAGTAAAAGAGACCTTAACAGAATATGAAAAAAGGGAAAGTTACGCAGTAAAATACTTCCCAGTAAAACACTTCCCAGTAAAATACTTCCCAGTAAAATACTACTTGAGTAAAAGTCTAAAAGTATCTGGTTTTAAATGTACTCAATTGTCATACTTGGGTAAAAGTACAAAGTAAAAATAATGCTATACATCAAATTCCTTATATTAAGCAAACCAAACAGCACGATTTTCAGATTTTTAATTATGGACAGACAGGGTCACACTCCAACACTCAGACATCATTAACAAACACAATATTTGTGTTTCGTGAGTCCGCCAGATCAGAGGCAGTAGGGATGACAAAGTGTTATATTGATAGGTAATTCTGTCCTGCTTGAGCATTGTAAATGTAAAAAGTACATATTTTCTTTAAGAATGTAGTGGAGTAAAACTAAAGTTGTCAAAAATATAAATGATTACTTATGTACTTTACACCACTGCTGATCGCTTAGGGCCCCAGGACGCTAGGGGGGCACCAACTCATTTTTGGGGGGATTTTGTTAGCCACTATCACTCAGATATCATTAACATGCTTTAAGTCATGCAAAATGAATAGAATTGCATGAAACATGTTATACAATTGCAACATTTTCTCTCCGCCCCATGGCAAACTGTGTAGAACGGCAAAAAACCTGCTGTAAAAGTGCAACATAAAACATTTTGGAACAGTCATGGTCTCAATTTACTGTTTCAGAGTTAGGATTGTAGAATCAAATCAAATTTGATTTGTCACATGAGCCGAATACAAAAGGTGCAGACCTTACCGTGAAATTCCTTCTTAGAAGCCCTTAACCAACAATGCAGTTCGAGAAATAGAGTTAAGAAAGTTAAAAAAAATCGAATCAAATCAAAAAGTAACACCATAAAATGTAATTACAATAACGAGGCTATATACAGGGGGTACTGGTACCGAGTCATGGGTACGGGTTAGTCGAGGTAATTTGTAAAGTGACGATGCATAGATAATAAACAGCGAGTAGCAGCAGTGTAAAAACAAGGGGGGGGGGGGGGGTCAATATAAATAGACTGGTGTCCATTTGATTAATTGTTCAGCAGTCTTATGGCTTGCGGGCTGAAGCTGTTCAGGACACTTTTGTTTCTAGACTTTGCACTCCGGTACCGCTTGCCGTGCAGTAGCAGAGAGAACAGTCTATGACTTGGGTAACTGGAGTCTTTGACAATATTTTGGGCCTAGTATACATGTCCTGGATGTCAGAAAACTTGGCTCCAGTGATGTACTTGGTCGTACACACTACCCTCTGTAGTGCCTTACGGTCAGAGGCCGAGCAGTTGCCATACCAGGCGGTGATGCAACTGGTCAGGATGCTCTCGATGCTGCAGCTGTAGAAACTTTTGAGGATCTTGGGGACCCATGCCAAATCTTTTCAGTCTCCTGAGAGGGAAAAGGTGTTGTCGTGCCCTCTTCACACCTGTCTTGGTATGTTTGGACCATGATAGTTCGTTGGAGATGTGGACACAGGAAAAGGAGGACAGAGCATGCTCCCATTTTCATCAACGGGGCTGTAGTGGAGCAGGTTGAAAGCTTCAAGTTCCTTGGTGTCCACATCACCAAAAAACTATCATGGTCCAAGCACACCAAGACAGTCGTGAAGAGGGCATGACAAAGCCTATTCCCCCTACAGAGGGTAGTGCATACTGTCCAGTACATCACTGGGGCCAAGCTTCCTGCCATCCAGGACATATATGCTAGGCCCAAAATATTGTCAAAGACTCCAGCCACCCTAGTCATAGACTGTTCTCTTTGCTACCTCATGGCAAGCGGTACCGGAGAGCCAAGTCTTCTTAACAGCCTCTACCCCCAAGCCATAATACTCCTGAACAGCTAATCAATTGGCTACCCAGACTATTTGCATTCCCTCCCACACTTTTAAGCTGCTGCTACTTTCTGTTTATTATCTATGCATAGTCACTTTAACTCTGCCTACATGTACATATTACCTCAATTACCTCGACTAACCGGTGCCCCCGCACATTGACTCTGTACCGGTATCCCCTGTATTTAGCCTCGCTATTGTTATTTTACTGCTTCTTTAATTATTTGTTACTGTTATTTTTGTTTATCTATTTTTTACTTAACACTTATTTTTTCTTAAAACTGCATTGTTGCTTGTATGTAAGATTTTCACTGTAAGGTCTACAGTTTACTGTTAATGTAACTAGCCTGAATATACATTGTGTCATGTCTTTATCGATCTATTTTGTTTACCAGGCTTACTACTTGGTACCGCTGTTTTGTTCTGTTCCATTCGTTCGCATTCACAGTTGTGTCCGTATTCTAAGCCAAACTGCTATTCAGTATTTTTGTTTGCATGTATGAATAACTAGGCCACTACTTTCAGCATTTAGTTTGCATTATTTTGGTAAGACAGCTGTGTGTCCAGCTGCATTCACATAGGCTGTTTGTAATGGATGAATTGTCCTATCTATCTTGTAGCCTATATTCATTACCAAAACGGCCTAGCTGTAGGGCGCTGTCCATTGTGCTGCAGAGAGGCTACAGATTTCAAAAGCACTCAATGAGTCTCGGCATTTGAACTTTATGTTTATTGTGGTATAGCGTGATTATATAAACCGAATTCAATATAATTCCAATGCAAGAACCTCCCAAAAATGTGCCCCCTCTCCGATTTCAACTGTTCCCTTAGTCACTTCTTCCTGGCGCCTGGTCTGGGAGGAGGGGGTGTGGGGGGGCTCAACCAAATCTCGCTTAGGTCCCACAAAAGACTAGAACTGGCCCTACAGTATGTACCACAAACGGGAAAAAGATGGGAGTGCGCTTGTTGACCCTTCACTTCTAGAGAACAGGAGACAAACATCTGTTTTACCAAGTAGCCTATATTATAAATAACATAATATAGAAATCAAATAGACAACTATCCATACAATCTGGTCAATTTGGATGGAACATTTGAAATATTATTCCGTTTTTTTTGATCCCATAGCCTAAAGGAAGGTATTTGTCCATGGTTAATAGAACATAAGGTAAGGCTAAAAAAGGATGCATAATAACATACCCTCTCAAGCAGGGACAAAGTGGCTTTCAGGGCCCCCTCCGGTCGACCAAATGGAAAACAGTACCTGTGAAAGAAATCCAGTTTTATTTATGTAGGGTTTCTATGAAGGTACAGTACATTCAGAAAGACCCCTTCACCTTTTCCACATTTTGTTACGTTACAGCCCTATTCTAAAATTGAATAATCGTTTTTCCCCCTCATCAGTCTACACACAATACCCCATAACAACAATGCAAAAACCGGTTTTAAAAATGTGTACATTTATTTTACATTTTTTTTAAACTTTACTCAGTACTTTGTTGAATCACCTTTGCCAGCGATTACAGCCTCAAGTCTACCTGGGTATGACGCTACAAGCTTGGGGAGTTTCTCCCATTTTTCTCTGCAGATCCTCTCAAGCTCAGTCAAGTTGAATGGGAAGCGTTGATGCACAGCTATTTTTAGATCTCTCCAGAGATGTTTGATTGGGTTCAAGTCCGGGCTCTGGCTGGGCCATTCAAGGACATTCAGAGACTTGTCCCGAAGCCTGCGTTGTCTTGGCTGTGTGCTTACGGTCGTTGTCCTGTTGAAAGGTGAACCTTGCCCCCAGTTTAAGGTCCTGATCACTCTGGAGCAGGTTTTGATCAAAGATCTCTCTGTTCTTTGCTCCATTCATCTTTCCCTTGATCCTGACTAGTCTCCCAGTCACTACCGCTGAAAAATATACCCACAGCATGATGCTGCCAACACCATGTTTCACTATAGGGATGGTATTGGCCAGGTGATAAGCGGTGACAGGTTTCCTCCAGACATGATGCTTGGCATTCAGGTCAAAGAGTTCAATCATGGTTTCATTAGACCAGATAATCTTGTTTCTCATGGTCTGAGAGTCCTTTGGGTGCCTTTTGGCAAACTCCAAGCGGGCTGTCATGTGCCTTTTACTGAGGCTTCCGTATGGCCACTCTACCATAAAGGCCGAATTGGTGGAGTGTTGCAGAGATTGCTGTCCTTCTGGAAGGTTCTCCCATCTCCACAGAGGAACTCTGGTGCTCTGTCAGAGTGACCATTGGGATCTTAGTCACCTCCCTGACCAATGCCTTTCTCCCCTGATTGCTCAGTTTGGCCGGTCGGCAAGCTCTAGGAAGAGTCTTGGTGGTTCCAAACTTCTTCCATTTAAGAATGATGGAGGCCACTGTGTTTTTGGGGACCTTCAAGGCTGCAGAAATGTTTTTGTACGGACAATTCCTTCGATCTAACGGCTTGGTCGACCTAAAGCACTGTCAACTGTGGGACCTTATATAGACAGGTGTTTGCCTTTACAAATCATGTCCAATCAATTGAATTTACCACAGGTGGACTCCAATCAAGTTGTAGAAACTTGGAAAGGATGATCAATGGAAACATGATGCACCTGAGCTCAATTTCAAGTCTCATAGAAAAGGGTCTGAATGCTTACGTTTTTTATTTTTATTTTTTTATTTCACCTTTATTTAACCAGGTAGGCTAGTTGAGAACAAGTTCTCATTTAAAACTGCGACCTGGGCAAGATAAAGCATAGCAGTGTGAACAGACAACAACAGAGTTACACATGGAGTAAACAATAAACAAGTCAATAACACAGTAGAAAAAAGAAAAAAAAGTGTCTAAATAGATTGTGTGCAAGAGGCATGAGGAGGTAGGTGAATAATTACAATTTAGCAGGTTAACACTGGAGTGATAAATGATCAGATGGTCATGTGCAGGTAGAGATACTGGTGTGCAAAAGAGCAGAAAAGTAAATAAATAAAAACAGTATGGGGATGAGGTAGGTAAAACGTGTGGGCTATTTACCGATGGACTATGTACAGCTGCAGCGATCGGTTAGCTGCTCAGATAGCAGATGTTTAAAGTTGGTGAGGGAGATAAAAGTCTCCAACTTCAGCGATTTTTGCAATTCATTCCAGTCACAGTCAGCAGAGAACTGGAAGGAAAGGCGGCCAAATGAGGTGTTGGCTTTAGGGATGATCAGTGAGATACACCTGCTGGAGCGCGTGCTACGGGTGGGTGTTGCCATCGTGACCAGTGAACTGAGATAAGGTGGAGCTTTACCTAGCATGGACTTGTAGATGACCTGGAGCCAGTGGGTCTGGCGACGAATATGTAGCGAAGACCAGCCGAATAGAGCATACAGGTCGCAGTGGTGGGTGGTATAAGGTGCTTTAGTAACAAAACGGATGGCACTGTGATAAACTGCATCCAGTTTGCTGAGTAGAGTATTGGAAGCTATTTTATAGATGACATCGCCAAAGTCGAGGATCAGTAGGATAGTCAGTTTTACTAGGGTAAGTTTGGCGGCGTGAGTGAAGGAGGCTTTGTTGCGGAATAGAAAGCCGACTCTAGATTTGATTTTAAATTGGAGATGTTTGATATGAGTCTGGAAGGAGAGTTTACAGTCTAGCCAGACACCTAGGTACTTATAGATGTCCACATATTCTAGGTCGGAACCATCCAGGGTGGTGATGCTAGTCGGGCGTGCGGGTGCAGGCAGCGAATGGTTGAAAAGCATGCATTTGGTTTTACTAGCGTTTAAGAGCAGTTGGAGGCCACGGAAGGAGTGTTGTATGGCATTGAAGCTCGATTGGAGGTTAGATAGCACAGTGTCCAAGGAAGGGCCAGAAGTATACAGAATGGTGTCGTCTGCGTAGAGGTGGATCAGGGAATCGCCCGCAGCAAGAGCAACATCATTGGTATATATACAGAGAAAAGAGTCGGCCCGAGAATTGAACCCTGTGGCACCCCCATAGAGACTGCCAGAGGACCGGACAACATGCCCTCCAATTTGACACACTGAACTCTGTCTGCAAAGTAGTTGGTGAACCAGGCAAGGCAGTCACAAACCGAGTCTACTGAGTCTGCCGATAAGAATATGGTGATTGACAGAGTCGAAAGCCTTGGCCAGGTTGATGAAGACGGCTGCACAGTACTGTCTTTTATCGATGGCGGTTATGATATCGTTTAGTACCTTGAGCGTGGCTGAGGTGCACCCGTGACCGGCTCGGAAACCAGATTGCACAGCGAAGAAGGTACGGTGGGATTCGAGATGGACAGTGATAGGCAGGGCAGGATGGATATAAGTCTGTAACAGTTTTGGGTCCAGGGTGTCTCCCCCTTTGAAGAGGGGGATGACTGCGGCAGCTTTCCAATCCTTGGGGATCTCAGACGATATGAAAGCGAGGTTGAACAGGCTGGTAATAGGGGTTGCGACAATGGCGGCGGATAGTTTCAGAAATAGAGGGTCCAGATTGTCAAGACCAGCTGATTTGTACGGGTCCAGGTTTTGCAGGTCTTTCAGAACATCATCTGAACAACACTTTCGCTTTGTCATTATAGGGTATTGTGTTTAGATTGATGAGGATTTTTAAAAATGTAATCCATTTTAGAACAAGGCTGTAAATAGTGAAGGGGTCTGATTACTTTCTGAATGCACTGTATTCCTTCATCATAAGACCATTCTTTATCCTCAAGGAGTTCTATAATTTATAAATGACTAGCTTGTTCTTGAGATCAGAATGTAAGTAACATATAGCAGAGCACAGTGATTGGCATATGTCATGATCTACAATCTGTGATCTGATGAGTCCCATAGGCATGTCTGTGCCAGGGTCAGTTACAGACTTGGCAGTGAGTACAGTACACACCTGAAGTGTGTGATCTGGTTCTCCAGCAGAACACGCAGCCTCTCCTTGATATCCTCAAAGCGCTCCTTCTCCTCCACAGTCACCGTCCCTATCCCGTCAGGCCTGAGGGGCATACAGTACCATAGAGTTTATATGGTTGGAGCATGGGGCAGGAAACACCAAGGTTGTGGGTTTCATTCCCACATCGTCCACATATTGAACAATGCATATAAATTATGTATTAATTGAAAGATCCCTTTGGACAATTTTTTGGAATAAATGTTATTTTAGAATTATCATAATATCCCAAATCAGAGTAGGCAGTATTGCCACCACTGACACAGTAATCACAGGGGTCACACACAAGGGTCAAACGGTCACTGGAGGTCTAACTGAGAATTTCAGCTAACATACAGTAATACACATGTAGTATGTAGTTATACGTCCACAGCAGAGCCTACAGTACAAATCCAGCGTATGTGTGGTGTATTCTACAGGTAAGAGCCAGCCAGCTATTTGGGAGAGTGGGGCCACTGGTATCTGAGAGGATGGTTACAGGGAGGGGGGGGGTCCCCCTGCCCTTCACACACCCCTATGGCAAGCTGTGGCCCCCATCGTGTCTGACAGGAGGAGTATCCCTCCCCACCTCCCTCCTCCTTTCTCACTGTCCTTCACTGAGATGACATCCTGGGCCCGGTGACAACAAGCATGTCACGTCTCCTGCTCCTCAAGCCGCTGTCACGGCGACCAGTGCCTCCTCTGTCACATGCACTCACGTTCCCCTGTGCTCACGTTCCCCCATCCTCAGCCGTGTCACTAACTATAAGGAGATAGGCCCCTCACCCATGCTCCCTCTATGTGTGTGTGTTTCGGGCTATGATTGTCAGTGTGTGTTTTGTGTGTGTCTTCATCTGAGGCATGTCATAAGCAATAAAAAGCCCAAGCTTTTAATAACATGGTATGTGATGTGAAAACTCAGAAAACAAATTTGATAATTTCACACTAATTATGCCTAGCCTTGTTTTGTTCTCCTACACGGCTTTCATAATGTTTTCATAAACTCTACATGGAAATGAGTTGTCATTTGTCACAGAGCGATCAGAGAAACTAATAATATCAGAGGAACACCACATCAGAGGTCTCTGCTTATTTCAAAAGTACGTGACTGGAAATGAATTACAGCCAAATCACAAATTGACTCGTACATCCAATTTAAAAAGATAAAAGCCATATTTAACTGGTATTTTTAACATTCAAACACCACATTTCCAAAGCATTACCTAAACTAACTGGAGGTGGAATTGAATCAACTCCAACCCTTAAAATTCTATTTACTCTTAATTTACTCCCAGGCTACTGTACTCCCTATAATATTCAGTCCATGCCCTGTGGCTATAAGGCTATTAGGTTGTGGGTGGGTGAGGGGAGTAAGGGGGGGTCAGGGTAGTGAAGGGGGTCATGGCCAGAGAGGGGTTTCTCTCGCGGGCAGCACGGGGCTGTCATGGTCATGGGGACTGGAGGCGGGCTGGCTGTGGCCTGGGCTCGGACAGTGGCAGGAGACACTCGCCCGTCACCCATGATGACCTGTCATCCTGTCATCCCTGACCTTCAGGCAGGCCGGCTGGAGAGCTCCCACTACAGTACACTACACCCCCCTCCCTCCCTTATTTTATCTCTCTCCATCCTTCTTTCCCTCTCCCTCTATTCCTGAACGTCTCTCTCTTTTCCTCTCATTTTCCCCTCTCGCTCTCCACCCCCACTACCATCCTCCTGTCTTGGAGCTACTCCCGTCTCCCTGTCTAGCCTGATCATAACAGGACTCAAACAGACAGCCCACCTCAGCTCGATCACTGTCTGTTACAGGATGGGGGAGGGGTGGAGGGAGGGGTAGATTGGGTAGGAGGAGTGTCAGATTGGGGCAGACTGGTAGACTGACAGACAGCTGCCCATGACCTTCGCCCCTCAACACTGTAGTGACACTCGCTTGTTTATGTTGACTAGAGATCAAGCCATTATTATGACATACAAAAGTCTGGGCAGATGTACACAAACACACAAGTACAAACAAGCTTACATATGTATGCAAGTACACATGCAAACAGAGACATTTTATTATTTAAAAAACTCATTTGCAATACTATTATTTGCAATACTCATTAATTATTTCAATATTTCAAATACAGTATTTAATCTTGTTAAAAACAAACACTCATGTCACAAAGGCCGAATGGGAGTCACAGTGGATCTATAAGTGAGGAGGAATACACATTCACATGTTCGTCAGAACTTCCTATTTTCTAGTTGTGATGTCAGAAAAACAACTTTGTTTCATTCAAAACAGCATTTGTTGTCATCTTTTGGTTGAAAAGGTCAAAGTCAGTGGTGAAACGTCACAAACCGGCCTACAACATTTAATCAGAGTTCCCACTTGTAATTTCGACTTGGCGGGTCATTCAAGTAAACTTTCTAGACGGAACTAGGAATTTCCGATAACTCCAATAGCATGTGAAAGTGGGAGAAGCACCACAGACTCTTACCTTCTGGGACTTGGAGTACTTCCCCCCCCCAAACTCCATGATTTTGAGTTCCCTCTTGGAGGGGGTGGGGGTCTCTGGGGTGGGGGGGTAAAGGTAGCTTTGAAGCTCTGCCTCGGTTACGGGCCAGTTTAGCAACTCAGACAGTCTCTGACTACAGGTTACATGAGGGAGAGGCAGGGGTGATGGTATGAGAGCAAGCAAGGAAAAACAGAGAAGAGAAAAGTAATGGCAAACAAAAATAATAGACAATGAGAAACAATTCATTGACAACAGAAGAACAGACAACTAAGAAAGAAGAACAATTTAATACTATACACAAATCCCAACTGAACACGAGAGACTTAAAATCATAAGTGACAGAAAAAAAGTGATTTTAGAAGAGAAAGTAAGCTTTGACTGATGCAACAAACAACAAGCATGGGATGTTGGGTGGAATACACACTGGGTTAGAGTCTTCTCTGAATGAAATTGATTCTTCGTAGAAGGTTGGTGATAGAGTTGCTTCTCTGAACAGGGATTATTGGTTTGCTTTCATAAGCATAACATGACATTCATACGCATAACACGCATAACATTTATGACACACACAAAGACAGAGAGAGACAGAGAGAAAGAAAGAAAGAAAGGAGGGGAGATAGCATAGAAGGAGAGCTGTACGTCAGTTTTCTGTACCTGTTGCCGTGGACGTGTGAGGCACAGAAAGCAAAGCTGTAGTGTAGCAGGGTGGGGTCAATCATAGCCCCGTTCTCCGCCCGCTCCAGCAGGTCGCCCAGGTAACACAGGTGTCTGTGACACCCCCGCACACCATTACGAGCACAGTACTCATCCATGACAAACACCTGGCCTGGACTGAGCCAGCCCTGCAAAATTGACAAAGGAGGGGTTCAATGATAGAATGACTTATATGGGAACACATCCCAAAGCAAAAGAATGAGGGAACCACTAGACTTAACTTTCCTCACCAAACAGGAGTAAGAGTCATTGAGCCTGTGGTCCAAGGTGAGGCGCTGGACCATCTCAAATAGGGAAGAGTGGTCGAAACTACAGGGGTTGGCTGAGATGAACTCATCCATGCCGTGTTTCTGTGCACGGTCCGCGTCTGTGTCCGTCCACCCCAGAGAGAGAGAGAGAGAGACAGCCAGCACACATGAAGGGAGAAATAGGATCCAGAGAGGAGTTAGATATATCAGAGGATGTGAATTGCTGAAGAAGTGAGAGGGTGAGAGAGCGTCACTCAAGCATCGGGAGGGCCCTATTCTATCAAAACCATTAAGCAGGTTTACATGAGACACAAATACTGTATATACACAGTACCAGTCAAAAGTTTAGACACACCTACTCATTCAAGGGTTTTTCTTTATTTTTACTATTTTCTGCATTATAGAATTATAGTGAAGGCATCAAAACTAAGACATAACACATATGGACAAAAATGTGAAACAAAATATATTTTATATTTGAGATTCTTCAAAGTAGCCACCCTTTGCCTTGATGACAGCTTTGCACACTCTTGGCATTCTCTCAACCAGCTTCATGAGGAATGCTTATCCAACAGTCTTGAAGGAATTCCCTCATATGCTGAGCACTTGTTGGCTGCTTTTCGTTCACTCTGCAGTCAAACACATCCCAAACCATCTCAATTGGGTTGAGGTTGGGTGATTGTGGAAGCCAAGTCATCTGATGCAGCTCTCCATCACTTTCCTTGGTCAAATAGCCCTTACACAGTCTGGAGGTGTGTTTTGGGTCATTGTCCTGTTGAAAAACAAATGATAGTCCCACTAAGCCCAAACCAGATCGGATGGTGTATCGCTGCAAAATGCTGTGGTAGCCATGCTGCTTAAGTGTGCCTTTAATTATAATTAAATCACAGACAGTGTCAGCAGCAAAGCACCCCCATACCACCACATGTTCTCCTCCCTGCGTCACAGTGAGAACCACACATGCGGTGATCATCTGTTCACCTACTCTGTGCTTCACAAAGACAGGGCAGTTGGAACCAAAAATCTCACATTTGGACTCATCAGACCAAAGGACAGATTTCCACCGATCTAATGTCTATTGCTCATGTTTCTTGGCCCAAGCAAGTCTCTTCTTCTTATTGGTGTCCTTTAGTAGTGGTTGCTTTGCAGCAATTCAACCATGAAGGCCTGATTCCCACAGTCTCCTCTGAACAGTTGATGTTGATATGTGTCTATTACTTGAACTCTGTGAAGCATTTATTTGGGCTGCAATCGGAGGTGCAATTAACTCTAATGAACTTATCCTCTGCTGCAGAGGTAACGCTGGGTCTTCCTTTCCTGTGGCAGTCCTCATGAGAGCCAGTTCCATCAAATCAAATCAAATCAAATTGTATTAGTCACATGCGCCTAATACAACAGGTGTAGACCTTACAGTGAAATGCTTACTTACGAGCCCCTAACTGACAGTGCAGTTAAAAAAAATATGGATAAGAACAAGAGATACAAGTAACAAGTAATTAAAGAGGAGCAGTATAAAATATATATATACAGGGGGGTGCCGGTACAGAGTCAGTGTGTGGGGGCACCGGTTAGTTGAGGTAGTATGTACATGTAGGTAGAGTTAATTAAAGTGACTATGCACAATTTTTAGGGCCTTCCTCTGACACAGCCTGGTATAGAGGTCCTGGATGGCAGGAAGCTTGGCCCCAGTGATGTACTGGGCCATTCGCACTACCCTCTGTAGTACTTTGCGGTCGGAGGCCGAGCAGTTGCCATACAAGGCAGTGATGCAACCAGGATGCTCTTTTGATGGTGCAGCTGTAGAACCTTTTGAGGATCTGAGGAACCATGCCAAATCTTTTCAGTCTCCTGAAGGGGAATAGGTTTGATCGTGCCCTTTTCACAACTGTTATGGTGTGCTTGGACCATGTTAGTTTGTTGGTGATGTGGACACCAAAATACTTGAAGCTCTCAACCTGCTCCCCTGCAGCCCTGGAGATGAGAATGGGATGGGGGCGTGCTCTGTCATCTTTTTCCTGTAGTCCACAATCATCTCCTTTGTCTTGATCATGTTGAGGGAGAGGTTGTTGTCCTGGCACCACATGGCCAGGTCTCTGACCTCCCTACAGGCTGTCTCATTGTTGTCGGTGATCAGGCCTACCTACCACTGCTGTGTCATAGGCAAATTTAATGATGGTGTTGGAGTCGTGTCTGGCTGTGCAGTCATGAGTGAACAGGGAGTACAGGAGGGGGCTGAGCACGCATCCCTGAGGGACCCATGTGTTGAGGATCAGTGTGGCAGATGTGTTGTTACATACCCTTACCAACTGTGGGCGGTGTTTAGTCCCAGGGTCCTTAGCTTATTGATGAGCTTTGAGGGCATGATGGTGTTGAACGTTGAGCTGTAGTCAATGAATAGTATTCTCACATATGTGTTCCTTTTGTCCAGGTGGCAAAGGGCATTGTGGAGTGCAATAGAGACTGATGTGGAAGCTCTTACTCAGTTTGGAGGTGTGTTCTGTTGGGGCGGTATGCAAATTGGAGTGGGTCTAGGGTTTCTGGGATAATGGTGCTGATGTGGTCCACGACCAGCCTTTCAAAGCACTTCATGGCTACAGACGTGAGTGCTACGGGTTGGTAGTCATTTAGGCAGGTTACCTTAGTGTTCTTGGGCACAGGCACTATGGGGGTCTGCTTAAAACATGTTGGTATTACAGACTCAGACATGGAGAGGTTGAAAATGTCTGTGAAGACACTTGCTAGTTGGTCAGTGTTTGCTCGCAGTACACGTTCTGGTAATCCTTCTGGCCCTATGGCCTTGTGAATGTTGACCTGTCTAAAGGTCTTACTCTCATCGGGTGCGGAGAGCGTGATCACACAGTCTTCCGGTACAGCTGGTGCACTCATTCATGTTTCAGTGTTATTTGCCTCGAAGCGAGCATAGAAGCAGTTTAGCTCGTCCGGTAGGCTCGTGTCACTGGGCAGCTCTTGGCTGTGCTTCTCTTTATAGTCTGTAATGGTTTACAGGCCCTGCTACATCCGATGAGTGGCAGAATCGGTGTAGTATGACTCGATCTTAGTCCTGTATTGACACTTTGCCTGTTTCATGGTTCGTCGGAGGGTATAACGGGATTTCTTATAAGCTTCCGGGTTAGAGTCCTACTCTTTGAAAGCGGCAGCTCTAGCCTTTAGCTCTGTGCGGATGCTGCCTGTAATCCATGGTTTCTGGTTGGGGTATGTACGTACGGCCACTGTGGGGACGACGTCATCGATGCACTTATTGATGAAGCTAATGACAGATGTGGTGTACAGTCCTGTAGTTTAGCATCTGCTTCATCCGATCACTTTTTTATTGATCTTGTCACTGGTGCTTCCTGCTTTAATTTTTGCTTGTAAGCAGAAATCAGGAGGCTAGAATTATGGTCAGATTTGCCAAATGGAGGGTGAGGGAGAGCTTTGTATGCATGTCTGCGTGTGGAGTATAGGTGGTCCAGAGTTCTTTTCCCTCTGGTTGCACATTTAACATGTTGAAAGAAATTAGGTAAAATGGATTTAAGTTCCCTGCAATAAAGTCCCCGGCTACTAGGAGCGCCACCTCTGGTTGAGTGTTTTCTTATTTGCTTATGGCGGAATACAGCTCATTAAATGCTATCTTAGTGCCAGCCTCTGACTGTGGTGGTACGTAAACTGCTAAAAAGAATATAGATGAGAACTCTCCCGGTAGGTAATGTGGTCTGCAGCTTATCATGAGAAACTCAACCTCAGGTGAGCAATAGCTCGAGACTTTCTTAGATATCGTGCACCAGCTGTTGTTTACAAAAATACATAGGCCGCCGCCCCTTGTCTTACCAGACGCTGCTGTTCTATCCTGCCGGTACATTGTATAACCAGCCAGCTGTATGTTGATATTGTCGTCGTTCAGCCAATACTCTGTGAAGCATAAGATGCTACAGTTTTTATTGTCCCGTTGCTAGATTCCCAATAACTCGTCCATTTTATTGTCCAAAAATTGCATGTTTGCGAGCAGAATTGAGGGGAGTGGGGGTTTATTAGATCACCTCCTACTCGTCAGAAGGCAGCCCACCCTCCGGCCTCTCTTTCTCTGCCTCCTCTTCACGCAGATCACTGGGGTCGGGGCCTGTTCCCGAGGGAGCCGTATATCCTCCGCCTCGGGCTCGTCAGAGTCATGAAAGAAGAAAAAGGATTCTGCTAGTCCGTGGTGATTAATCGCAGTCCTGATGTCTAGAAGTTATTTTCGGTCATAATAGACGGTAGTGGCAACATTATGTACAGAAATAAGTTAAAAACAATGCAGATAAACAAGCAAAAAAACACAATCGGTTGGGGGCATGTAAAACGTCTGTCTTCTGCTCCTGCGCCATTCTGCCATCATAGCACTTTTCAAAGTTCCTTGAAATTTTCCAGAATTGACTGACCTTCATGTCTTAAAGTAATGACGGACTGTCATTTCTCTTTGCTCATTTGAGCTGTTCTTGCCATAACATAGCCTTGGTCTTTTACCAAATAGGGCAATCTTATGTATACCACAACACAACTGATAGGCTCAAACGCATTAAGAAGGAAAGAAATTCCACAAATGAACTTTTAACAAGGCACACCTGTTAATTGAAATGCATTCCAGGTGACTACCTCATTGAGCTGGTTGAGAGAATGCTAAAAGTGTACAAATATGTCATCAAGGCAAAGGGTGGCTACTTTGAAGAATCTCAAAATCAAAATATATTTGGATTTGTTTAGCACTTTTTGGGTTATTACATGATTCCATGTGTTATTTTATAGTTTTATTCTACAATGTAGAAAATAGTAAAAATAAAGAAAAACCCTTGAATAAGTAGGTGTGTCCAAACTGTTGACTGGTACTGTATATTTACATATATGTTTTTTACATGTCTTTTTAACTGAACACATCAATAATGGCTTATGGGTGAAACTATACAGACACTCACAGGCCAATAATAATGGTGCATTTGTTATTAGCCTGCACAGCTGGTTAGTGGTTTATATTGAATCGGGCTCTCGTACAGTACGATTCTTCTGGGGATGGGTGTTCTGGTCAATGGAAAGATTAACTGTGGGGTTCATTGTCAACTAGCAAGTGGAAGGAGCTCTGGGCCAGAGTGGAGTAGATGCAAGTTGCAGCTTAACCAATGCAGACGGATCATTCCTGTGGTCATGCATGACTGGTTCTGTTCTGTTTCAGGGTTTCTTCTGTATAGAAAACCCTTGGGCGTGCTACCTAAGTTATTCGGCCACCTATGTCCAAACATTAAGAAAAATAATAAAATGGAAGGAAAAACGAAGGAAAAACGTAAGAAGGAAAAACATTTTCAGTGCAAACTTAAACGACTAAAACCAAAATATAATGTACGTAGAAAAGATAAATGGACTTATATTTTTTTATTAGAACATATTTGAGAACCAACAATCACCTAAATAAAAGCTAGAGTCAGGGAGAATAAAAACATTTAAAAAATGATGCAGGAGTATTTTTGTCATGGCAAAGTGCTCGCATTGATTTTGTAATGTTTGAATCACTCAGACAGCATAAGCCATAGAAAAATGTGTAGAATTGCAAAAACGATGCTTTAAAACTGCACATTCTTTCTCCATCTCATTGCAAAATGTGTTCAATTGCAGGAAATTAGCTTTAAAACAGCAACATTCTGTCACTACAGCCTCTGATTTTGGCCACGCAATTGGCCATGCCCACACCACACCCACCAACTAAACCCCATTTTGATCCAGAAAAAACCCTTCTGTCAATCTCACTATTACAATGTTGGTCCAGTTTCCCTTGATAAAGGCTAAAGTTAATGTCTGTGGGGTCTCTCTCTCTCTACATAACAGTGTATGTTCTCCCCGCAAATCTCAAGTCCCTTATGTGATCCTTCAACCTGAGCATATATAAACTCTCTGAAAGCAGCCTTTCTGATTGCATCCTCACATGATTAAGTGCAACCTCAGAGGAGCGCTAGCTAGACCCATCCCCCCCCCCCCCCCCCCCCCCCCCTCTGCTCAGCTCAGCTCGTGGGCACATGACCCCTGGGGTCTCCCTAATTAAATGCCCCCCTGTGCCAGTAAAACAGGGCCTGGGACAGAGGAACCCCCTGACCATGCACCCCTTTGTTCAGAGAGGGGGATAAATAAATTTGACAACACATTTTCACTTTACTTCCCAGTGAGTGGGCTGAGGCATTACATCAGGGTCTGGCTAGAATTGGAAGGCTGCCTGTTAATCCTTTCTCCGGCCATCTACCTCTATTTTTATTCTAATGGCCCATTTTAGCCAGGGCTTAGGGGACTGCTCTGCAGGCCACAGGTCCGCAAGTCACAGCTATTCTAAGCAGCAGTCTGGATAAATAGCCTATGCAGCTGCCCCTCCCGAGACAAGGCTTTACATGTCAATAAAGAGACAACACCACTTATTGAGCATTAACAACAGTTTGAACATAGTGAAACAAATTCGTTTTCGCCGCAACGTGGATACACACACAATCTTATTTTGACACTTAAAATGTGTTCAGACACACTGATATACAAAAATGTATAAAATGTTTTGGGATTTTTTTCTGAAATTCTAAATCACCTAAAGCTGAATGTGACATACACATAAAATCATGAAGAATAAATGACTTTGACTATTGAATATCATTTTTTAAATATCAAACTCAGAGAATATAAGAATACAGTATTACTTTTGTTTTCTCCCATTGACCTCAACCTCACTGTTGAGTGAAACCCAATGTGGCGCCCTGCCAGCTGTCAATCACCCAGGGAACAAAGACTGTGCTGTTATGATGCTTATGATCCCCAACTCCCAAATCCAAAAGGTGACTTTGTATCCTTCTCTGTGACTGGTGGCCTGTCACGTCTATTTGACATTCCAGCGGTGGAGTGGACATGGGGGCACTGGACAGTAACAGGCAATGACACTAGTCACCCCCGTCTGTCTAGGCAGGGGAAGGACAGACATGACAATGATTGATGGATGTTACTCATTTATAGATCCCTGCACTCACTAAGAGAGTTGAGAGCAGAAAATTTGGGGCTATTTAGTACATGACTTGTTTTTTAAAGGATTGACCACCATCAAACACCCCCCCCCCTCCCACAACATGGACATCCACAGTCCAGCCCTCACTGAGAGCAGAGTGAAGGGTACATGGTGATAACTGGATCTGGTTTAGTGCTGACCTGGAACTAAAGACACTAACCAACACTTTGGTTCTCCCTTTCTCAATCAGTCTATCCATCCTAAACATTTCAGTTCAATGAACAGTGATGGTTGAAGATCTTATTACGCTCATCTAGTTTTTCTATACAGGTTCATGTTTTTACACATTTGAACATTTGCAAGTTGACAATACTTTATATTCCCATGCACTGTATGATTCATAGAGAACTTCTTGGAGCATACCACTATTAGTGTGTTGATGGAGAGGAGTAGTACATTCCTGGGGAAAATCTCAATACCCAACAACACTACGATCTGTCTCAGTCTTAACAACAGGGAACAGAAAACAGTCTCAGTTTTCAGCAATAATTGGGATAACTTGGTAAATTGGGATAACCCTGGTAAATGTTCTTGTCAGGCATCCAAAGAAAGAAAAGGCAAACAGATATGTACATTGTAAAAGTGGTAGTAATGTTAGAGCAAGTTTTAATCCAAGGTCCGTAAGTAGTGGAGAAGACTGGAGTAGCATATGACAGAGGGAATTGCATGACAACAAGAACTACTTGTTAGCATTCAGAATACTCCAGGTACATATTTACCAGCTCATATTTAGTAGCAAGAAGAACTAAAGAGAGAAAGGCACAAATTGAGCCCTCTTCAGTAAAGCATGAATATTCCACTGTAAAAAATAAATAAATAAATATATATATATATATATATATTTATTTATTTATAAACGTCCCTTTTTCAGGATCCTGTCTTCAAAGATAATTTGTAAAAATCCAAATAACTTCACAGTACTTCATTGTAAAGGGTTTAAACACGGATTCCCATGCTTGTTAAATGAACCATAAACAATTAATGAACGTGCACCTGTGGAACGGTCGTTAAGACACTAATAGCTTACAGACGGTAGGCAATTAAGGTCACAGTTATGAAAACTTAGGACACTAAGAGGGCTTTCTACTGACTCTGAAAAACACCAAAAGAAAGATGCCCAGGGTCCCTGCTCATCTGCGTGAACGTGCCTTAGGCATGCTGCAAGGAGGCATGAGGACTGTAGATGTGGCCAGGGCAATAAATTGCAATGTCCGTACTGTGAGAAGCATAAGACAGCGCTACAGGGAGACAGGACGGACAGCTGATCATCCTCGCAACGTGTAACAACACCTGCACAGGATCGGTACATCCAAACATCATACCTGCGGGACAGATACAGGATGGCAACAACAACTGCCCGAGTTACACCAAGAACGCACAATCCCTCCATCAGTGCTCAGACTGTCCGCAATAGGCTGAGAGAGGCTGCACTGAGGGCTTGTGGGCCTGTTGTATGGCAGGTCCTCACCAGACATCACCGGAAACAACGTCTCCTATGGGCACAAACCCACCATTGCTGGACCAAACAGGACTGGCAAAAAGTGCTCTTCACTGACGAGTCGCAGTTTTGTCTCACCATGTGTGATGGTCGGATTCATGTTTATTGTTGAAGGAATGAGCGTTACACCGAGGTCTGTACTCTGGAGCGGGATCGGTTTGGAGGTGGAGGGTCCGTCATGGTCTGGGGCGGTGTGTCACAGCAACATCGCACTGAGCTTGTTGTCATTGGAGGCAATCTCAATGCTCTCCCTTATGTTGTACCCTTCCTGCAGGCTCATCCTGACATGACCCTCCAGCATGGCAATGCCACCAGCCATACTGCTAGTTCTATGCGTGATTTCCTGCAAAACAGGAATGTCAGTGTTCTGCTATGACCAGCGAAGAGCCCGGATCTCAATTGAGCACACACACACACACACACACACACATACACACACACACACACACACACACACACACACACACACACACACACACTATGTTTTACATTGTAGACATCAAAGACATCAAAACTATGAAATAACACATATGGAATAATGTAGCAACCAAAAAAGTGTTAAACAAACCAAAATATATTTTATATTTGAGATTCTTCAAATAGTCACCCTTTGCTTTGATGACAGCTTTGCACACTCTTGGCAAGCTCTCAACCAGCTTCACCTGGAATGCTTTTCCAACAGTGTTGAAGGAGTTCCCACATATGCTGAGCACTTTTCCTTCACTCTGCGGTCCGACTCATCCCAAACGATCTAAATTTGGTTGTGCACTCCATCACTCTTCTTCATGGTAAAATAGCCCTTACACAGCCTGGAGGTGGATTGGGTCATTGTCCTGTTGAAAAACTAATGATAGTCCCACTAAGCCCAAACCAGATGGGATGGCGTATCGCTGCAGGATGCTGTGGTAGCCATGCTGGTTAAGTGTACTTTGAATCCTAAATTAATCACAGACAGCGTCACCAGCAAAGCACCCCCACACCATCACACCTCCATGCTTTTACGGTGGGAAATAAACATGCGGAGTTCATCCTCAGAGACATGACGGTTGGAACCAAAAATCTCCAATTTGGACTCCAGACCAAAGGATAAATGTCCACCGGTCTAATGTCTATTGCTTGTGTTTCTTGGCCCAAGCAAGTCTCTTCTTATTATTGGTGTCCTTTAGATAATGGTTTCTTTGCAGCAATTCGACCATGAAGGCCTGATTCACACAGTCTCCTCTGAACAGTTGATGTTGAGACGTGTCTGTTAATTGAACTCTGTGAAGCATTTATTTGGTATGCAATTTCTGAGGCTGGTAACTCTAATGAACTTCTCCACTGCAGCAGAAGTAACTCTGGGTTTTCCATTCCTGTGGCGGTCCTCATGAGAGTCAGTTGCATTATAGCGCTTGAGGGTATATGCGACTGCACTTGAAGAAACTTTCAAAGTTCTTGAAATTTTCCGTATTGACTGACCTTCATGTCTTAAAGTAATAATGGATTGTTGTTTGCTTATTTGAGCTGTTCTTGCCATAATATGGACTTGGTCTTTTATCAAATATGGCTATCTTAAACGCATTAAGAAGGAAAGAAATTCGACAAATTATAACTTTTAACAAGGCACACCTGTTAATTGAAATGCATTCCAGGTGACTACCTCATAAAACTGGTTGAGAGAATGCCAAAAGTGTTCTAAGCTGTCATCAAGGCAAAGGGTGGCTATTTCAATTATCTCAAATATAAAATATATTTTGATCTGTTTAACACTTGTTTGGTTACTACATGTGTTATTTCATAGTTTTGATATCTTCACTATTATTCTACAATGTAGAAATAATAAAAATAAAAACCCTTGAATGAGTAGGTGTTTTAAAACGTTTGACCGGTAGTGTATGTATATACACACTACAGTTCAAAAGTTTGGGGTCACTTAGAAATGTCCTTGTTTTTGAAAGAAAACCACATTTTCGGGCCATTAAAAAAACATTAAATTGATCAGAAATGCAGTGTAGACACTTAATGTTGTAAATGACTACTGTAGCTGGAATGTTTTTTTTAAAAATGGAATATCTACACAGTCGTACAGATGCCTATGTCGATATTCCATTATAGTTTTTTTTTTTAAATCTGCCGTTTCCGGCTACAATAGCCATTTACAACATTAACAATGTCTCTACTGTATTTCAGATCAATTTAATGTTATTTAAAGGACAACATTTTTTGCTTTTCTTTATAAAACAAGGACATTACTAAGTGACCCCAAACTTTTGAACGGTAGTGTGTGCATGTGTGTGTGTGTGTATATATATATATATATATATATATATATATATATATATATATATATATATATAAAGCTTTATTTAGCATACCAATAATATTATCTTAATTTGAAACCCAAAAACATATAGTAAGTTTTTTAATTTATTTTTACCTTGGTTTTTCTCCCAAGAGTTACCCTTTGTGGTGTTACACTATACTGTGAACATATGCAGGTGTGAACTAGCAAGTAGTTATTTGGTAACATTTCACTGATTGCTTCCCAAAATAATTGTGCATAGACCACACTGTTTAATTCATGACATGTCACTTTTAACATGGTAATTACCAGTGGCTGAGAGACACAAGGGCCTCCAGTAGTTGTCAAAAACAACAACTTCACTGAATTCACTTATGTCCTCAATTCTACTGCAATTATGTGAAACATCACTGTAGTTTATGTTGTGGGTTTTAGCCTTGTTACTGCCATAAACCCTTTGTCACTATATTGGTAATTAAAACAGTTGGAAAATATGATATGATGATGGCAGTGATGTTTAGTATTATTGGTATTTGAAATATATGATTTGAAAATACAAGTTAGTGTTTGGATATGGACCTTATTCTAAGAGGGGCGTTAATGTTCAATTAAGTTGCTGAGAGAGAGAGAGAACAAAAGAGAAGAGAAGAGAAGAGAAGAGAAGAGAAAGAGAGAGAGAGAGGCAAATATGCAGATAGTTTAACCAAAGCAAACCAAACAAAATCAGAGTTACATGCATCCTAGTCTGGTAAGGATGAAAGTGAATCCTAAAAGAATCAAACAGAATCAAAATAAATGTTTTCTAGAGTGGTCTAAGACAGAGATAAGATAAAGACTTGAATAGAGGGAGAGACTGAACAAAAGAAGAGGAGGCAGACAGGGAGAGCACATTGCTTTGGTCAGATAATCAGTGTGGATTATCTGAGCTGTGCCAGCAACAGGGAAGCACTTACCCTTGAATCCAGCTACGAGATAGTGGGGTAAGAAGGACCAAACCAGAGAGACTTAAAGACAGAGAGCAGACACAGAGATCTGACCTACAGCAGCTGGGCTAGGGACCGGGGACACACACAAAGCAAGAGAGAGAGGCAGAGACAGAGACAGAGACCAAGACAGAGAGAAAGAAAGTGAGGGAAATAGCTCATAACACTGGTAAACAACTGATATAACGGGACACAGGGGAAGAGAAACAGTAATCAAAAAAGACGAAAGGCTCAACAAAAGAGATTAATATAGATATATAGTGAAACTAATAGATACAGATAGAGAAGAGAGCTCATGTGATAACAAATATGGAATAGGAGAGAGAGAGTGTTGATGAAAAATAACATTTAGTGATGATAGTAGAACGAAGGGAAAAGTAAAACAGTTAGGGAGAAGTGTTCTCTCTCCTCTATATTGATGTAGACACTGCGCTGTGGTTGCTTCGGGTTACATGAAATACATTGTTACACACACACACATCCTTATGTAGAATAAGTACCCACCATAATGGCGCGTATCATCTATTTAAGTTATAATGCCCTCGGGCCTAACAACAACCATGCCAATATATCCTCCAAACACCGGCTTCGAGGGCATTATCACTTTTATACAACGGGTTACCGACATATTTAAATAATGATAGACATAATTATTTATTTGTTTACTATATTTTGATTAATTTATTTATACTATTTCATTCTTCCATGAGATACAGCCCGGACACAAATTTAAGGTTGCTACACAAGCGACTGGTCATTCGTTCGGTTGCCAGAAACACGACCAAGTCATTAAGTATTTTTGTTCTGTATCTATGGACGTGACCCATTCGAATGGAACATTCATTCGAAATGTTCCATTGCCATACTGGCTGGCAACATTCTTATCACTTGAATGCTAGCTTGCCAACTACGGCTAACTTACAGTCACGTCAAACAGTGCAGCCTGAATAATATTTGCGTTTGTTTAAGCGGTTTTCTAGTGACATTTATTTGGATACATCAATGAGCAATGAGCTAACAATTTCACCTGGCATAAGACATGTTGTCTCTCGTCAGGACACTGTTGTTCAGAGGAGCTAGCCAACAGCAAAGCTAACACAATCACTTTAAACTGAAGCTGAAAAAGACTGCAAACCAGCTGCATTTCATTTAATTTGACCTGTTTTCTATTGGCATTTCTTTGTATATATCCATAAAAATTATGCCAGCTTATTCATGATTTGGACTGACAGAGAAAAGCCGTCTGCCTGTCTGTCTTGTCCCGACTCCTGACACGTTTATTACTATGGGACAACTGGAGATGTTGCAAATGTCGGAGAAACAGACAGCAATGTTTATACAAATATCCGCTGTTGGAAACCAAATTCTAGTGAGACAGTGGATTGTGCAGTGAGATAGAGTAAATAGGCACTTCAACATCATAGCTTTAGTTGGTGGTAACCTGTGGATTAGACACCTGCTGGAATGCGATTTTAACCGATTGGCATCCATGAAAAGACCCACCCATTGTAGAATATAAAATACACACTTGTGTCATGTGAAGAGAAAAAAATACAACAAAACAGGTCACCCCGAAAAGAAGTCCAATGAAATCTGTATCTCGATAGATATAGAGTTAGGTTAGACATAGCAGCAGTGTATATTGGGGTGGCAGTTTGCTGGGTACTGTAGTTCTTCGTGAAGCTGAAACAGTGAGAGCTACCGTGAGTGTGGTGGGCCTCGTGGCCACACAGGGGCCGACACTTACAGAACTGGGAGATGGGTGCGTCTAGCTGGGGTGCAGAACCGGCTCTGTTGTTGAGTTTCTGGACCTGGGTGGGGGGGATGGGCTTGTGGGACTGGCCCGTGGCCCGGTACATGGCCTGAACCCACAGGATACGGTCCTGCTCGTCATCACTGGCAAAGATCACAGTGTCGCCCTCCTTCACTGCATTGAAGAAGGTCCTCCCACCTTCCAGACCTAAGGAATAAATCACTGTTAGCAGTGTTTGTAGGGCTAGTGCTACTGGTACTTACCAGTGCCATATATTTAGGCCATGGTAGTCATTTACATTTGAGGAATTTAGCAGACGGTTTTATCTAAAGCGACTTACACTATGTGCATTCATCTTAAGATAGCTAGGTGACACAACCACAGTAGCAGAAGTACTATTGTAACAAGTAGTGATTTGTGGTAGTTATCTCCAGAAAAGGTATCTGACTTATATTTGCATAGGCTAAATTCCCAAGAGAACAAATGGTTGATGGTTATTAATGTAGGACACAAATACTTTATTTGCACTGTAAAGCCAGATTGTGATTATCTTACCTGCCTGAGGGTCATGTGCATGTTTTGTGTGAAGGGCTGTTAATCTGTTACACCCGGATCTGTTTCACCTGTTTTTGTGCTTGTCTTCACCCCCACCAGGTGTCTCCCATCTCCCCTCATTATCTCCTATGTATAACTGCATTTTCTCTTTGTCTGTTGCCAGTTCGTCTTGTCCCGTCAAGTCCTACCAGCGTGTTTCCTGTGCTCTAGTTTTGTTTTTCTTAAGCTGGAGATGGCAGCAACACAACTAGCTCTTAGAAAACTTTGCATTATTTTGTTTTTTTATGTTCTATTTTTTTAACATTATTAGCTCAGGAAATGTTTTGTGCCATGTACAGCCGGGAAGAACTATTGAATATTAGAACGGCGGTAACTCACCAGAACTACCAGCATTACAACCAGGAATATGACTTCCCTGGAGCAGGTCCTTTGTTCACTCTTCCCGGACAAAATTAACTTATTCCAGAGGCCGACCCAAAACATTGTCGGCGGAGAAGAGGCACTCGAGGCGGCCTCCTGGTTTGACTTAGGAAGCGTGCACACCACCCACCGCTTCTGAGTATATTACTCACTAATGTTCAGTCTTTGGATAATAAAGCTGATGAGCTTAGAGCAAAGATTTCTTTCCAGAGAGACATCAGGGCCTGTAGCATACTTTGTTTCACGGAAACATGTCTCTCGGGATACTCTGTCGGAGTCAGTAAAGCCAGCAGGATTCTCAGTACATTGCGCAGACAGGAATAAATATCTCTCCAAGAAGCAGAAGGGTGGGGGGGTGTATTTCATGATTAGCGACTCATGGTGTAATTCTAGGAACATAGAGGAACTCAAGTCATTTTGTCCTATTTTGTCCTAATTTTGTCATAAAATAATATATATACATATATATATTATAAAATATATATATATATATATATACATACGCACGCACACACACAATTGCCAATTCTGCCCCCCAAAGAAGGACTGTAAAACAAACACTATGTGCTGCACGTGTTAATCTTATTTTATTCTTATGTATTGTTGTTGTTTATACACCTTGTGGGTGGGGGCAATGGTTCAACAAATGGGAGAAGACCAGTATTTTGTAGTTGAATTCCTCATTGTACAGTTTATAAGAATATATCAGTATGTTGCCAAAAAAGTTAAAGATTTATTGTTTCCCTTCAATAAAATGCATTCAAAACTACTTTCTGCACATTTCTGCTACTTTCTTGGCTATACAGGTGCTATCGCTTGCTAAAAAAAATATGTTTACACCTATGCAGTACCTTTAGCAATAATAATAATAATAATAAACCTCAACTTTAGCAAAGAAAACAATTATGACAGGTGTGTTGTAATAAAAACGAGTGGTGTCCACTGATTAAATGCAGTCTTTCTGTATTGTGAAGAGGGAAAACCCAGATATTCACAACGTTTCTGATGAATGACAGGTTGTTTCTTCATGCAAAATTGATTTGGAGTTTAAAATTCAATTAAGCTGCTTTATTTTAGGGGTTTAGTGAATTTGACCCTTACACGGAACCCAAACTGGCTGCGTGCATGCTCCATTGTACGCCATCGTGCGTAAATTTATTTTTTCCCCCACACCAAACGAGATCACGACACGCAGGTTAAAATATCAAAACAAGGGCCTCCTGGGTGGCGCAGTGGTTAAGGGCGCTGTACTGCAGCGCCAGCTGTGCCACCAGAGACTCTGCGACGCACAATTGGCCTAGCGTCGTCCGGGTTAGGGAGGGTTTGGCCGATAGGGAAATCCTTGTCTCATCGCGCACCAGCGACTCCTGTGGCGGGCCGGGCACAGTGTGCACTAACCAAGGTTGCCAGGTGCACGGTGTTTCCTCTGACACATTGGTGCGGCTGGCTTCCGGGTTGGATGGCGCTGACTTCTATTTTAGCCCTTGGCAACGCAGACACTCGTTGGCGCGCGTGAGCAGTGTGGGTGCAATAATTGATTAATATAGATTTTAAAAAATATTTTTCAAAGCATGCGCACGTTGCAAGCGGTGTAGTCAGCCTGTAAGGACAAGGGAATATACAGAATGTTATGACTACACAAGGGTATTATTATATTGTCTCCCAAGAGAATTCTCATCCGTCATCACCACGGCCGTTTACATCCCACTTCCAGCCAAAACCTTGACGGCCCTCAACGAACTTCACTGGACTTTATGCAAACTGGAAACCACATATCCTGAGGCTGAATTTATTGTAGCTGGGGATTTTAAGAAAGCAAATCTGAGGACTAGGCTATCTGAGGAAATTCTATCAACATATTGACTGTCCTACTCGCACTACTAAGACTCTCGACCATTGCTATTCAAACTTCTGGGATGCTACAAGGCCCTCTCCCTGCCCTCCCTTCGGCCAATCAGATCACGACGCCATCTTGCTCCTCCCATCCTATAGGCAGAAACTCAAACAGGAAGTGCCTGTGCTTTGTACTATTCAATGCTGGTCTGACCAATCAGAATCCACTCTTCAGGATTGTTTTGATCACGTGGACTGGGATATGTTCCGGATAGCTTGCAAAAATAATCTAGACGCATACACGGAAACGGTGACTGAGTTCATAAGGAAGTGTATAGGAGATGTAGTACCCACTGTGACTATTAAAACCTACCCTAACCAGAAACCATGGATAGATGGTAGCATTCACGTAAAACTGAAAGCGCGCACCACTGCATTTAATAATGTCAAGGCGACTGGTAATATGGCAGAATATAAACGGTGTAGTTATTCAATCCGCAAGGCAATCAAATAAGCTAAACGTCAGTATATAGATAAAGTAGAGTCGCAATTCAACGGCTCAGACACGAGACGTATGTGTTAGGGACTACAGACAATCATGGACTACTAAAGGAAAACTAGCCACGTCGCCCAGACCGCATCTTGCTTCCGGACAGGCTAAACACATTCTTCGCACGCTTTGACGATAACACAGTGCCACTGACGCGGCCCGCTACCAAGGACTGTGGGCTCTCCTTCTCCGTGGCCGATGTGAGTAAAACATTTAAACGTGTTAACCCTCGCAAGGTTGCCGGTCCAGACGACATCCCTAGCTGTGTCCTCAAAGCATGTGCAGACCAGCTGGCTGGTGTGTTTTCGGGCATATTCAATCTCTTTCTATCCCAGTCTGCTGTCCCCACATGCTTCAGGATGGCCACCATTGCACCTGTAACTAATAAAGAAAAGGTAACTGAACTTAATGACTATAGCCTCATAGCACTCACCTGTCATCATGAATTGCTTTCAGAGACTAGTCAAGGATCATATCACCTCTACCTTACCTGCCACCCTAGACCCACTTCAATTTGCTTACCGCCCCAATATATCCACAGACGATGCAATCGTCATCACTCTGCACACTGACATATCCAATCTGGACAGGAGGATAACCTATGTAAGAATGCTGTTTATTGACTATAGTTCAGCATTCAACACCATAGTACCCTCCAAGCTCATCATTATGCTCTAGGCCCTGGGTCTCAACCCTGCCCTGTGCAACTGGGTCCTGGACTTTCTGATGGGCCGCCCCCAGGTTGTGAAGGTAGGAAACATCACCTCCACTCCGCTGATCCTCAACACTGGGGCCCCACAAGGGTGTGTACTCAGCCCCTTCCTGTACTCCCTGTTCACCCATGACTGCATGGCCAAGCATGCCTCCAACTCAATCATCAAGTTTGCAGATGACACAACAGTAGTAGGCTTGATTACCAACAGCAACGAGACAGCGTACAGGGAGGAGGTGAGGGCTCTGGGAGTGTGGTGCCTGGAAAATAACCTCTCACTCAACGTCAACAAAGCAAAGGAGATGATCGTGGACTTCAGGAAACAGCAGAGGGTGCACCCCCCATCATCTACATCAACGGGACTGCAGTGGAGAAGGTTGAAAGCTTCAAGTTCCTTGGCATACACATCACTGACAAACTGAAATGAACCACCCACACAGACAGTGTGGTGAAGAAGGCGCAACAGAGCCTCAGGAGGCAAAATACATTTGGCTCACCTAAAACTACCCGCCCTCCAGAACACCTACAGCACCTGATGTCACAGGAAGGCCAAAAAGATCATCAAGGACATCAACCACCTGAGCCACTTCCTCTTCACCTCGCTATCATCCAGAAGGCGAGGTCAGTACAGGTGCATCAAAGCTGGGGCCGAGAGACTGAAAATCAGCTTCTATCTATAGGCCATCAGACTGTTAAACAGCCATCACTAGCACATTAGAGGCTGCTGCCTATAGGCAAAGACTAGGAATCACTGGCCACTTTAAGGAATGGAACACTAGTCACTTTAATAATGTCTACATATCTGGCATTATTCATCTCATGTGAATATGCTGTTTTCTATACTATTCTACAGTATCTCATTCACTTAATAATGCTTACATATCTTGCATTACTCAACTCATATGTATATACTGTTCTTTTTTCTATACTACTGTATCTAGTCAGTTCTGCTCTGACAACGCCATATGTATATGTTCTTAATTCAATCCTACTTAGATTTGTGTGTACTGGGTATATGTTGTGTAATTTGTTAGATATTACTTGTTAGATATTACTGCACTGTCGGAGCTAGAAGCACAAGCATTTTGGCTACACCCGCAATAACATATATGTCACCAATAAAATTTGATTTGATTAGTCTTCCCAGTTCTGACCTTTTGGCCTGTCCTGACCCTGATCTTGCCTGCCATCCTGTACCTGCCTGACCCTGATTTGGATTACGACTCTTTACCTGCCTTGATTTACCATTTGCCTGTCCCTTGTACTATAATAAACTCTGAGACTCATACTGTCTGCCTTCTGTGTCTGCATCTGGGTCTTAGCCTGAGCCTTGATATAATCAGTTAACTCAAGCTAACGTTTTGTAATTTTAGTACACTATTTTTTGATTATCGTGATTAATTGCATTGTCTGAAAGTGGTCAGAAATAGACTAAAAACATCCAAAATACATCATCAAAAACAACAGTGACGTGAAAACAATTTGCCATTGAGGTTAAAGAAAGTGTCCTTTGTCAAATTAAATGATTTTTGCTAACCTTTACTTGGGACAAAATCAATCAATATTCTTGTAATGTGTGTTGTCTAAAAAAATTGTAAATTACAGCTCAAATTCAGCAAATTCTGAATTAGCGATTCATTGTGATTAATCACAACAATCCATTGGTTAACCCGATTGCATTTGTTTATAGTTTGACAGTCCCAGTTGTGTGTTACCTGGCTGAGGATCAGTGTAGTCTACAGTGTAGCCGTCCAGTGTGAGCAGCTCCACAGGCTCTGCCTTCTTCTCTCTGTAGCTGCACATGGCAAAGGTGTACTGGCTCACCTGCACCACAAAGAGAGGGGACAGGGGGCTACTATTAGTTACTGTACATTTTACTCATAGTACTACTCCAGCTGCCATTTACCTGGTACTTCTCACAATAATGCATAATACCAATGAGTACAGGGACACCAAAAATGTAATAGAATTGGTAAACTGCTTAGTAATTACTATGTAACTACAATTGTATATCTCATCAGTTGTCCTTAACCCCATTGTGCTTCAACTCTCACAGATGACACATTTTCTCTAACCCAGGCATTGGACCAATTGTTCGTGATAACCAACCGGGATTAATGGGTTAATGAGCCAATCACCAGGCATAAATGGTGACCAGATTCTGGTCAAGATAGGCATATGGGAAAACAATCTGTGTCTGTGTGTGTATATGTATTAGTGAACATGTGTGTGTGTGTGTGTGTGTGTGTGTGTGTGTGTGTGTGTGTGTGTGTGTGTGTGTGTGTGTGTGTGTGTGTGTGTGTGTGTGTGTGTGTGATAGAGTATGGGAGGGGTAAGTGACAGCTGTGTTGCCCACTCTTGAACCTCTTGTCAGTAATGTGTGTGAGAGTGAGTGGGTATACAAGGATAATCACATTATAATTAGATGAATGAAGTGGCCAAGCCAGGGGAAGAGGGGCTGGTCGAAGCTTGGTTCATGGCTGGTGGAGAGACTGTCACAATGTACAGTGCCTTCAGAAAGTATTCATACCCCTTGACTTATTCCATATTCTGTTGTGTTACAGATGGAATTCTACATGGATTTAAAAAAAACATCACCCATCTACATGCAATACCCCATAATGACAAAGTAAAAACATGTTTTTAGAAATGTTTGCACATTTATTGACAATGAAATACAGAAACATCTCATTTACATACAAGTAAGTATTCACATGTTAGATTCACCTTTGTCAGTGATTACAAATGTGAATCTTCTGGGTAAGTCTCTAAGAACTTTGCACACCCGGATTGTACAATATTTTCCCATGATTATTTTCAACATTCTTCAAGCTCTGTCAAATTGGTTGTTGAGCATTACTAGACAGCCATTTTTAGGTCTCGCCATAGATTTTCAAGTAGATTTAAGTCAAAACTGTAACTCGGCCACTCAGGACCATTCACTGTCTTCTTGGTAAGCAACTCCAGTGTCGATTGTGTAAGTGTAAGTAATAACGTTACCATGCTTGAAAGGATATTCAATATCTGCTTTTTAAAAATGTTACCCATCTACCAATAGGGAACCTTCTTTGTGAGGCATTGGAAAACCTCCCTGGTATTTGCGGTTAAATCTGTGTTTGAAATTCACTGCTCGACTGAGGGACCTTACAGATAATTGTATGTGTGGGGTACATAGATGAGGTAGTCATTTAAAATGTAAAATAATGTTAAACACTATTATTGCACACAGAGTGAGTCCATGCAACTTATTATGTGACTTGTTAAGCACATTTTTACTCCTGAACTTATTTAGGCTTTTCATAACTTGCTTGAATACATTTCAGCTTTTCATTTATTAGTACATTTGTAAGCATTTCTAAAAACATAATTCCACTTTGACATTATGGGGTATTGTGTGTAGGCCAGTGACAAAAAAAATCTACATTTAATAAAGGTTTAATTCAAGCTGTAACATAACAAAATGTGGAAAAAGTCAAGGGGTGTGAATACTTTCTGAAGACACTGTATGTTTCCATGAACAGCAACATGGTGCGAGTGTGCATGTGTGCTTTAAAAGTAACTCACGTCGATGAGAGAGAGAAGAGAGTGAGTATTTATGTTCTTGTGAGTATGTACAGTATGCATCTATCCAGCGCTGATACAGTGATATTCTGGATTATTATGTTATTCTGATACAGACAGGGACAGAGAGAGAGGTGGAGAGAGGGGATCAGAGAGTAAGGGGGCGGGTGGTCAGGGTGCTGTTGCTGGGGCCGTTGCCAGGGCGTGGTTATGGCCCTGACTCTGTCACTCAGCGTGGACAGACGAGTGCAGGAGTGACACCCTGTCACAAGAGATGGGAGCCTGACTGCTAGGTGCCAGTCATGCCACGGCAACCCGCGGATCCCGGCCAATCCTGCACCATTGTCACCTCTGCTGCAAGTGGCAGCTCTCACTGGCTGCAGCCTGCCTCTGTGTGACAACAGAGATTCACTGTCAGGGCACTGATGAGGCCCCGGGTGGAGCTCGCTGGGCCACTACCCAGCTTCACGGTGCCCACTTGCCTTCGGCACGTCGCTGGGGCACATCAGAACTCCTCCTCTCCTTCCTACCCCCTCGCCTGCCTCTCTCTCTCTCCTACCACTTTCCTGTTACGTTCCCTTGCCTGTTAAAGTTTGGGCCTGTCTGGGCCAGGCGAGATAGACACAGAGACAGACACAGAAACACAGAGACACAGAGCAGGAGGCAGAGAGAGACTATTGGCTCAGAGTTTGGCTGACCTGCTGTCAAACTGACCGTTAAATTATTTTAAAAGACTTGGCTCCCTGATTACCCTACATGCTTTGCTCTCATAACCTTGTTATCGTTGAGAGTATAAATTGGATTGTTTGATGGGTGGGGTGGGGCTGGGGGGCAGACCAGAGATGTGATCAATGTGGTTGTTTGTCAGGGAGGGGATCACTGGGTATGAAGGTTGTCATAATCAACTGCTTAATAACTTTACACCAGAGCTAGTGCACAGCAACACAGAGAGAGAGAGAGAGGGAGAGGGGGAGAGAAAGAGAGAGAGAAAAGAGCACGAGAGAGAGGGTAAGTGAACAGAGAGGGGAAAAAGAAAAGAGAGAGTGAAAGGAGGAGGGAGGGAGAAAGACTAAGAGTGCAGAGGGGAGCTGAGTGAGAGAGTGGCTGCTGCCAGCTGTGTTGGAGGGCAGCCTCCTGACTGCTGAATAATTAGACTTCACTTTGCATTATAAAAAATTGGTTTATGGCTCCAATCTGTTCTGTTGAGCAGGGACATGGCAGGGCATTCAACTAGCCAGCTAGCACCACAGGCAGGATTAACTCTGAACAGGGTGAGGGTAGGAGGAGGGAGTGGCAAGAGTTGGGGTTGGGGAGGAAGCCAATAAGTGTGATCCTTTGACACTTAATTTAGTTAAAACACAGTTTCACAGGTTTAGAGTGGCATTTTTGCCTCTCGTGATGGGATGGTTCAGTGGAGCTTGACGGCTTTGATAGCGATGCTTTCCACTTTCATTGGGTATGAAAGGGTATCACACAGGAATGAGGGTTACATGGTATGAACCATCATGACAGCCACCTGGTGGGATGTTCAACCCTGGCTCGTTCTTGTTCTCTGGCACATCTAGCGTGTTTACATAGTGTCTTAGTTATGACAGATGCACACCTGTAGAACGCTGTTGATGACGTGTTGTTGGCGTGTTGCTGCCATGTTTCATGGGTGATGCCAGCGTCCGTCACCCAGCCCTGTAAATTATCTACTCACTCCATGTAATTAACAACTCATGAATAATTCAACAGGAAACTAATCTCTGAAATAAATACCCCCCAGTGTAAGCTGTGCTATTTATGAGTATCATGGCAAATGTCAATCAAACGGCATTTAGCATGTGTGTGTGTACCAGACCTGGGTTCAATTACTAATTACTTTCACATGCATTTCGAAGTAAGTATTCAGAATATTTTTTTTGTTGAAAAGACAAGTAGTTGGAAACTCATGGAAAGTATTGGCATGTATTTGAAAATACTAAAATACCTTGACTCAAATACACTCCCATGCATTTAACCCAGGTATTTGAAAATACTATTTGAAAATACTGTCAAATAGTAGGCTATTTATATAAAATTATTAGAAAATACTTTCAAATACTTCAAATAGAAGTAGTTGAGTCGGGCCACTCAAAAACACACAATATAATAATCAAATACACATCTGGTGTGCAGCTGATGTGAACTTGCTGTTTATGAAGTTATTTCACAGGAGGGTTGAACATCACAGAGTGCTGATTGTGAATCTCATCCACAGTAATTAACACAGCTAACTCAAAACAAACCCTGAAATACACCCAAACATTTAGTTTCTCACTTAAATTATGAATTTATATTTCATATGCAGTATCAGTCAAAAGTTTGGACACCTACTTATTCAAGGGTTTTTCTTTATTTTGACTATTTTCTACATTGTAGAATAATAGTGAAGACATCAAACTATGAAATAACACATATGGAATCTCAACATCAATCTCCAAACGTACAAATACATTTGAGTCCATAACACCAATAGATTATTGAATACTTACACGCGACTTAACATAATAAAAACAGAAGCAAGAAAATGTTTTACAAATCAAATTATGCACAAACATAGGACATGCATGATGTCTATCTATCTCTCTATGACACATACTGACACACAAAAACACACACTTCATCTCACTGTCATGAACAAACAAGCATCCTTTCTCTCCAGGAAACACACCCACACGCACACACAGTGGCAGTCTATTGACTGGTATTTGTCACATGCTGTATGTATAGCTGGAAGCAAGTGAGAGGAGCATTCCGTGGGCTCTTTACGCTGTGAGTGCTAGGCCAGCCAGCGTACACCGGTTTGTCATTCGCCTGTCAACTCCTCGCCTTGAGACATATCCTCCCGAACTCAGAAGAGACTGCATAATGCTCCAAATGATGCACAAAAAATGGCTGCTACAGCTACAAAGCTTCTGACAAGAACTGTATTAGACCTTTATCATCCTAGTCAACTAGATGAAGACACGTACTACAGCTTGACAGTTAAAACACATATCACTTATTGGGCTAGTGCTGACCATGGTTATTTGGCTGTAAGTATTTTGTTCTTACCTGCACCAAGACATAGAATCTCTTCTTCCATCTCTTCCACACGTTTTTACCAATAGCCCATAGGTACCTAAGTAAACAAAAGCAATGGTTTAACAACAGGTTGTGTGGACTATGGTGGATGTCCTTTCTACACAGGCTGCTTTACAATATTCCATTTTGTGTTGCATCATTTTGTCCTGGAGAAGTGGCATGCTAAAAAAGCATATGCATTTGTTTATGTCACAACTAAGCAATAGGGGGGGGGGGTATATGGTCAATATACCATGGCTAAGGACTGTTCTACGCACGACGTAACGCGGAGTGCCTTGATACAGACCTTAGCCATAGTATATTGGCAATATACCACAAGGTGTCTTATTGCTATTATAAACTGGTTACCAACTTAATTAAAGCAGTAACAATAAATGTTGTCATACCCATGGTATACGGTCTGCTATACCATGGCTGTTAGCCAAACAGCATTCAGGGCTTGAACCATCCAGTTTATGATTTTATGATGATAAATATACAAAACATTATGAACACCTGCTCTTTCCATGACATAGACTGACCAGGTGAATCCAGGTAAAATATATGATCCCTTATTGATGCCACTTGTTAAATCCACTTCAATCAGTGTATAGTCCTGGCCAAAAGTTTTGAGAATGGAACAAATTTTAATTTTCACAAAGTCTGCTGCCTCAGTTTGTATGATGGCAATTTGCATATACTCCAGAATGTTATGAAGAGTGATCAGATGAATTGCAATTAATTGCAAAGTCCCTCTTTGCCATGCAAAGGAACTGAAGGCCAAAACCCCATTTCCACTTCATTTCAGCCCTGCCACAAAAGGACCAGCTGACATCATGTCAGGGATTCTCTCGTTAACACAAGTGTGAGTGTTGACGAGGACAAGGCTGGAGATCACTCTGTCATGCTGATTGAGTTCAAATAACAGACTGGAAGCTTCAAAAGGAGGGTGATGTTTGGATTCATTGTTCTTCCTCTGTCAAATATGGTTACCTACAAGGAAACACGTGCCTTCATTATTGCTTTGCACAAAACGGGTTTCAACAGGCAAGGATATTGCTGCCAGTAAGATTGCACCTACATCAACCATTTATCGGATGATCAAGAACTTCAAGGAGAGCGATTCAATTGTTGTGAAGAAGGCTTCAGGGCGCCCAAGAAAGTCCAGCAAGCGCCAGGACCGTCTCCTAAAGTTGATTCAGCTGAGGGATCGGGGCACCACCAGTACAGAGCTTGCTCGGGAATGGCAGCAGGCAGGTGTGAGGTCGAAGACTTTTGGAGGATGGCCCGGTGTCAAGAAGGGCAGCAAAGAAGCCACTTCTCTCCAGGAAAAACACCAGGGACAGACTGATATTCTGCAAAAGGTACAGGGATTGGACTGGTGAGGACTGGGGTGAAGTCATTTTCTCTGATGAATCCCCTTTCCGATTGTTTGGGGCATCCGGAAAAAAGCTTGTCTGGAGAAGACAAGGTGAGCGCTACCATCAGTCCTGTGTCATGCCAACAGTAAAGCATCCTGAGACCATTCATGTGTGGGGTTTCTTCTCAGCCAAGGGAGTGGGCTCACTCACAATTTTGCCTAAGAACACAGCCATGAATAAAGAATGGTACCAACACATCCTCCGAGAGCAACTTCTCCCAACCATCCAGGAACAGTTTGGTGACGAACAATGCCTTTTCCAGCATGATGGAGCAGCTTGCCATAAGGCAAAATTGATAACTAAGTGGCTCGGGGAACAAAACATTGATAGACCTTAATCCCTTAATCCCATTGAGAACTTGTGGTCAATCATCAAGAGGCAGGTGGACAAACAAAAACCCACAAATTCTGACAAACTCCAAGCATTGATTATGCAAGAATGGGCTGCCATCAATCAGGATGTGGCCCAGAAGTTAATTGACAGCATGCCAGGGCAGATTGCAGAGGTCTTGAAAAAGAAGGGTCAACACTGCAAATATTGACTCTTTGCATTAACTTCATGTAATTGTCAATAAAAACCTTTGACACTTATGAAATGCTTGTAATTATACTTCAGTATTCCATAGTAACATCTGACAAAAATATCTAACGACACTGAGGCAGCAGACTTTGTGAAAATGTATATTTGTGTCATTCTCAAAACTTTTGGCCACGACTGTAGATGAAGGGGAGGAGACAGGTTAAAGGTTAAAGCCTTGAGACAATTGAGACATGGATTGTGTATGTGTGCCATGCTGGGTTTTTCACGCTCAACAGTTTCCTGTGTGTATCAAGAATGATCCATCACCCAAAGGACATCCAGCCAACTTGATACAACTGTGGGAAGCATTGGAGTCTACATGGGCCAGCATCCCTGTGGAACGCTTTCGACACCTTGTAGAGTCCATGCCCCGACGAATTGAGGCTGTTCTGAGGGCAAAAGGTGGGGATTGCAACTCAATATTAGGAGGATATTCTTAATGTTTTTAATGTTCTTAATCAACTTGCGCAAATGGAGATTGCAAACAATAACAGAGATGCTTGTGCTTAGGTTTGCAAAGCTACCGGTAATTTACTAAAGTTACTGGAATCTTCAGAAATGTGGGTAATTAACAGAAAATCTATGGCAATCTATCGTAACTTTGGTAATTTATAATTGAATAACTTTTTATTATTCATATAGAGTATTCATTTATTATATCTGTGTCCATATTTTTCATGAGTATAGTACATAGAACATATGGTTCAAGATTTTTTTAAAAGCCTAATTAATGAAAAACGCCTGTAATAAACAATGGCATTATATTCAATTAACTCTGCAACTCTTCCGACTATTGACATTTTTCACAACTGCCACCAGTTTATCACCAAAACATTGACAACAAATAGATACTGACATAGTCAAATAAACCTTCATATGAAACACCATTGGAATACACCAAGTGTATGGTTTATATATAGGATAATGTTTAACAGCTCTGCCATTCCATTTTTTATTTAATTACATGTACATGTGGTAAGCCCACACGGAGGGCCAGAGATGATTACAGACACCTGTGATAATCTGAAATACCCAAAAGGGCCACTAGATGTCTTGTAATAGATTACATACAATTCTTGAAAGATACCAAAATTCTGGTAGTTTGCTGGTAAACTTTGAAAGTTTCCAGTAATATACACTCCCTTTGCTACCCTACTTGTGCTACAGTAAAATGTCTCTACTGACCTCTAATGGTTAAAAGTTGTTACTGCTACCTTTTACTATGGCAAGGGTTTTAGCGCTAGGGATACCTTGTTTGTTCATGGTTTTAAAGTGGGAAAATAACTGTTTTCTGATATTTACTTAATTCAGAGAAGAACATGGTTTGTGGATGGGAGTGCCATAAATTCTCCTGACACATCCAGAACCCCAGCTACTGTATGTGCCAGTGGACGTCCCTACATGTGGGTTTGATCACTGCACTCTGGTTTGTTGAGTGCCATCAGTCTTGAGTCTGCGGAAGTCCAGAATGAGTTGTGTTGTTTCTTGTTGTGTTATGAAGAGATCAGAGGATGAAGGAGGAGGAGGGCTTTGGAAAAGAACATCTGAGGGTGAGGACCCCAGCTCTGCCTGAATCTGCCCGCTCCTCCCCCTGGTCAGGCTAGGGGTGCCCTGGTTCGCCTCCCTCTGCCTGTGTACCCTCCTTTTTAGTTTCGGGGCTTCAGGGCTTGTCGCTCTGAATAAACTAGTGCCCAAGGAGCAGCGGGCAAGGGGGCTGCCAGCAGCCTGCCAGGCAGAGGCTGGTACAGGGAGCTAAGGGCCCCAATGCAGGCTACTGTAGGGCCACCCCAAGAGCAGATCAGGCCCCACAGGCCCTGTACAGGAAGCATATGGAGGAGTGAGTGAGGGAGACAGGCGGAGCGCCTCAAAGCGCAGACACTGGGTAGCACTTAGGCTTCCCCATAGAGCAGCACGCGCACGCGCACGCGCACACGCACACGCACACGCACACACACACACACACACACACACACACACGCACACACACACACACACACACACACACACACACACACACACACAGAAGGAGACAGGAGGAGGGAGGAAGTGAGGAATGTGATGTTAACATGTCCTTATGTCTCTGAGTTGGTGCTGTCGCATCACTTCTATCACTAGCCATCAAGCTAATCACAGTCATTATTTGCTGTTTGATCTGGGGTGAGGAGGGTGCCAAGACATTTTCTTGATATCCATTCATGACAGTCAGAGTTCTAACTCTTTTTCAATGTTCTCTTTAACTCAATCAATACCAACAGGCTGCAGGCAACATTTGAGTGGTTCTGACCTGGTTTTAAACCCCTCCTGAATTGTCTGTTTGGCCTACAGACTTCTTTCGCTCTGAATCCGCCCATAGCAGCCATGCACCTGTGCAGTCTACAGAGGTTGTAATATTGAGGAGTTTGTGAGACAAATCAAATCAAGACACAATACCGAAAACGGTTCTTCTCATGAAAATGTCTCTAAAGTCTGAACAGTTTGAGCTATAAACTATTATGAAAAGCTGAGACTCTATCCCGAAAAGTAGAGACTGTCACGAGCGTGCACGTGTTGTCTGTTTTGCTCTACGAGGTTCACAAGCCACACAGGACTCGTCAGAAGGTAAGGGTTTTCATAAATTTCCGCAAATTTTTCTAGTGACATTAGTCTATAAAACTCATGAATGTAACTTATGTCAAATTGTTTTTCAGTTTACTTGTAGCCCTGGTTGTCCTGAAAAGAAAATGGTAAAGCACTTCCCTGTGAGGCAAAATATGAGGGCTGGACAAACAGATACATAACATTTGTGACAAAACCAGGCTGATTTGAGCTAATTGGGCTTTAACATGGTAATGTCTTACATGTTTGTAGAAGTGTAAGGCTATCCACACTTTGTTTATGCAGTGTTTCCCCTATATTGCTACCGCTGCTAGAGATATGATTTCCTAGAGTAAACACTGTAATACCGAGCCCAGGCAATGGAACCTGTACAGAGATCTTTCCATTTCACTCAAAATGAACAATGACTGTTTTAAATTGCTGGGGTGAAAGCAGTGAATTACTGAAAGAGAGTACTTTATTATGTAGGCTTGATAAATGCAGTAGCACAATATTTGAAAAAATCTAAAATTGTCAGATGTCACAGAACCAATTACACAGTAAAGTTCAATGTATGTTGAAGATCATAGTTTAAAGGTCAAGATAAAGTAAAGGTTGCCTGTTTTGGTTAGTCGATCATCTCTGTTCTGGAAGTGTGTTATGCAGTAATGATCAGAACCGCTAGATGGCAGCAAACCATTGTTTGATCTAGAGTTTCAGCGCAAAGTAACTTACCCACAGTGCTTCATGTTTTGTGGCTTGTCCATGCGGATGGCCAGTTTGATCTTCAGGTCACTGTCAGGGCAGCCTTTGGACACGGACATCTTGTGCAGTTCTGACTGTTTGGGACTGTTGGGGGTGGGATGGAGCACAACCTGGAAGCACAATGGCACATCCAGTATACCTATTATACAAGTCAAGTCAAGTCATAGATAAAGCACACAGTCATGTAAGGTTGTATCAATGTATATGTCTATATATATATATATATATATATATATATATGTATGATAGTATCAATGTATACACCATATTCATGTCAAAGTAGCAACCGTTTTGAAATGTGAAAAACGAGTTTGCTGCCAACTATGCCTATCTCTGGCTCCAGTCGTGTAGGCTCTTACCCTGCCCAGCTCTTTGTCCTCCAGGGCCAGTACTCCTGTGCTCTCAGTAAATAGCTTCACCTTTACAGCTGGCAGGGGGTGGGTGGTAGTGAAGTCCCCCTGGGTCCCCCAGCTGGAACACACACAAGACCACAGGGAGAGACAAGGGTTAAATAGTGACATGATATGTTTGACATGGAAAAGGGCATCTTGCTGCTCTGTTACAGATCATTTATTAATCACACATTTAATCTTTTCACAGGAGAGGGAGAAGATCATTTAAATGTTTAAATACACTTTATTGGATCAAGACCCTACACTACAGTAGTGAGGAGAGAGCAAGAGCAAGCGAGAGAGAGAGAGTGTGTGTGTGTGTGTGTGTGTGTGTGTGTGTGTGTGTATGACAAACCCGGTGTATTCAATTGACACATTTTGAGGAAAAGATAGCACAGGGAAACCTTGACAGCACAAGCACTATTACATAATTCCTAAATCACTCAGCATGCCTTTGGGATGCATCACAACCATCTGTGAACTAGCTCCAAGCTGTGAGGTGTTTCTCTGTGTGTCATTTCGCACTGATGGGCTGTATCTCCTTTCTATGTGGTCTTACAGTATATCTGTGAAGAAGATCCCAAGTTTCACACTTAAGTCCTGTACTTACAGCAGTTACCATCTATGAAGCATTTCCCTGATGTGATGGATCCACAGTGTGAGTATTCCTTTGTAACGTTTAACTACTATACAAGAGGATAAGTCTGTAAGCGGTATATACAGTAAGTGGTATCTCTGGCACACCCAAATAAAGCAGGAAATGGAGGGTGTTTGAAAGGGGATGCTATTATAGAATGTTGTGAAAACAGTTGATTATGTGATTCATTGTGCAACAGGGTTATTGTTGGTAGAGAATATTTACTGTACCTATGTAACCAGCAATAACGTTATCTAACGTCATTAGCTAAGTTACACCAGAGAGGTTATTATATTCCAGTATCTCTGGTTATGCTCACCAACATCAGTTGTTGCCCACCAAGCTAGCGTTACTGTTACAGCCTTGGGGACCGACGAACTCCAAGCATCTATTCCGCATACCAGGGTCCTTCGGCAGGGCATGCAAACCATTCAACTTTGACAGTGGAGGCATTGTCAATCCGTATAGGGGTTTTCAGTCTGCCGAACACGTTGTGGCGATGTGTCACGACTTCTGCCGCTCGGCGGTCGATGTCGCCAGTCTTCTAGCCATCGCCGATCCACTTTTCATTTTCCATTGGTTTTGTCTTTGTTTCCCACACACCTGGTTTTCATTTCCCAATTACTGGTCATGTATTTAACTCTCTGTTTCCCCCATGACTTTGTGTGTGATTGTTTATTGTTCATGTCGGTACATTTCCGGCTGGTTTTGCCCGGGTGCTGTTTTCACCCGTGTTTTGTGGCAACCGTTATTGTTCGCACATTGGTACTGTTACTTGTGCTATTTTCTTGAGTAAAGTGCGTTGTTCACTCATCTCTGCTCTCCTGCGCCTGACTTCATACACCAGCTACACCCACCACCTGACACGATGAAACAACGGAGCCCCATTAAAATGAAAGGAATTGAAGTGGACAGAGGGGCGAGGAGCAAAAGGGGCCCTGATTTGTTCACATAACTGTAATCCAAACTGTAATCCAAACTCGTTGTGAAGCACTGAGGTTCCAAATTTATTTTAGTCAAGACTGATATTATTACCAAAATTATGCTATTTACATTGTGTAGTCAATTTTGACACTAAAATAAATGTTTGACTCATATCGATGCCACATAGGCCATTTCCAACAGGATTAGTTGCTTTTTAGGGGCAGTCACACTTTAAATGACCAAGGATAAGCAACCTACGGGTGGGTTGCACCAACATGGATTAACTCTTAAACAGAGGTAAATCAAGGTGTGTCTACTAATCTTGTTGCACCAAATTTTAAACCTAGTTTAAATTAATCCTAGTTAAATTCAATTCTTCCTCTAATCAGAGTTTAGTTTTCACTTTAAATCTAGATTCATTTTAAACCTGTTGCTCAATAAAAAAAATGAATATAAATTTAGATTGGAGATTCATTCTAAACTGCCACTTGAGGTGGTTGAACTGATCAAATGGCAGCATATCTACTGTGGAGAAACCAAAACGACAGAGTTCCTCAGAGAATAATTAGAGAGATTAAATCCTGTTGAATTTTATGATAGTGATGAGTTTTTCAAGAAGATACCGCTTCTCCAAGGACTCTGATGCAACTGGAAGGAAAGGTTGGACCAACCATTAAGCATGGGAGTGATAGGAACGTGGCTGTACCCCCACTACTTCAGCTCCTGGTGGCCCTACGGTTCTACGCAACTGGATATTTTCCAGATGGTATATGGGGACATTTTTGAACTCCACAATTCAACCATCTGCAGGATTGTAGTCAGTGTCCTATGTTATTACCGGTCTGAAGAATCAGTACATAAGGTTCAATTCTACAGAGGAGACAACAGCTGGGTTTTATAGGAGAACTAGATTCCCAGGTGTGTAACGGTTAATAAACTGTACACACATTCCCATTCCCAACCCTGGTGGCAAGAACGGAGAGCTATTCCGTTAACGGAAAGGTTACTGCTCCATCAACATGCAAGCTGTTTGATGACAAAGGTCAGCTCACCAACATCGTAGCTAGATAGCCAGGATCCCCCCTTGACAGCAGAATATTTGACAATAGTCATCTGTGTGCAATGCTGGAAAGGGGGGCTTATGAAGGCCACCTACTAGGTGATATGGGTACCTTATCACTCCCCTTTTAAACCCCCAGACACCTGAAGAGAGAGAATACAACACCTCTCATATTCTGGCAAGACGTCTCAGAGAGAGGTTTTGGAGTGTGGGAAAAAAGATTCCCATGTCTACAGGGCCACTCAGTAAACAATTCAAGCTTCTGCAAAGAACCACAAAAAACACACTATCATGAAATAATAAGATACACCTGAGTCAAATAAAAGTTTCTAGGGCAGTCTCTGCTCCCTCCTCTCCTACAACCACCATATAGTTGTTTGAAGTCTCTAACAAGACCCGGATCCAGGATGTCCCGGGCAGGCATCCACGCCCGCTCCTCGGGACCATAGCCCTCACGGTCCACCAGGTACTGCAGGGTCCCTCGGACGCCGGACTGTGTAGGCCGGGCGGCCATCCACAAGTTGAGGGGGCGGAGGAGCAGGTGTGGGGGAGAGAATGGACTGGTCCTTACCAGCTTGAGATGGGAGACATGAAAGGACGGACAGACCCTCATGGACCTGGGAAGCTGGAGACAATAGGTGACCGAGTCGATGCGACTCAGGATCTTGAATGGTCCTATGTAGCAAGGATCCTTTAAGGGAAGATCACGGGTGGACAGCCACACCCGTTGACCTACTTGAGGAGCTGAAGAGTTCTCTGGTGCCGGTTTGCCTGATGTTGGTGGCTGGCAGAGGAGGATCACGCTCTGATCCAGGTGTGGCGACATCGTAAAATGAACTGATGGCACCCCCGCTTCGGCCTCTTGTTTAGGAAACAGGGGGGGAGGAACTTCTCCAGCTCATGGTTGGGCCGCTCAGTTTGCCCATTCGACTGAGGGTGGAACCCGAGGAGAGACTCACGATGCCCCCAAGAGGGAACGGAAGGCCTTCCAATACCGTGTGAAGAACTGGGGCCCACGATCTGAAACAAAGTCCTGCGGAAGTGTGTGTAGTCGAAAGACATGGATAATCATGAGATCAGCGGTCTCCTTCGCTGAAGGCAACTTGGAGAACCGATCGACGACAACCAGGATAGTGGTAAGCAAGTGAATACTTGCTTTGGGCACAGATGGAACAGGCCTGCAGCAAAGGATATCACATCCTCCAGTGTCCAATTAACCCCTGGATGCCGAGTTAATTTAGTACTCGGGACCGGGCTGATTGCGGAACGTAAAGTCTGTTAGTGGGTCCCCTGCCGGGGTCAGGTTCTTGGCTCTGGGCTTGTCGGACCATGGTCTCAATACTGCATATCACAGAGGCCACAATGTGTGAGCTGGGGATGATGGACTCGGGGTCCCTCTCCCCGTTAGAGACATCATGTTGGCGGGACAGGGCATCTGCCTTCTGATTCTTGGATTCCGGGTGAAAGGCTAGTGTGAAAACGAACCTGTTAAAAAACAGAGCCGACCTAGCCTGGCGAGCGTTCAACCTCTTGGCTTTTTTAAAGGAGACCAAGTTCATCCCACCACAACCGATTCAACATATTCCATTATAAAATAATTGGGCCCCTTAGACCAACTGCAATGTGGAGGACATCAGGGGTAGGGGGTAACGATTCTTGATCGTAATCTGGTTCAGCCCTCTGTAGTTGATGCAGGGACACAGCCCTCCATCCTTCTTACCCATGAAGAAGAAACCTGCACCAGCAGAGGATGTAGAGGGGTGAATGAAACCTGTCTCTGGTGACTCCCGGATGTAATTGTCCATGACTGCTGCTTCAGATAGAGGATAGAGTACAGACGATCCTGGGGGGGTGTGGTGCCGGGTAGGAGTTCTATGGCTCAGTCATAAAGACGATGAGGGGGAAGGGTGGCAGCCTGCCTTTTACTGAAGGCCTCTCGGAACTCGAAGTATTAGGGAGGGAGAGTGGGCAAGTCTTGATCTTCAAGGAATGCAGGAGGACACAGCGAGGCTCTTGGTGGGGGTCTTAGACATTTTTTCTGGCAGTCCTTACCCCAGTCTAGTAGGTATCCTGTGGACCAGGAAACTAGTGGGTTAAGTAGCGCTAGTCAAGGGTACCTTAGGATGATGTAGGTGGTCATGGCCCAATCGGTGCGGAATGAAGAGGACTGTAGCTTGAACATCAGAGAACACTGAGTGAGGAAGCCCTTGCATCCTCCTGGGTGGCCGTCATACCGCTCGGGGGCTGGGATCTTGGGTTCCCGGAGGAGGAACCACGACAACGTCTGTAGCACTGAGCGATGAGACCTGGGCATTGGTTCCTCCTGGGTTGGGGGCGTGTTGTGGTGGGATGGACTCAGCAAGTGCCCGAAGGGTCCCGGAGATTTGGGAGAGATGTTCTTGCTGCCGTCCTAAAAGTGCTCCTTGGTGGGCTACCACATTCCAGATCTGGGTGATCTCTGCTGGGTCCATGTTGTGGCAGAAGCTTACTGTGACGTGGTAAGGTTGGACCCAGGTGCAGAGAAGAGACCAGACAAGGAATCAGTGGTTAAGGATAAACAGAATACTTTACTGAGATATGGTAGCCGCAAGACCACAGTACACTTGATAAAAAAAACACGAAGTCTCGAAAACTCACTCAGGACACGAACGCACAAGGTAAACAATTCAAGATTCTACAAAGGACCACAGAAAACACACCTCTTAACAGGGACACAATAAAGTCCAATAAAAGTATCTGGTACCAGGAAGAACCATGAGAACAGGTAGGGCTCCGCACGAAGATGGACACTACACTGACAATCATTATTGCAGTGGCAGTTCTGTATAACGTTGGCAGGAGACTGAGAAGGAACCTACCTGAGGAGAATGAAGAAGACACCCAGGTTCAACATGTTGCCAATGCAAATGGGAATTCTGTGAGGAGAACCTTGATTGAGAACCATTTTGCAGCCTAAAGTGTGTATAATCTAACATTGGTAACATGTAAAAAGCAATATTATATTTTGATAGACATGTACAATTCCTAATTAGGAACCTTCCTAATCTGTATTAAAATGTATTACTAAAACGTTGTTATTCTCAATATCATACAGGGTGGAACTGGAAGCATCCGAACACAAGTGTGGGGACAGGACTGGAGGACACCAAATTGCTTGGGAAACATTGTTTTTAATAAATGTTTTTTTTAATAAATAAAAAGATCTGCATTCTCTACACAGTGGGCCTTTGTTTCCCTGAAGGAGTTTCCGTTTCTGAATTTTCAGTAGCTCTTTTTGTAAATTCAGGACCTCAATCTGCAGTAATGTAGATTCTTCTCTCTCTCCAGCTCCAAAACATCAATATGAGCTTGGTTCATGTCAGTTCTGCGGCGTTTGCTTGGCCTGTCTTGTGTTTTTGCTGCTGGGGCAAGATCCAGGCACTGCGGTTTCTCCACGACACAGTGGTTTATAAACTAGCTAGCTACAGTAGCTAACAAATTTGTTTTATGTCTAGTACTGGCAAATTACAGATTTTATTTGCTTTAAGCACCAGCTGTCAGAGCGGCTCATAGATCACTGCACCTGTACATAGCCCACCTGTAATTAGCCCACTCAACTACCTCATGAACACTTCAGCGAGCAGGCCTTTCTAATCGACCTGGCCGGGGTATCCTGGAAGGATATTGATCTCATCCCGTCAGTAGAGGATGCCTGGATATTTTTTTTAAATGCCTTCCTAACCATCTTAAATAAACATGCCCCATTCAAGAAATTTAGAACCAGGAATAGATATAGCCCTTGGTTCTCCCCAGACCTGACTGCCCTTAACCAACAAAAAAACATCCTATGGCGTTCTGCATTAGCATCGAACAGCCCCCGTGATATGCAGCTGTTCAGGGAAGCTAGAAACCATTATACACAGGCAGTTAGAAAAGCCAAGGCTAGCTTTTTCAAGCAGAAATGTGCTTCCTGCAACACTAACTCAAAAAAGTTCTGGGACACTGTAAAGTCCATGGAGAATAAGAACCCCTCCTCCCAGCTGCCCACTGCACTGAAGATAGGAAACACGGTCACCACTGATAAATCCACCATAATTGAGAATTTCAATAAGCATTTTTCTACGGCTGGCCATGCTTTCCACCTGGCTACTCCTACCCCGGTCAACAGCACTGCACCCCCCACAACAACTCGCCCAAGCCTTCCCCATTTCTCCTTCTCCCAAATCTGCTCAGCTGATGTTCTGAATGAGCTGCAAAATCTGGACCCCTACAAATCAGCCGGGCTAGACAATCTGGACCCTTTCTTTCTAAAATTATCTGCCAAAATTGTTGCCACCCCTATTACTAGACTGTTCAACCTCTCTTTCATGTCGTCTGAGATTCCCAAAGATTGGAAAGCAGCTGCGGTCATCCCCCTCTTCAAAGGGGGTGACACTCTTGACCCAAACTGCTACAGACCTATATCTATCCTACCATGCCTTTCTAAGGTCTTCGAAAGCCAAGTCAACAAACAGATTACCGACCATTTCGAATCTCACCATACCTTCTCTGCTATGCAATCTGGTTTCAGAGCTGGTCATGGGTGCACCTCAGCCACGCTCAAGGTCCTAAATGATATCTTAACCGCCATCGATAAGAAACATTACTGGGCAGCCGTATTCATTGATCTGGCCAAGGCTTTCGACTCTGTCAATCACCACATCCTCATCGGCAGACTCGACAGCCTTGGTTTCTCAAATGATTGCCTCGCCTGGTTCACCAACTACTTCTCTGATAGAGTTCAGTGTGTCAAATCGGAGGGTCTGCTGTCCGGACCTCTGGCAGTCTCTATGGGGGTGCCACAGGGTTCAATTCTTGGACCGACTCTCTTCTCTGTATACATCAATGAGGTCGCTCTTGCTGCTGGTGAGTCTCTGATCCACCTCTACGCAGACGACACCATTCTGTATACTTCTGGCCCTTCTTTGGACACTGTGTTAACAACCCTCCAGGCAAGCTTCAATGCCATACAACTCTCCTTCCGTGGCCTCCAATTGCTCTTAAATACAAGTAAAACTAAATGCATGCTCTTCAACCGATCGCTACCTGTACCTACCCGCCTGTCCAACATTACTACTCTGGACGGCTCCGACTTAGAATACGTGGACAACTACAAATACTTAGGTGTCTGGTTAGACTGTAAACTCTCCTTCCAGACCCATATCAAACATCTCCAATCCACAGATGCTCCAGCAGGTATATCTCTCTAGTCACCCCCAAAACCAATTCTTTCTTTGGCCGCCTCTCCTTCCAGTTCTCTGCTGCCAATGACTGGAACGAACTACAAAAATCTCTGAAACTGGAAACACTTATCTCCCTCACTAGCTTTAAGCACCAACTGTCAGAGCAGCTCACAGATTACTGCACCTGTACATAGCCCACCTATAATTTAGCCCAAACAACTACCTCTTTCCCTACTGTATTTCATTTATTTATTTATTTTGCTCCTTTGCACCCCCCTTATTTTTATTTCTACTTTGCACATTCTCCCATTGCAAATCTACCATTCTAGTGTTTTACTTGCTATATTGTATCTACTTTGCCACCATGGCCTTTTTGCCTTTACCTCCCTTATCTCACCTCATTTGCTCACATCGTATATAGACTTGTTTATACTGTATTATTGACTGTATGTTTGTTTTACTCCATGTGTAACTCGGTGTCGTTGTATGTGTCGAACTGCTTTGCTTTATCTTGGCCAGGTCGCAATTGTAAATGAGAACTTGTTCTCAACTTGCCTACCTGGTTAAATAAAGGTGAAATAAATAAAAATAAATAAAATCCCCACACTGTTATCTAGTTGATTTTGCTCATTTTGCACCCCAGTATCCGTACACTCATCTTCTGCACATCTATCACTCCAGTGTTTAATTGCTATATTGTAATTATTTTGCCACTATGGCCTATTTATTGCCTTACCTCTGTTATCCTACCTCATTTGCACCCACTGTATATATACTTTTTCTACTGTTTTATTGACTGTATGTTTGTTTATTCCAAGTGTAACTGTGTTTGTGTCGCACTGCTTTCTTTACCTTGGCCAGGTCGCAGTTGTAAATGAGAACTTGTTCTCAACTAGCCTACCTGGCTAAATAAAGGTGAAATAAAAATTAATTAATGAATTAAAATCAGCCAACCAATGAGAACCTTTCACAATGGAGTTGCAGTAGTTCTAACATTACATTGTTATTATTTTATCAAGGAACAGCAACTTTGTGGCCTAATTTGTCAAGTAGGCTAGATACAGTTGAAGTCGGAGGTTTACATACACTTAGGTTGGAGTCATTAAAACTCGTTTTTCAACCACTCCACAAATTTCTTGTTAACAAACTATAGTTTTGGCAAGTCGGTTAGGACATCTACTTTGTGCATGACAAGTCATTTTTCCAGTAATTGCTTACAGATAGATTATTTCACTTATAATTCACTGTATCACAATTCCAGTGGGTCAGAAGTTTACATACACTAAATTGACAGCGCCTTTAATAAACAGCTTCCAGAAAACGCCATGGCTTTAGAAACTTCTGATAGGCTAATTGACATAATTTGAGTCGATTGGAGGTGTACCTGTGAATGTATTTCAAGGCCTACCTTCAAACTCAGTGCCTCTTTGCTTGACATCATGGGAAAATCAAAAGTAAACAGCCAAGACCTCAGAAAAAAGAGTCTTGTTCATCCTTGGAAGCAATTTCCAAACACCTGAAGGTACCACGTTCATCTGTACAAACAATAGCACGCAAGTATAAACACCATGGGACCACGCAGCCGTCATACCTCTCAGGAAGGAGAGATTAACGTACTTTGGTGCGAAAAGTGCAAATCAATCCCAGAAAAACAGCAAAGGACCTTGTGAAGATGCTGGAGGAAACAGGTACAAAAGTGTCTATATCCACAGTAAAACAAGTCCTATATCAACATAACCTGAAAGGCCTCTCAGCAAGGAAGAAGCCACGGCTCCAAAACCGCCATAAAAAAAACAGACTACGGTTTGCAACTGCACATGGGGACAAAGATCGTACTTTTTGGAGAAAAGTCCTCTGGTCTGATGAAACAAAAATATAACTGTTTGGCCATAATGATCATCGTTATGTTTGGAGAAAAAAGGGGGAGGCTTGCAAGCCGAAGAACACCATCCCAACCGTGAAGCGCTGGGGTGGCAGCATCATGTTGTGGTGGTGCTTTGCCGCAGGAGGGACTGGTGCACTTCACAAAATAGATGGCTTCATAAGGAAGGAAAATTATGTGGATATATTGAAGCAACATCTCAAGACATCAGTCAGGAAGTTAAAGCTTGGTCCCAAATGGGTCTTCCAAATGGACAATGACCCCAAGCATACTTCCAAAGTTGTGGCAAAATGGCTTATGGACAGCAAAGTCAAGGTATTGGAGTAGCCATCACAAAGCCCTGACAATCATATAGAAAATATGTGGGCAGAACTGAAAAAGCGTGTGCGAGCAAGGAGGCCTACAAATCTGACTCAGTTACACCAGCTCTGTCAGGAGCAATGGGCCTGAAATTCACCCAACTTATTGTGGGAAGCTTGTGGAAGGCTACCTGAAATGTTTGACCCAAGTTAAACAATTTAAAGGCAATGCTACCAAATATGAATTGAGTGTATGTAAACGTCTGACCCACTGGGAATGTGATGAAAGAAATAAAAGCTGAAATAAATCACTCTCTCTACTATTATTCTGAAATTTCACATTTTTAAAATTAAGTGGTGATCCTAACTGACATAAGACAGGGAATTTTTACTATGATTAAATGTCAGGAATTGTGAAAAACTGAGTTTAAATGTATTTGGCTAAGGTGTATGTAAACTTTCGACATCAACTGTACTTAATTTCAACTCACAGAATACCTCATATATTGGTGTAACATGTCACGAATCACAGGGGCAGGGAAAGGGGTGAGCCCTGCACCCTCACTCTTGGACAAATACATTAACGTGTACAGCAGCGGCTCAAGTGGCTAATTAGATAGCGGCAATCAGGGAAGAATGAATAAACATTGCACCTACTGTGTATCATTGACCTTGACTTCTATAAACACACACACACACACCCTTGTAAAAACAGTAGACTTGTCGATAGAAGGTAGTTGGGTTTTCCTCTGTAATCGAGTTAGGTTGTTCTCTGTAATCTATACTGAACAAAAATATAAATGCAACATGCAACAATTTCAACAATTTACAGAAAATCTATCAATTAAAAAAAATTCATTAGGCCCTAATCTTTGGATTTCACATGACTGGGCAGGGGTGCAGTGATGGGTGGGCCTTGCAGGGCATAGACCCACCCACTTGGGAGCCAGGCCCAGCCAATCAGAATGCGTTTTTCCCCACAAACAGGATTTATTACAGACAGTAAATCTCCTCAGTTTCATCAGCTGTCCGGGTGGCTGGTCTCAGACGATCCCGCAGGTGTAGAAGCCGAATGTGGAGGTCCTGGTCTGCTGTGGTTACACATGGCCTACGGTTGTGAGGCCGGTTGGACGTCCTACCAAATTCTCTAAAACGACGTTGGAGGCAGCTTATGGTAGAGAAATTAACATTAAATTATCTGGCAACAGCTTTGGTGGACATTCCTGCAGTCAGCATGCCAATTGCATGCCTACTCAAACTTAAGACATCTGTGCCATTGTGTTTGTTTGACAAAACTGCACATTTTAGAGTGGCCTTTTATTGTCCCCAGTACAAGGTGCACCTGTGTAATTGTCATGCTGTTTAATCAGCTTCTTGATATGCCACACCTGTCCGGTGGATGGATTATCTTAGCAAAGGAGAAATGCTCACTAACAAGGATGTAAACAAATTTGTGCACAACACTTGAGAGAATTTCAGATCTTATATTTCAGCTCATGAAACATAGGACCAACACTTTTTATGTTGCGTTTATATTTTTGTTCAGTATAGTTGGGTTGTTCTCTGTAATCTAGTTGAGTTGTTCACAGCTCCACGCACACATCGTGAGTTGCAGCTAATGAAGAATCATGCTCCTGGCTCGTCCTATGTGCAGACTCAGAATTCTCACTATTCTCTTAGGGTATCTTCACACTTGTTCACTTCCAGTCAAATTTTTTTAACTCAGTGCGGTTCGCTTACATTTTTTTTGCAGTGTGAACTCCAAAGGAACTCAGACACCTCAAAAGAGCCCCAGAAACGAATCGAACTGAGACCATCTCGAGAGTTGTTCTGAGTTCGGCTCACTTTTTATGTTGCGTTTATATTTTTGTTCAGTATAGTTGGGTTGTTCTCTGTAATCTAGTTGAGTTGTTCACAGCTCCACGTACACATCGTGAGTTGCAGCTGGTTACCTTTTTTAGGACAATGTTAACGCAAAGCTCCCCAGGTTCGCAAGTCATTATTCCCGCACCACACACTATACTACTGCAACACTGTTTCCCCTGCCATAAACCTTCCCATTGGTGCCACAAAAGAGAGAAGATGCAGGTTCGCAGAAAAAAATGTGTCCTGTTTTTTGGATATTGATTAGCAGTTGTCACGGATGCACAGAAATTTGAAAATGTGTGGTGTTTGTAGTTCAGATAATTTGTTTATAATATGTGATCTATAGGCTAAGAGAGCTTCATGAGCTGTTTATTGATTGTAGGGTTTCAGTAGTGTGAGAAGACAATATATTTGGTGAGAATCACAACATAGGTTACAAAATCTATTTTAGCTCGGGACAGTACCCGAGCAGTACCACCTTGGGTGTAAAACTTTCAATGACAGCATTATTTATTCTGCAGTTATTCTGCAGTTATTCTATTATTCTATTGCTATTCATTCTGTTTCCAATAAAAATGTGCATGTTATTAGTATCTTCTGAATACAATTATTATCTCTCATATTTTAACTAAATGCAATGTATTAGCTTCTAGCTGTCTAATAACATATTCTGATTGAATTGCTTGTCCTGCACTTTGTAAAAACCCAGAGTGCATGTTGGAAAAATATCTTGATTCCTTTCTAAACATAGCAATGTGAATGCAAAGAGGACTTGGTTCACAAAATAGTTGACGTGAACTGGCAAAAGAGTTGAGACCTCATTCAAAGGCAAGGGCAGTGTGAATACAAAGATAACAGTTCTTATGCTTCTTATTTTTTACCCCAGAGTTCACTTTAAAGAGGACTGAGATCGGTTATTTTAAAGAAGACTATATGTGAAAACACCCTTAGTTAAATTCTAGAAGCATGTGAGCCAGAGTGGGCAGAGAGTGACATACAGTAAGCATGGAATAGAGAGAGGCCTTGAATGCTTGTGGCCACTCATGTGTAGAATTAATATAGCCAGGAGTGACTTCACACTCACTAAAGTGCGGTGGGGGAGCACTGATACGGCAGAATGAAGACTAGTCTGGCCATCTCTCTCTTTCACCCTCTCCATTTCCCTGGGGTTTGTGTTCTGTTTGTCTTGTCAGAGCAGAGTGCACTGGCAATGTAGTGTTGACTCTGCGATATTGACCCACATTTAGAGGGAAAAGAGAATCTATTATAATAGATTACAGAGCAGCATAATATTGCATGGATTAATGCAAACATAAATGTCATATTCTCCAGATGGTTTAAATTGTGTAGTATTTATGAATGCCTGACTGTAAATATGAATGTCTGACCCTGTCTGACTGTAAATGTGTTTTCAGCAAACTACTGTGGCTGCCCATCCCTGATTATTCTGTCTTCACAAACTGTTCCATCTGTAGATGGCAGTGTAACAGCTTGCATCACTAAAGTCTGGATTAGATTCACGAGGTCAGAAAATGTCATTACAGAATGTATGAGTTGCTTTCAGAGAAAATTACAGAGATGAATTGATTTGTTAGAATCACAGCATATATTCCTCATTACAACATGCCTGAGACGAGCAGAGGTCTGAGAATGGGTCTATTTCTCCGGAGCGGCTAAGATGTGCGCAGGTCTAGTATGGCAGGTATTTCTCATCATGCAGAATGCTGGAGATGTGAATATGTCTAGGGATTGAGTGTATTTCTCATCCTGGCCCATGGCTCAGATGTGAGGCCTGGTGTTGGTTTGAGCCCAAGTGGCCACGAGCACAGCCCATGGGCATTCCTATGGGACTTGATTTAACTCTCAGCTCAGCCAAACGTGTGGAGCAGCACAAGATAGTACAGCACAATGCTGGAGCCGCACACACAACAACGTTCCTTCTGCCTGGCTACAGCTCGCATCCAGCCAGCAGGTTGTATCCTATTTGCAAAAAGCCCTCGGGTCACAGGTGTGAGTGAGTCCATCCTTTCACACACCTCTCCACCCCGAATCACGGTGTGACCTGACCTGGCAACGCACACTCTCAGACACAAGCTACTGTGTTACTGTACAAAACACCTACCACTGCAGTCTGCAGACAGGGAGGGAGAGACAGCAGGAAGAGGAAGAGGGGGGAGTGAGGTAGAGAAGTAAAGATGAGATAGATGGGGAGATGGAGAGGGGGGAGAGAGAGGAAAGTGATCAGCTGGTCCATACCACAGAACAGATAACTAAAATCCCAACAGACAACATTCATACACTACATGACCAAAAGTATCTGGACAACTGTTCGTCGAACATCTCTTTCCAAATTCATGGGCATTAAAATGGAGTTGGTCCCCACTCTTATGGGAAGGATTTCCACTAAATGTTGGAACATTGCGGCGGGGACTTGATTCCATTCAGCCACAAGAGCATTAGTGAGGGTGGGCACTGATGTTGGGAGATTAGGCTTGACTCGCAGTCGGCATTACAATTCATCCCAAAGTTGTTCGATGGGATTCAGGTCAGGGCTCTGTGCATGCCAGTCAAGTTCTTCCACACCGATCTCGACAAACCATTTCTGTATGGACCTAGCTTTATGCATGGGGGCATTGTCATGCTGAAATAGGAAAGGGCCTTCCCCAAACTGTTGCCACAAAGTTGGAAGAACAGAATTGTCTAGAATGTCATTGTATGCTGAAGCGTTAAGATTTCCCTTCACTCGAACTAAGGGGCCTAGCCCGAACCATGAAAAACATTATTTCTCCTCCATTAAACTTTACTATGCCTTGAGGAAGGTAGCGTTCTCCTGGCTTCCGCCAAACCCAGATTCGTCTGTCGGACTGCCAGATGGTGAAGCGTGATTCATCACTCCAAAGAACGCATTTCCACTGCTCGGGACCAATGGCAAATAGCTTTACACTACTCCAGCCGATGCTTGGCATTGCAGATGGTGATCTTAGGCTTGTGTGCGGCTGCTCGGCCATGGAAACCCATTTCACAAAGCTTCCAACAAACAGTTATTGTGCTGTCAATGCTTCTAAAAACAGTTTGGAACTGGGTAGTGAGTCAGATGATTTTTACACACTAGGAGCTTCAGCACTCAGCGGCACCGTTCTATGTGCTTGTGTTGCCTACCACTTGGTGGCTGAGCCGCTGTTGCTCCTAGACGTTTCCACTTCACAATATCAGCACTTACAGTTGACAGGGGCAGCTCTAGCAGGACAGAAATGTGACAAATTGACTTGTTGGAAAGGTGGCACTATGACAGTGCCACGTTGAAAGTTACTGAGCTCTTCAGTAACTTTCTACTACCAGCCATTCTACTACCAATGTTTGTCTACGAAACTGCATGGCTGTGTGTTCAATTTTATACACCTGTCAGCAACAGGCTTGTCCACATACTATTGGCTATGTACTGTATTTCCTATTCCAAGTTCAACAGGACTTGCCATCTGTGGAAGAGAAGGAATGGATCCCTTTAGATGTACACATCAGGGTTTGACTGAGATACTGTATCTAGCAATAATAGCCCCATACTCTGTTGAACTAAAGTTTCCAATGATCCACTCATAGCACAGCTCCAACCTGAGCCTTCCACCGTGAGGAAGCAGGGTCTAAAATAGCCCCTTCTCTCTCTCCCTCGCACTTATCTGATGCACACATAGACACATAGTTTGACGTCACAGACGGGCACAGCTGCCTCCCTGGCCAAAGTCTAGACTCTAGACAATGTCTACTCTCTATCTCTGTGCACTCAGGGCATAGAGACTGATATAACTCTGACAATGTCAGACAACAAAGACCCATTGCACCACATATTTCACACTAGGGTGTGTTACAGTAACTGTGTGAAGCTAAAACTATAATCAACCAGCAACATCTGTCATCTCAGAAACAGAAGGCTCTCGCCAAAATTAAAATTTCTGAATGAGTATTGATGGTACTACTACCTAAATGTACATGTGTGAGTGTCCTCACACAACCAGTGGAAGAAGGTGCATGTTGAGTAATCAGTCTGTCTCGGCGTCTACAACACCTGGTCATACTCACACAGGAAATATCATTACCACACCATGGTGTGCAGCTATTGACAGAACATGAACCCACCCTATGGACCACCTAACGAGGACTCAGGACTTACTAATCATATTAACACAATCTGGATCAGGTGCTACTCAGAGTGGGACTGAGGGAAGAACAGCAGTCAGGGGCTTGGGGTTTTTATGTCATAGGAAGTACACATGATGTGGCCATGTATATGTAAACAGGAAGTAGTGTGAGAGTGAGTTAGGAGCAGATTCAATCGCATCACCAGGTCACGTTTTATGTCACTGAGGCCTTGCACATGACTGGCTGTGATGAATCTAAGTAAACAACCTGTGACTGGAAATTAAATGCTGTTATGTACTTCCTAACATGCTTAGCAAACATGAGTTTGTTTACATACAGTGGGGCAAAAAAGTATTTTGTCAGCCACCAATTGTGCAAGTTCTCCCACTTAAAAAGATGAGAGAGGCCTGTAATTTTCATCATAGGTACACTTCAACAATGACAGACAAAACGAGAGAGAAAAAATTCAGAAAATCACATTGTAGGATTTTTAACGAATTTATTTGCAAATGATGGTGGAAAATACGTTTTTGGTCAATAACAAAAGTTTATCTCAATACTTTGTTATATACCCTTTGTTGGCAATGACAGAGGTCAAACGTTTTCTGTAAGTCTTCACAAGGTTTTCACACACTGTTGCTGGTATTTTGGCCCATTCCTCCATGCAGATCTCCTCTAGAGCAGTGATGTTTTGGGGCTGTTGCTGGGCAACACGGACTTTCAACTCCCTCCAAAGATTTTCTATGGGGTTGAGATCTGGAGACTGGCGAGGCCACTCCAGGACTTTGAAATGCTTCTTACAAAGCAACTCCTTCGTTGCCCGGGCGGTGTGTTTGGGATCATTGTCATGCTGAAAGACCCAGCCACGTTTCATCTTCAATGCCCTTGCTGATGGAAGGAGGTTTTCACTCAAAATCTCACGATACAAGGCCCCATTCATTCTTTCCTTTACACGGATCAGTCGTCCTGGTCCCTTTGCAGGAAAAACAGCCCCAAAGCATGATGTTTCCACCCCCATGCTTCACAGTAGGTATGGTGTTCTTTGGATGCAACTCAGCATTCTTTGTCCTACAAACATGACAAGTTGAGTTTTTACCAAAAAGTTTTATTTTGGTTTCATCTGACCATATGACATCTCCCAATCTTCTTCTGGATCATCCAAATGCTCTCTAGCAAACTTCAGACGGGCCTGGACATGCACTGGCTTAAGCAGGGGGACTCGTCTGGCACTGCAGGATTTGAGTCCCTGGCGGCGTAGTGTGTTACTGATGGCAGCCTTTGTTACGTTGGTCCCAGATCTCTGTAGGTCATTCACTAGGTCCCCCCGTGTGGTTCTGGGATTTTTGCTCACCGTTCTTGTGATCCTTTTGACCCCATGGGGTGAGATCTTGCGTGGAGCCCCAGATCGAGGGAGATTATCAGTGGTCTTGTATGTCTTCCATTTCCTAATAATTGCTCCCACAGTTGATTTCTTCAAACCAAGCTGCTTACCTATTGCAGATTCAGTCTTCCCAGCCTGGTGCAGGTCTACAATTCTGTTTCTGGTGTCCTTTGACAGCTCTTTGGTCTTGGCCATAGTGGAGATTGGAGTGTGACTGTTTGAGGTTGTGGACAGGTGTCTTTTATACTGATAACGAGTGGAAGACAGAGGAGCCTCTTAAAGAAGAAGTTACAGGTCTGTGAGGGCCAGAAATCTTGCTTGTTTGTAGGTGACTTATTTTCCACCATAATTTGCAAATAAATTCATTAAAAATCCTACAATGTGATTTTCTGGATTTTTTTCCATCATTTTGTCTTTCATAGTTTAAGTGTACCTATGATGAAAATTACAGGCCTCTCTCATCTTTTTAAGTAGGAGAACTTGCACAATTGGTGGCTGACTAAATACTTTTTTGCCCCACTGTATACATCAAATATAACGTACTGAACTTATTACCCAGTAACTAGGTATTTACTTTTAAAGAGGCAAACAGCAGCTGTTATATCCATTATTGGACTTATAAATGAATGATATGTACCTGTTGATTCTTGAAGAATATGACTTATAAATGCCTCATGACCTTAGATGAACTGTCATACCCCATCAGATACCAAAATACAAGCTGGTTTTACGCCAATGTTTGTAAACAAAGTAAATGTAAACAAACCCTATATAGCCTCAAAACATGGTTAAACTATAATTGCATTCATAGCTATGTCTATGAATATGAAAGTGTTTACATTTCTCCAGTCCCATCCCTCAGCTTTTTACCAAACTAGGAACGGGGAGATCTCTTTGTTATTGTTTCTACTGCCGATTGCCACTTTAAATAAGGCTGTTCTAATCGAATTTGTGTGCCCAGCATACCTGTGTGTGTATGTGTGTGCGTGTGTGTGTGTCACACTCACGTTGGCTTGGAGGCCTCGGCCTGGTCAGTCTGGAGCTTATGCCCCCCCTCCACCTCCATGGTGCAGTAGACGACTCGATTGGGCGCCAGAGACTTTAACCCCTGAACCTCCACAATCACCACCTGACAGAGAGAATACTGCAAGTCAAATGCCTATACATGTTATGTATTTCCAACATGCATCTGCTGCTAGAAACTAGTTTCAGACACAAAAAAATGCATTTTATCAGTTAGAGCTAGAGCACTGTTACAGACACTGATAATACTATAAAGAAACATCTGACTTGTTATTTTTTTTTACAAACATGGGCGCCCCCGATAAACTCAGCCCCTCTGAACTACAGCCATGTCCCCTGACAGCAGCAGAATAGGGAGTTTAAAACATTACGACTGTATTGAATGGCTGCTACTATAAACATGTCTGAGGTATACGAGAGTGGAGGGACCATTAATCATCAGAGCCTATCCCCCTTGGCGTTTTTCCTATTTTGTTGCATTACAACCTGTAATTTAAATTGATTTTTTATTTGGATTTCATGTAATGGACATACACAAAATAGTCCAAATTGGTGAAGTGAAATGAAAAAAATTACTTGTTTCAAAAAATATTTGTAGTGGTGCGTGCATATGTATTCCCCCCTTTGCTATGAAGCCCCTAAATAAGCTCTGTTGCAACCAATTACCTCCAGAAGTCACATAATTAGTTAATTAAAGTCCACCTCTGTGCAATCTAAATGTCACATGATCTCAGTATATATACACACCTGCTCTGAATGGCCCCAGAGTCTGCAACACCACAAAGCAAGGGGCACCACCAAGAAAGCGTCACCATGAAGACCAAGGAGCTCTCCAAACAGGTCAGGGACAATGTCGTGGAGAAGTACAGATCAGGGTTATAACAAAAATATCAAAAACTTTGAACATCGCACGGAGCACCATTAAATCCATTATTAAAAAATTGAAATAATAAGGCACCACAACAAACCTGCCAAGAGAGGGCCGCCCACCAAAACTCATGAACCAGGCAAGGAGAGCATTAATCAGAGAGGCAACAAAGAGACCAAAGATAACTCTGAAGGAGCTGCAAAGCTCCACAGCAGAGATGGGAGTATCTGTCCATAGGACCACTTTAAGCCGTACCCTCCACAGAGCTGGGCTTTACGGAAGAGTGGCAAGAAAAAAGCCATTGCTTTAATTAAGAAAACACGTTTGGTGTTCGCCAAAAGGCATGTCGGAGACTCCCCAAACATATGGAAGTAGGTACTCTGGTCAGATGAGACAACAATTTTGCTTTCTGGCCATCAAGGAAAACGCTATACATGGCGTAAACCCAACACCTCTCATCACCCCGATAAAACCATTGCCAACAGTGAAGCATGGTGGTGGCAGCATCATGCTGTGGGGATGTTTTTCATCGGCAGGGACTGGGAAACTAGTCAGAATTGAAGGACTGATGGATGGCACTAAATACAAGGAAATTCTTGAGGGAAACCTGTTTCAGTCTTCCAGAGATTCCAGAGACTGGGATGGGGGTTCACCTTCCAGCAGGACAATGACCCTAAGCATACTGCTAAAGCAACTCTCGAGTGGTTTAATGGGTACTATTTAAATGTCTTGGAATTGTCTAGTCAATGCCCAGACCTCAATCCAACTGAGAATCTGTGGTATGACTTAAAGATTGCTGTATACCAGCGGAACCCCATCCAACTTGAAGGAGCTGGAGCAGTTTTGCCTTGAAGAATGGGGAAAAATCCCAGGGGCTAGATGTGCAAAGCTTATAGAGACATACCCCAGGAGACTTGCAGCTGTAATTGCTGCAAAAGGAGGCTCTAAAAAGTATTGCCTTTGGGGGAGTGAATAGTTATGCACGCTCAAGTTTAGTTTTGTCTTTTTTAACAATAAAACATATTTTGCATCTTCAAAGTGGTAGGCATGTTGTGTAAATCAAATGATACATTTTAATTCCAGGTTGTAAGGCAACAAAAAGGAAAAATGCCAAGGTGGGTGAATAGTTTCGCAAGCCACTGTATCTCCCTCTTTTCCTGGCTCTCTCTCTCTCTCTCTCTCTCTCTCTCTTTCTCTCTCTCTAAACCACCTATGTCATTCAGTCTACATCTCTCTCTTACTTTCCCTCTCAGTGTCTGTCTGTTTCTAAAGTAAGAAGAGCCTTGAATGTTATTTTCTATGTAGCCTGACAGATGAAATAGTCAGGATTACTTCAATAGCACACTTCTGCATATGACCACTGGAGGCAGTGTCTCTGACACGCTATGTATGAGCTGCAGTGTTAACCAACCATACCTCCAGAGTGAAGGAGAGCACCACATCAGACTTGGACAGTGTGTTCTCGTCCTCCTGGCCCATGTCTATGATAGAGCTGTTGTGTCCTCGTTTGAGCTTCTGCAGTTTGAACTCTCCTCCCTTAGACACGGGCATGCTCTCCAGGTTAGCCATAAGCAGGTTCACTGAGGATCTCAGCTCCTCTATGAACATGGCCTCCATCTCTTTGGAAACAAACTTGGGAAACCTGCCACCCTGTTATGGCACAGAAACATACACACACAGGTATACACACAGGCACGCACATACACACACACAGGCACGCAAGCACACATAAGTCACACCCACACACACGTCCATCGTGTAGTCTACAACCATAAAGGTATTTTTAAAGAGGATCTTAATTTATGGGTACTCCTGCATGAGTCTACCTCTGCTCTTACATTATTGAGGCAGTTTTCTGATGTAAAGATGTGCCTTATGCTTGAGGGCCTAGGGTTCAGAACACACAGATACTGTAGTATCACTACTACTTAGTTTATAGACCTTAGAGCTACCATCTTCTACTGTATCAGAAACAGCTCTGGTGAGGTGATTTAAGAGTGGTAGGTTGGTGTCTAACTTTACTTTGAGGTGGTTGTGTCTTACCCTGGCGATCTGATCTGCCATCTGCAGTCGTCCGTCCAGCTCTCTCCTGATCTGAGCAGCCTGCTCGTCTGGGTTATCAAGCTGGAAACAAACACAACGACAAGAGACGTTATCATGACATAAGCCTTACATTCAGCATTTATTATCACCTGGTGGCATAACGCAGGGCCTTACACACAACCTCCATTACAAACCTTGATATTGACATAGTATTACCTTTAGTTCTTATATCCTAATAATCATCATTGGAAATTGTTTGTAGTAATGTCTGAATGTATCAAGATGTAATGCCTTGGAGCGTACATGTACAGATATAGAATCTTAATTTGATCAATGCAAATTCAAAAACAGAAATACTGATTGTAAAAATTCAGAAGACATTCAAGTGTTATATATATATGTTTAAAGATGAACTTCTTGTGAATCCAACCACGGTGTCAGATTTCAAAAAGGCTTTACGGCAAAAGCATACCATGCGATTATTTGAGAACATCGCCCAGCAGACAAATCATTACAAACAGTAACCAGCCAAGTAGAAGAGTTACACAAGTCAGAAATAGAGATAAAATGAATCACATACCTTTGATGCTCTTCATATGGTTGCACTCAGAAGACATTCATTTTTCTCAATAAATGTTTGTTTTGTTTGATAAAGTCTCTCTTTATATCCAAAACCGCTTTGTTCGCGCGTAATCCACTGCTCAAACGCAGTCACAACAGGCAGACAAAAAATCCAAATTGTATCCGTAAAGTTCATAGAAACATGTCAAACGATGTTTATATCTAATCCTCAGGTTGTTTTATAGCCTAAATAATCTATAATATTTCAACCGGACAATAACGTTGTCAATATAAAAGGTAAACAAGAAAGGCGCACTCTCGGGATTGCCCATGAAAAAGCTCTGTGGCACTTTAGGGTCCAGTCATTCAGACTGTTCTTACTCCCAAATTTTTCAGAATACAAGCCTGAAACTATTTCTAAAGACTGTTGACATCTAGTGGAAGTCATAGGAACTGCAATTTGAGTCCTAAATCAATGGATACTGTAATGGAATTGAATAGAAAACAACAAAAATATAAAAAAAATCCTACTTCCTGGATGGATTTTTCTCAGGTTTTCACCTGCCAAATCAGTTCTGTTATAGTCACAGATGTTATTTTAACAGTTTTGGAAAATGTAGTGTTTTCTATCCAAATCTACCAATTGTATGCATATCCTAGCTTCTGGGCCTGAGTAGCAGGCAGTTTACTTTGGGCACGCTTTTTATCCGGAGGTGAAAATAATGCCCCCTACCCTAGAGAAGTTAAGAAAGGCTTCTACAGTTTGTAATTTCCACTTAAAAATGTATCAAACCCTACAAAAATTGTCATTAATTATAATTCACACAATAATTAACATTTCTTGTTGCTGCAGGATTATTTTCCTGCTGTGAGAAAGTGGTCAAATTAAGATCCTACACCTGTACACCCCACCAATACGATGATCTGTAGGCTAACCAATTTAATTTCCATTTGAATCCCATGACTTCCACTCCCCTGGAAATGATGATCGATATTCAACCACTGTCAAATGATTGTGTTTGTCGTGAATTAGACCTTAGAAGTAAATTCTCTGTTTAAGGATGCTTGTTTACAGCCCTGGTTCAGATCTATTACTTTGTCACTTGACTATACTATAAATCAGAGTTGTCTTCATCAGATGTATGTGCAGTATAGACTCTTTCTCCAGATTGCAGAGCAGAGGTGGGTCTTCTGAGAAAAGGGGTAGTCATTAGTGGTCAGGGAGCCTGCAGTACGATAGCAGACACAAACACATCTGTCACAGCCACTCCTTCAGCCCCTGAGGATGGAGGAGCAAATGACTACAGATATGGTTTCTAGCAGTGCGTTTACTGGCAGGAATACACATACTGAAGTACATTGACATATACCACACACATATCCACAGACCACACGAGCATGACCATATACACACAGCCACAGATATGCAACAAGATCTCTAGAGTCTATGCTAATCGAATCCCCCAGTCTGTTCGGAGGCATCGTTAGGGCTCTTAAAACAGGATGTGTAGGGCACTGTCAGAGTCGTGTGTATAGGTGGCAGGGAAGTCAGGCGCAGGAGAGTCAAACATAGTGTAAAATGGAGTCTTTTAATGAATGTCCACGTAACATGCTCCATAACACTAATAAGAATAGAAGCAAACATGGGCACGAGGACCCCGACGCGCACCTATACAATAAACACAACACTGACAATAAACAATCTCTGACAAAGACATGAGAGGAAACAGAGGGTTAAATACACAACAGGTAATGAATGGGATTGAAAACAGGTGTGTGGGAAGACAAGACAAAACCAATGGAAAATGAAAAATGGATCAATGATGGCTAGAAGACCGGTGACGTCGACCGCTGAGCACCGCCCGAACAAGGAGAGGCAATGACTTCGGCAGAAGTCGTGACAGGCACACACACACAATGAACAGCACTACATCAGAGTCACTGTCTATGTGTCTCCTGACCAGACCAGCCTAGTCCTGCGGCCATGAAATAATACAGTAAGAATAAAAAACAGGCATGTAACTCTGGCAGAGTTTTACGCCCTGTGCCAAACGAGTCCAGTAGAGTGCCAGGGCACTGATGCATTCTTCACAACAACAATGAGAGAGGGGTGGGAAACAAGGGAGAGGGTAGATGAAAAGAGAACTAGAAATGCTGGCAGAACACACAGACTCGCCTACTGAGAGTCTTTGCTGCATTACACCAGAGAAAGTAAAGAGAGAGAGATATCCCTGTAATAATATAATCAGATCTGATGTAAGCAAGGCCAACCATAATTAGATTCATTAAATCTGCCTAATCTCCACCGGCCAAAACTGCACACCTGATTGCCACACCATATGCATCTGACTGTGTCTGTTTATCAATGTGTGTCTGAGAGAATTGTGTTATTATGATTGTGTCCGTGTGTGTGTCTAGATTAACTCTTCAACATTACTTCTCCTTCCCTCCCTCTGTAGGCCTCCAGGGGACAGGGAACCCAGAGGGGAAGGGGGGGGGGGTGTTTAATATTAGTGAATTATAAGATGATGGTCTCGCTCTTCATTCACCCCATCCTCTCCCTCACTTCATCCATCCCTCTATTAATTTCTGTCTCAGATTCTCTGAAAATGTCCTGTTCTCTCTCTCTGCCCACGCTACGTACACCCTCTCCACCCTCCACCTTCTGCCAGGGCACTGAGGCATTCTTCACAACAACAATAAGAGAGAGGGATGGGAAATAAGGGATGAAAATAGGACTAGAAATGCTGTCAGAACACACAGAGTCTTTGCTGAAATGGTTTGTTAAATTCGGTGTGGAATAACTTGACTGGCCTGCACAGAGCCCTGACCTCCACCCCATCAAACACCTTTGGGATGAATTGTAACGCCGACTGCGAGCCAAGCCTAATCTCCCAACATCAGTGGCCGACCTCACTAACGCTCGTGGCTGAATGGAAGCAAGTCCCCGCAGCAATGTTCCAACATCTAGTGGAAAGCCTTCCCAGAAGAGTGGAGGCTGCTATAGCAGCAAAGGGGGGACCAACTCCATATTAATATCTATGAATTTTCAATGACATGTTCGACGAGCAGGTGTTCCCATACTTTTCTTCATGTACTGTATGAATGTTATCTGAGAATTGTCCACTTCCCCCAAAAATATACACAGTTTGCAGGAAAGGCATTTCCCTGTACTTGTGCTTTAAAACTTGAAACTTATACAGAGTCTGCCTGTTGGGATTGCAGTTCTGTGGTGTGGACAGCTGATCAATTTCTTTCTTCTATCTCCCCTCTCTCCATCTCGCATCTTTACCTCTCTCCCCTCTCTTCCTCTTCCTGTGGTCACTCCCTCCCTGTCTGCAGACTACAGTGGAAGGTGTTTTGTACAGTAACACAGCTTGTGTCTGAGAGTGTGCATTACCAGATCGCACCGTGATGGACTCACTCACTCACTCACTCACACGTGATGGACTCACTCACACCTGTGATCCGAGGGCTTATAGTGTAATTTTTGCTCTCCACACCCACACACTTTTTATTGGCAGCCCTACTCCAGTGTGTATGGGATATACAGTCAGTCAGTCAGTCAGTCAGTCAGTCAGTCTATATGTCTGTGATCTCTAGCATCCATCTGAGCATCATGGTGTTGTAACTGTAGTAGCCGTATTATTGTACTGAGTGACAATCGATAGTGTATTCTGTCCACTGGTAGAGTAGCATGCTGGACTATCTATCTTTCACTCACTCACTAGAGCGTAGAGCCTCTGTGTCTGAAGGCTGCTCACTCTATCATTAGGCACTCCAGGCAGCAGATAACTCATCCTTAAGTGAAAACCTCCATGGGTGTGAACAGCTATAGTGTAACCCACAGGCAGAGGGAGGCAGAGCGGGGAAAATATATAGTGCAACCCACAGGCAGAGGGAGGCAGAGCGGGGAAAATATATAGTGTAACCCACAGGCAGAGGGAGGCAGAGCGGGGAAAATATATAGTGTAACCCACAGGCAGAGGGAGGCAGAGCGGGGAAAATATATAGTGTAACCCACAGGCAGAGGGAGGCAGAGCGGGGAAAATATATAGTGTAACCCACAGGCAGAGGGAGGCAGAGCGGGGAAAATATATAGTGTAACCCACAGGCAGAGGGAGGCAGAGCGGGGAAAATATATAGTGTAACCCACAGGCAGAGGGAGGCAGAGCGGGGAAAATATATAGTGTAACCCACAGGCAGAGGGAGGCAGAGCGGGGAAAATATATAGTGTAACCCACAGGCAGAGGGAGGCAGAGCGGGGAAAATATATAGTGTAACCCACAGGCAGAGGGAGGCAGAGCGGGGAAAATATATAGTGTAACCCACAGGCAGAGGGAGGCAGAGCGGGGAAAATATATAGTGTAACCCACAGGCAGAGGGAGGCAGAGCGGGGAAAATATATAGTGTAACCCACAGGCAGAGGGAGGCAGAGTGGGGAAAATATATAGTGTAACCCACAGGCAGAGGGAGGCAGAGCGGGGAAAATATATAGTGTAACCCACAGGCAGAGGGAGGCAGAGCGGGGAAAATATATAGTGTAACCCACAGGCAGAGGGAGGCAGAGCGGGGAAAATATATAGTGTAACCCACAGGCAGAGGGAGGCAGAGCGGGGAAAATATATAATGTGTAACGCACAGGCAGAGGGAGGCAGAGCGGGGAAAATATATAGTGTAACCCACAGGCAGAGGGAGGCAGAGCGGGGAAAATATATAGTGTAACCCACAGGCAGAGGGAGGCAGAGCGGGGAAAATATATAGTGTAACCCACAGGCAGAGGGAGGCAGAGCGGGGAAAATATATAGTGTAACCCACAGGCAGAGGGAGGCAGAGCGGGGAAAATTGTGGATAAGGGTTATGTAGACTTTCCCTCTCACACTTGTCCATATTCAGGTTGATTGTGTTTAGATCCCAGTTCAGGACCCTTGGCTTGATTGAGTTTAGAGTCAAGTATGGTACTGTCTGTTACCATTGTCATGGCTACAGTCTTCCTAATCTGCTTGTTCTCTTCTGTTTTCCACTTTTCAAAGAAAAACACAGACACACGCACACAGCTCTGCCAGCGTAAATATTTCAGTGTGCATGAGTGTCTGTTCAATCGTTAATTCTATGTGCAGACAACTTGGGGCACACTGATGCTGTGATACTACCCTGTTTTCCTGGGTGAGGATACAGTGAATTCAGATTCTTGTAAATCAACTCTGTATGGAGGAGTTAGAATTTCAAAACATACAGGTGTTCAGATATTGTTTCAAGTTTTATTAGTCATATGTACGGCATACACATGGTATACATCGTCCAACGAAATGCTTGCCTGCAGGTTTATTCTCATCAATGCAACAACAATAAGAAATAATACAAGATAAGAATACAAACAAAGTAAATGGCTTAGTAGAATATATATATATATATATATATATATATATATCACACAATACTGTTCAAAAGTATGGGGTCACTTAGAAATGTCCTTGTTATAAAGACAGTTTAAAATAATTGTCCAATAAAATAACATCAAATTGACCCAATTTATTTATTTCACCTTTATTTAACCAGGTAGGCTAGTTGAGAACAAGTTCTCATTTACAATTGGGACCTGGCCAAGATAAAGCAAAGCAGTTCGACACATACAACAACACAGAGTTACACATGGAGTAAAACAAACATACAGTCAATAATACAGTAGAAAATAAGTCTATATACAATGTGAGCAAATGAGGTGAGATAAGGGAGATAAAGGCAAAAAAAAAAGGCCATGGTGGCGAAGTAAATACAATATAGCAAGTAAAACACTAGAATGGTAGGTTTGCAGTGGAAGAATGTGCAAATACAGTGATACAGAAATACAGTGTAGACATTTTATTTTTATTAGCCAGTCTGAGATATGGCTTTTTCTTTGCAACTCTGCCTAGAAGGCCAGCATCCCGGAGTCGCCTGTTCACTGTTGACATTGAGACTTGTGAACCCACAAATGCTGATGCTCCAGATACGCAACTAGTCAAAAGAAGGCCTGTTTTATTTCTTCTTTAATCAGGACAACAGTTTTCAACTGTGCTAACATAATCGCAAAAGGGTTTTCTAATAATCAATTAGCCTTATAAAATGATAAACTTGGATTAGCTAACACATCGTGTTATTGAAACACAGTAGTGATGGTTTCTGACAATGGGCCTCTGTTCGCCTCTGTAGATATTCATTTTATTTTTTTAATCAGCCGTTTCCAACTACAACAGTCATTTACAACATGAACAATGTCTACACTGTATTTCTGATCAATTTGATGTTATTTTAATGGACAATTTTTGTTGTGCTTTTCTTTAAAAAACATGGACATTTCAAAGTGACCCCAAACTTTTGAACGGTAGTGTATATATTTGCATAAGTATAATACAGGAATTCACAATTTATAGTCTAATATTTACATGTGCTTTGGAGAAGGGGTGATTGGGGGGCAAGTGTTTTAGATTGTGCAGTATTTAGCAATCATTATAAGAGTCTGGTAGCAGCAGTTGTGATGTGTGGGAGGGAGGGAACCAATCTGGTCTGTCTGGTTTAATATAGGCAGGGTGACAACAGCTGACAGGGGAGGCAGGGAAAGAGAGGTGGCCATGTTTACTGTCGCCATGGGAGCCATGAATGAGCAGACAAAGGGCATAGTGTGTGTGAGACTGACAGCAGAAAGGTTTCACAAACAAAGACACACACACACACACACACACACACACACACACACACACACACACACACACACACACACACACACACACACACACACACACACACACACACACACACACACACACACACACACACACACACCATAGCAAAATACAGCACCACACAGTCTAGACCAAAACAAAAGTCCAGCATTCAGATCTACTTCAAAACTTTCAGACAGATCTCTATTTGTAGTATGATAACAGCAAGGTCTTGGATGAAAATGGAGGATATGTTACTTCCCCATCTCTCCCATTCTGTAATTCACAGCAAATGTATGCATAGAATGGAGGGATTTCAAATTGTTTTGTTGATAGCCTTGTTTATGATTCTAAAATATAGAATATACATATTAACTGAGGTGCACAGTAAGTGACTTGAGTTACTTATACATCTAACAGAACTCACTCTGATGACGGCTGTTGTTTTTCTGTACCACCTCAAGTGGAAAAGAACTGATAAAAGTGACTTCTGCCAGAAATGGTCTGTGTCCTGGGGTAGGCAAAAGGTTTTGTCAAACAAACAACTGTTTGAGTTGATGTTTTTATATTGTTTTATAGTTAACCGATTCCACAGGCTTTATGGACAGTGTTTGTATGGGGCCTACCTATCCTTGAAGTTAGAGAGGTAGACAGGTGGCCAGAAGGTTACCAGAGAAAAGAAAGAGGGAGATGAACTGGCAACCGGAAGGTGTGTGTTCGTGTTGTGTGAGCAGAGCTGAAGGCAAATGATCTGCCTCACCAGAGCTGGATTAATAAAGATACTATTTATTTATCATGCTGATCTAACGTTGGATTTGTGTTTCCATAGCAGTCCCTGGGCAGCCAGCAGTGTAGTCACATCAGCCATGTTGTGATGTTGCCTGTCCATTCTGACCAATTATAGGCTTTCATTAAAACAGCGCCAGGCAGTCGGCACGACCACATCCATAACACCAAACCCCATCTGATAAAACGGAACAACACCCACGCTGTTCCACCCACACTCAGGGCACACACCGGCCACACAGGACTGAAATTCAATTCATGAATTTATTCAATTTAATCCTTAACTGAAGTCATCATTACAGGCTAAAACACATTCTTCAGAAGACAAAGAGTCTCTGCCTACTATCATAGGTAAAACACACAGCGGTGAGACAACCTCTCATTTTAATTTAGTCAGTCACTAAGGTTGTCTCTACACAGAAAGGTTTACATAGTCATGAATTGCACTACTAGCCTTCAGTTTGCTGAGGGAGAGGTTCACACGTGCGCGCGCACACACACACACACACACCCACACACACACACCCACACACACACACACACACAATGTGATGCGAGGGAACCATCTGTCTCTCAGTCTCCTTCAAAAGCATTCAACACACAACCCTAAGGTACATGATGACAGGTACCTGATTAAGGGCACAGATGACAGCTGTTCTGTCCCTCATTTTGGAAGCCCGCAATTTGGGCAGCAAGCGTGGCAATAGGCCTAGCTGATAATTGAGTTACGGCTGTCAATTAAAATAATCTAAAATATGTGTGAAGATAATGTCATCAGTAGTAAATGTACAGTTAATCCCTGTCATTTGGTTACATACATTTCTGTTAATGCATGTATTAATTAAATTAATTTACCATTCTCATTCTCAGAGTGGAAATGTTGTTTGCAGAGTTCACAACCTGCTACACTTGTGAGAAACAAGTTTTGGTTTATTTCATAACCATCATTTACGAGATTTGTCAAATGTTTTATTGTCTTTTGTTTGGAGTGCTCCATGTGAGCAATGACCATGTGTCTGTTTTCTCTTTCCTGATAATGTTGAGGGAGCAACAATGTCATCTCGATAAGCACCAATCCTCGGTGTGAAAACGCAATGGAAGTTCTAGGTCTACTGCTTCATTGGCCTAAAGGCTATGCGCTCCTTTTTTCAGCCGTCAATGGATGACGGTGAATCAATCTGCCCATATGGCAGAGACTGGTGACTTTTACTTTGATTTTTGTCATTTTTGTTCAGATTTTTACGATTAACCACGTGACAATGATTTTGAGAAACAAAAACTTTATTATTTTAATGAAACTGTTAATGCGCATATGAAAATCAGAACTGGCATACAGAATGGTAGAAATGGTAGGATAAAATGCTTCTCCAAGCTTCCCCAAACTTGAAACTATGAAGTCCTTATAAAATAATTGCCTCCACGTTTGCAGGGTCGGATTTTACCTTGCTTCAAAAGCTACTTTGAGGCAAGGTAAGACATGCCGTGTGAAGAAACATTTTATGTAGGTGCTTTTCTGTTAACCAATTCGACTTGGTTCATGCAAGTGATTGATTGATCTTTCCTGGGAGGAATCTTCACTATCAGTATAAGCAATTTGGCAGTATGTCCAGGACATTGCTTTGAGAACTGAAAGGGGTCTCTCAGTTTCAAGGTATCAGCTTGGAGAGAAGAAGCCTTGTTAGGTATTGGTCGGTCACATGCATGAACCAAACGCTAATAATGAATAATGAATAATGTAAATCATGTAAATATAACTTGTCTGTGTAAGCAGTTTATAAGTAACAGGACTGCCCCGGCAGAGCCTCCAACCGACGTGTACTATGGTTCATTAAGTTTGTTGGAACCTCTCCAGCTTTCTGATAATATAGAATGATTAATTTAATATTGACATCAGGTGTCCCTGGTGATAATTTCCATGACAGCCTTATAATATGAAATAAAACATTCAGATTTCAAACAATTAAGTATGATTTCAAAATGCATATTGCCTCTAGCTCACATTGTAAAGTGGTGGGTGACGCGCTGATATCCTGGTGCCTACACTTGAATGGTGAATGGGAGGTGTGCTTCAATGACTATTTGAGAAATAAAAATAGTTATTTTTAATCGTGCACCAAAACTGTTAACCCGTGATTGCATTTAGAATAGTTGTGCAATGAATGGGCTTATAAAAGCACAGGAGCTGCAGGAGAAATCTGTGCGCTTGTGATAGTTGTGTTGGAGAAAAAACATACATGATGACTAATGAAAATACACACAGGCCAATTTAATTCCACTAAATTATGCAAATTACTTATAGACTGATAAGCATAACGGTCAAATGTATTTACATCAACTGGTATTCAATGAATAAAAAGCGTTATTGTTTTTACAGGTCATTTTGGCAGGCAATAGTTTTATTTATCAACCTTTTTTTATTTATTTTTATTGACCAAAAGCCGGCTATTGACGTCTAACGGAAACCCTGGTGTGTGTATGTGTGTGCGCGTGTGTGCCAGAGATTGAATGTGTAGTGGGTGTTGATATTGACAGTAAATGTGTCTTTAAACTGTGGCAGAAGACAACTAAATCCTATTCTTGAAAAGAGGGCAAAGAAAAGAGTAGGGGGTAATATTGCCTAATAGGTAGGCAATTCCATTCGCAACAAAATTGCACAATGTCAGAACTAATTCCATGTAACATACAGCCGGTCTGTGCAGATTTAGCGTTAGCACATCCTACTATGTCTCCGCCAAAGGATGAGTCACTAGCAGAGCTAATGTTCATGGGCTGGCCCTGCCCTTCCACTGGAACCTGGGCGTGGACCGGGCACATTACTAAATGAAGCAGTGACAGAAAAGTCATTTCAATCTTGGCCTGGACTACAATGATACACTGGTCTTAATAACAGAATGGCTAGGCCTACACACATACTGTATGGCCAGCATCATGTGTGTGTGTGTGTGGCATCTGAATGGTTAATCCTGGACAGACAAAAGGCTTGATGATGACTTGAGACATGCTAACGGGCTCACTATACTTCTTCCATTGAACCCGGTATGACTGGTATGTGGACCCCCTCTTTAAAAGCCACTATCACCCTATTATTCTGGTGGCCTTCTCAGCCCACCCTCTCCATTCAACGATGATCAATAGCTATCCATTCCATTCGCTATGATTACAATATGATTGCAGTTAGCAGTTGTTTTGAGTCACTTCCAGCCATCACCCACTTTCCTTGTGACACAGTACCTTGGTACTCACACTCATCTATTGTTCTACTTCCATAGCGCCCTGCACACCACCCACTCTCTCTCTCCATCTCACAATGGTCATATTTTCTTTGCCGTATTCATACCTCTTTCCTGCTTGGATCGAAGGTTAAAGGTCCCAAAGAGTATTCAATTCCACACTGAAAGCTGCGCTTTCCTGTGACAGGTGACAACTCATCTAATAACCCTGAAAGGCTTTCACAGCACACTTTTACCATTTCAACCCATTGGAACTTAATGAGAAGCAAGCCTGAAGTTAAAGCATTAGAGGGTTGAAAGAGTGACACTGCCGCTCAAGTCAACTATCAGATCGGGAGAAAGGAGTGAAACTGACAAATCACCACCAGGGAAAGTGTTAGTGTTTAAAGACAAATGTATAGTAAAGGACATGACATGAAGCTCTTATCTCACCTGGCAGGCATTGTAGAGGAGCTGGTGCTCAAACTTCTTGATGCCCAGGATGGACTGGAACATCTCGTAGAGCTGGTCCTTACTGAGGATGAGCTCTGAGGCTGCGCTGGCAGTCATCCGCTGCTGGTGCTTCCTGGGGTCCTCCTCTCCACGGTAGATGGTGTCAAACTTGGCCATCCAGGAGCTGAGCACCGTCTCTTTACTCAGACCGTCGATCTCGGGCAGGCTGCGGACACGCTTCTCAATGTGCTTCTTGAAGACCTCCCGCGAGTCACTGGCCGAGCAGCCTCCGCTCTGGACCATCCGGCACACACGGTCACTTTTCAAAAATATCTGTTGTCACGGTCAAGAGCAGAAAGAGGGTGTTAAAGCATGTGGATTAAACATTACAGGGCAGGAGGAACATACAGGAGGACGAGCATACAGCGTGGTTGAGAGGTTAGGATAAATTCCATTTTTACTCAATTCCTGAATGGGAAATGATCCATTATTTTCTATGAGATGTTCTCCCATGCAGCTGTTGTCACGCCCTGACCATAGTTTACTTTGTATTTTCTATGTTTTGATTGGTCAGGGTGTGATCTGAGTGGGTATTCTATGTTTCATGTCTTGTTTGTCTATTTCTATGTTCAGCCTGATATGGTTCTCAGTCAGAGGCAGGTGTTCGTCATTGTCTCTGATTGGGAACCATATTTAGGTAGCCTGGGTTTCACTGTGTGTTTGTGGGTGATTGTTCCTGTCCTTAGTGTTAGTTTGCACCAGTTTAGGCTGTTTCGGTTTTCATTACGTTTATTATTTTGCACTGTTTGTATTTAGATTCGTGTTGCTATAGTCACAATAAACATGGATCGCAATCTACACGCCGCATTTTGGTCCGATCCTTGTTCTACCTCTTCATCAGAGGAGGAGATAGAAGAAAACCGTTACAGAATCACCCACCACCAACGGACCAAGCAGCGTGTCAACAGGCAGGAGCAGCGCGAGGAGAAGCGCAATAAGGATTTCTGGACATGGGAGGAAATCCTCGACGGGAGAGGACCCTGGGCTAAACCAGGGGAGTGTAGCCGCACTAAGGTGCAGCGGGAGAAGAAACAACAGGAGCAGCCCAAAGAGGAGGTATGGACATGGGAGGACGAATTAGAAGGAAGAGGACCCTGGGCTCAGCCAGGAGAATATCGCCGCCCCAAAGAAGAACTGGAGGCGGCGAAAGCTGAGAGGCGCAGATACGAGGAGGCAGCACGACGTAGCGGATGGAAGCCTGAGAGGCAGCCCCAAAAATTTCTTGGGGGGGGGCTAACAGGGAGTATGGCTATGCCAGGTAGGAGACCTGAGCAGACTCCCTGTGCTTACCGGGGGGCTAGAGAGACCGGACAGGCACCGTGTTATGCAGTGGTGCGCACGGTGTCTCCAGTGCGGGTGCATAGCCCGGTGCGGTATATTCCAGCTCCGCGTGTCGGCCGGGCTAGATTGAGCGTCGAGCCTAATGCCATGAAGCCGGCTCTACGCAGCTGGTCCCCAGTGCGTCTCCTTGGGCCGGCTTACATGGCACCAGCCTTGCGCTCGGTGTCTCCGGTTCGCCTGCATAGCCCAGTGCGGGCTATTCCACCTCGCCGCACTGGCAGGGCGACCGTGAGCATTCAACCAGGTAAGGTTGGGCAGGCTCGGTGCTCAAGAGCTCCAGTGCGCCTGCACGGTCCGGTTTTTCCAGTACCACCTCCACACCCCAGCCCTCCGGTAGCAGCTCCCCGCACCAGGCTTCCTGTGCGTGTCCTTGGCCCAGTACCACCAGTGCCAGTACCACGCATCAAGCCTACAGTGCGCCTCGCCTGTCCAGCGCTGTCGGAGCCCTCCTCCTCTCCAGCGCTGTCGGAGTCTCCCGCCTGTTTAGCGCTGTCAGAGCTTTCCGCCTCTACAGCGCTGCCGGAGTCTCCCGCCTGTTCAGAACTGCCAGTTAGCATAGAGCTGCCAGTTAGCATAGAGCTGCCAGTTAGCTTAGAGCTGCCAGTTAGCTTAGAGCTGCCAGTCTGCAAGGAGCTGCCAGTCTGCATGGAGCTGCCAGTCTGCATAGAGCTGCCAGTCTGCATGGAGCTGCCAGTCTGCAAGGAGCCGCCAGAGCTGCCTGTCTGCAGGATGCCGCCAAAGCTGCCAGTCTGCAAGGAGCCGCCAGAGCTGCCAGTCTGCAAGGAGCCGCCAGAGCTGCCAGTCTGCAAGGAGCCGCCAGAGCTGCCAGTTAGCATGGAGCAGCCAGGGCCGCCAGTCAGCATGGAGCAGCCAGGGCCGCCAGTCAGCATGGAGCAGCCAGGGCCGCCAGTCAGCATGGAGCAGCCAGGGCCGCCAGTCAGCATGGAGCAGCCAGGGCCGCCAGTCAGCATGGAGCAGCCAGTCAGCATGGAGCAGCCAGTCAGCATGGAGCAGCCAGAGCAGCCAGTCAGCATGGAGCAGCCAGAGCTGCCAGTCAGCATGGAGCAGCCAGTCAGCATGGAGCAGCCAGAGCTGCCAGTCAGCATGGAGCAGCCAGTCAGCATGGAGCAGCCAGAGCTACCAGTCATCATGGAGCAGCCAGTCAGCATGGAGCAGCCAGAGCTGCCAGTCGACCAGACTCTTCCAGATCTGCCAGTCGTCCAGACTCTTCCAGATCTGCCAGTCGTCCAGACTCTTCCAGATCTGCCAGTCGACCAGACTCTTCCAGATCTGCCAGTCGACCAGACTCTTCCAGATCTGCCAGTCGTCCAGACTCTTCCAGATCTGCCAGTCGTCCAGACTCTTCCAGATCTGCCAGTCGTCCAGATTCTCCCAGATCTGCCAGTCGTCCAGATTCTCCCAGATCTGCCAGTCGACCAGATTCTCCCAGATCCGCCAGTCGACCAGATTCTCCCAGATCCGCCAGTCGACCAGATTCTCCCAGATCCGCCAGTCGACCAGATTCTCCCAGATCCGCCAGTCGACCAGATTCTCCCAGATCCGCCAGTCGACCAGATTCTCCCAGATCCGCCAGTCGACCAGATTCTCCCAGATCCGCCAGTCGACCAGATTCTTCCAGATCCGCCAGTCGACCAGATTCTTCCAGATCTGCTAGTCGACCAGGATCTGCTGAAACCGCCAGCCAGCCAGGTTCTGGTAGTTTCTACTACCTGCCTGGGCTTCCTCTCAGTGCTGAGCTTCTTCTCAGTGCTGAGCTTCTTCTCAGTGCTGAGCTTCCTCTCAGTGCTGAGCTACCCATCTGTCCCGAGTTACCTCTGTCCCGAGCTGTCCCTCTGTCCCATGTTATCATTGTGGTGGGTAACCTATTTAGGGACGTTTAGGAGGGGGATTAAAACTGTCATGGAGTGGGGTCCACGTCCAGCGCCAGAGCCGCCACCGCGGACAGATGCCCACCCAGACCCTCCCCTATAGGTTCAGTTTTGCGGCCGGAGTCCGCACCTTGGGGGGGGGGGTACTGTCACGCCCTGACCATAGTTTACTTTGTATTTTCTATGTTTTGATTGGTCAGGGTGTGATCTGAGTGGGTATTCTATGTTTCATGTCTTGTTTGTCTATTTCTATGTTCAGCCTGATATGGTTCTCAGTCAGAGGCAGGTGTTCGTCATTGTCTCTGATTGGGAACCATATTTAGGTAGCCTGGGTTTCACTGTGTGTTTGTGGGTGATTGTTCCTGTCCTTAGTGTTAGTTTGCACCAGTTTAGGCTGTTTCGGTTTTCATTACGTTTATTATTTTGCACTGTTTGTATTTAGATTCGTGTTGCTATAGTCACAATAAACATGGATCGCAATCTACACGCCGCATTTTGGTCCGATCCTTGTTCTACCTCTTCATCAGAGGAGGAGATAGAAGAAAACCGTTACAGCTGTGTACAGTAGCCCTGGTAGCAGGCTGACACGTGCTTCTGGAGGGACATGAAATGAAAACGCAGCTGCAAAAGAGGGTTTCTGAAGTATTGTTTCTCTCTTTGAGGCTTTGCTGCAGCTCGGTCTTTGGGTCTTTATGACAAAAGTGCAGAGGGAAATAAATTATTGTAGTTTCAATTCAATCTGACATTGTGGCGCTTCTCTGTTTAATTCCATCTGCACATATATTTTTTTCACAATCCCCACAAAGCAATTTTCCATGCCAAGGGTTGTGGGTTAGAGAAAGAGAAAGAGAGAGAGAGAAGGACCCAAATGGCTGCCTGACTCAGATGTCGGCCCTCTCACTACCGTGCAGCCTCCTTATGGCTCACAGTGACAGACTCTCTGTTCCCAATCAGTGCCTAACGCAGGGTGAAGACAGAAGGCCACAGCTCTGAGCCTGGATGGACACACAGATACACAGACATTTATCACTCTGCCTGTAGCCAACTTTGGACACTTGACTTGTTCTGCAACAGCAGCAGTGCTCTTAGTGGGCCAAAAAGAAGGGAACATTGCACAAATGGGAGTGTTAAATATAGAAACTGCTGATATAGAAAATAGAATTGAAATGTTGTCTACACATTGTCACTTTCACGTACAGTAGCATTATCCTGAGTTCTGCCAACAAAGAGCCCCCCAGGTGTCTCTCCTCCAGTCTCCAGAGCAGGTGGGAATGTGTAAGAATCCAGAACTCAGACAGTAATACCATTATGCTTTAATTCAATTGGAAAACTGTCTTTAGCTTTTTCAATTCACTAATTTGGGTTTATTAAAGTGTCACATTGATTAATTCTACAGGCAGAGTAAATCCCCTTTTCGCTCAATATATTTTCTTGTCTCCTTTTCTCTAACTTTTAGGAAGGTTTGCAATAGTGTTCTGAACCTCATCCTTCTGTGATTTCAGAGTGAAGGTGGACTGATTGGATGGGATGGATAGTCAGACTCAAAGCTAAGGGCACAAGATGTCCATAAATTCAGGTTAGCACCTCACATAGCTGCTGTCTGGACTGAATATTTCAGAGGCCTATTTTGGGAAGTCCAATTCATTTGAATCTGTCAGATGCAGGATGAGAACATTAATAAGACTGCCTGAAGGAAGCAGCCTGTCTGTAAGTTCCACATCATTTACCAGAACAAAGGTGAGTCATCTCCTCAAATATCCAGACGGACTGGTCCGTCCGCTGAGGACCATTTAAAACAGCAGGATAATCAACACGGAATACAAATCAAAATAAAAGACAACATACACTTAAACGTACTCCCATACAGACCTAAAATGAAACAAAAACACACAGAGTTGGGCCTCACGTCATAGTAGCTTTGGACTGCATTGATAAAGGCCTCGTCTGCCACTATCTGGGTGTCACCACTTAGGAAGGCCTGGAAACGCTCCTTCACTGTCTGTAGCTGCTGCTTACTGATCTGAGAGAGGAGACAGACAGACAGACAGGAGAAAGTCAATATAGAGAGAAACACAACAGAGCGATAGGAATCATCCTAACATCAAGTTCTCATATTATATTACTTTACTTCATACAATTCTATTGTCACAGTCCCCTTATAAAATAAACAACTTTATATAAATATTGAATATAAATGTACTTCTAAGTGTCTCTCTTCCCTTACACAACATCATCTTCAAAATTCAAAAGGCACTTGCACATCTGAGCTATCTTTGTTACAGGTGCATGGTAACAATTTAATAAGATGTTAAACAATTATAAACCCACACACTGCTCTTGCTAGTATTATGAAGCTTTACGTATCGGCCTCAAGGCCTTCGTCAGAGCTTTTGTGAGTGTTTATAATTTGGACCCTTATGTAGACATATCTCCACCTACATCCGTCCAATGCATTAAATTACAGTCGAGGGAAAATAAGCAAGTGTTACTAAATATAACAATCTGCATTTCATAAGTATTCAAATAAAGTGTGTACATAAAACATATTCAACACGTCTGTAAAACCACAATCAGGACATTGACGTATCAAGTAAGCTTTCCTAAATAATTGGGTACAGTGCAAGAAAACTGCCATGTTTCAGTGCTAAACTGAAACATGAACTCTGGTTTAAACCCAGTGTTCTCTAACATCCTCAGCATACAAATCATTTAAATGCCTTATGCAGCCCCTGTCCCAACACTCATATCTAAGTCCTCACATTACCAATGACATATTTCATGATTCGATATCAAGCCCTTTTTAACATACACATCTTTATTTGCATACTTCACCGAGCATTTAAGGCAAAAAAAATGGCCACCTTAGTTGTGAATTACAGCCCTCACCGAAGTTTTAAAAACTGGGGTCTCCCAGTCTCAGCTGACAATAACAACAGGGATGTTTTTAAGCATTAAAATGAATTAGTGGTGCAATCGCTGTATGGCAAAAAGGCATTATCCCTGATAATGCTGCAAACAGATGCACAGTGTTACACTCGCCACACGGCAACAGGACTGATGGGCTATAAATAAATAATGAGTAATAAAGATGTTCAAATATAGATAGGAAATTAGTTTGGGCTGATGTTGCCACAGTTATTCTGCACTGGGCACTTGTGTAAATGTATATTGACCTTCCCGAGCAAAATACACAGGCTGGTAGGAGCAGATAGATAAGAGAGCAGGTCTAACTGGGAGGATAGAGAAAGGCTGCATTTACACAGGCAGTCCTATTCTGATCTTTGCCCAATTATTGGCAAAAGAGCTGATCTGATTGGTCAAAAGACCAATCAGTGGAAAAGACCAGAATTGGGCTGTCTGTGTAAGTGATGTGACAGAGATGAGATGACACGAGTCAGTATAGTCATAATGAAACTTTTATGCAGAGTGCAGAGTCCTATCTCTGATGTAGGCTAGTGACTATAACCCAATGGCGTCTGATAAATGGAAGCACTTGTTTTACAATAACACACTGGTCCATCAAATCAGTCATTTATCAAAGTCTTTATCACACACTCACAACATGTTGAGGGGAGGGTAGCCAACCATTCTGCCATCATTTTGCCAAGGAACATGATACTGTTCTTAATTCAAATGTATTATCAATGCTCCCTTCATGTGGTCTCTCTCCTTTGTCCTCTACACATTTTTTTTCAGCTTTTGATATCTGAGAGAAGTGAAACACTAATGTCTAAAGACACGTCTACCAACCCACCCCTGGACCTCCTCCCCATCTGTCTCATTCCACCGCTGCCCCATGTTACTGTTACCGTGGTCACCATGTCACAGACAACTCCACAAAGCCCTGTAGTAATTACCCTGAATGGGGTCAAGGATCAGAGTTCAACATGACCTTTCCATTACCAGCCTCTCTGTCGAGGACTAAGCTGAAACCCTGATATTATCGGTGGTCAGGGTAATGATTATAGCACAGATTATAGCTATGGAAGTGACATTTATCCTTATCTACCATACAATATACAGAGAAACTCAACCATCATCAGCTGTGGATCTTCACCCTACCCAGCCCCATTCACCTCTCTGCCAAGTACTGATAAATAACCCATGTTTGGGTGAGAGGGATGTCTCAGCAGACCAGCCGGGCCACAGGATTTTATGAAGACTGAACGCCAGCCAAACCTCTCACCTCCAGATGCCTACCACAATCAGACCCATGTGATTAATCAGCAGTGGAGCAGATGGAGTGGACATCGTGTCTGGGGTGAACTACAGTACCACAGAGTCTCATAGATGTGACCTTCACAATACTTCAAGTCACCCATCCATCCTGGAACACTCTCTCTTCCTCTAACTGCTTCATCCACTCTAGCTTTGCTGTCAGCACACCAAGGACAGCAGTTGGAGGTCAGCCTACCTTCTGGGAGGTCAGTCTACCTTCTGGGAGGCCAAGCATCTTTCTATTTATTTATTTAGCCAGGATAGTCCTGTGGGAATTCACTCTAAGAAGGACAGTACTGTATGGGAACTGTATATACAGACCATTATAGCGCCTAGTCTCACCCGGCCTTGGTACGAGTGAGTAAGTGAGATTTTTCTGAGAGTAGACAATGACATGGTATCTCTATATACTTGAACAGGGAGTGTCAGAATTGCCTATGTTCCAAATACACACAATTGCCACTGTTTTCCAGGGAGTCCTGGGTTCCAAAAAAAGGCACAACTCTGTACACCAGACAGCAACGCTTACACACTGACAATACAATAAACATGTTCCACATCTAGCCCCCCAAAAAGCACCGCCCCGCATGCCTATGTGTAAACATGGTGTGAGGCAGTAAACAACATGCCCACCAGGGATGTATTACTTCCACATTACAATTAAGGAAAAGGAAGAAACACATCCACAGAATTAACATGACTGCTTCTAAGTGTAGAGTCTGTAGTCAAGCCATTTTTTTGTAATTTAGCAGACGCTCTTATCCAGAGCAACTTACAGTAGTGAGTGCACACATTTTCAAAAAAAATATATGTACTGGTCCTTGTGGGAATAGTCCAATCCATTGACAGGAATCAGGGGAAATCTGTACTGCCAGGGCTGGGGGTTGGGGTAGAGGGATAGGGTAGCTGGCGTGGGGAGGGGCAGATGTGCATGCGGCTTTAGGAAATGATGTGAGATAGTTGCCACAGTATGTTCAAACACACTTTAATAAATCCCTGTCCTCGACTCCCGACTCCAAATCCCACAGATTTGAGAGGACTGGATTTGGCAGAATCTGGGAGCAAGTATTTTCTCCATACGGCCTTCACCTATCTAGTGCTTTCAGATCTGGGTTTACTATGGGAATTGTCAGTGTATTTGGAACATAGGCAATTACGAAACTCCCTGTTCAAGTGTATAGAGATACCATGTCATTGTCTACTCTCAGAGAAATCTCACTTACTCACTCGTACCAAGGCCGGGTGAGACTAGACGCTATAATGGTCTGTATATACAGTTTCCATACAGTACTGTCCTTTTCAGAATGAATTCCCACAGGACTCTTATGTGCCTAACGAAGCATTGAATTGTATTTGTTTACATTAGAGTCCATCAAACATGGGCCTAGATTTACTAAGCGCTTGCACCTGTGCCATGTTCACTAGCTCCCTTTTCTATTGCATCTTTATTACTTTGAGTCTGTCCTTAAATTAAATGAACTGCTATGTCTGTACAAGAAACAAGGCACATGCCTGCGTGTAATTATTTATAATATGTTTATTAAGATGGGCACTTTGATAATGTTAGGATTGATTGCTTTTTACATCCCAGATGCAAAATAAAATATAATGATAGAGATATTGCGGATAGAGTACGTACATAAATGTGTGTGTCTGTGTAATATGATATCCTCATCCTAAGACAGAGGCAGACCAGCCATGGCAGCACTCCAGAAACTACACACACCAACACACTAATACAGTAATACAGTTCTGACTGGGGTTTGGCACACTGAGTCAGTAGTTACACTTGCCTTTTCTGCCAGCGTTTTAGTGATGAACAGACACAAAGCAAACAGGCACACTCCAAACATTGGAGGACCAGGAGGAGAACACTCCTTATTCCAATCACTTTGGTACAGCATAATGTATGTGTATGAGATCATGTTGCTATGACATTTTACTCTGTGTCCTTCCTCCTTCCATTAGATTAACAGAAAAGTCATAATTCTAGAAATCTTTTACATTAAAATATATATTTTTAAGTAATTTAGTCATGTTTTCCCAGCTCAAGCAGCTCAGACTGTGTTTCACTTACAGATAGACCCCAGTGGTTCAACAAGGTAACTTAGTCTCTATTCTACTCATTGACTCAAGTCCTCTCCTGTGTTTTACTGCGTCCACTCCACTTAATTCATAGCGCAGCACCGGCCCTAAGCCCCCAAGCTAGCAAACATCAGGCTGAGGGTTTATGTAATGCACCACTTTAATGACATGAATCTAATCATCTCTGGCACAGGATGGAATATTCCCTCGAATGATTGTTTTACTGAGCCAGCTGGCCACAAACAATATTCCTGAAAAGGCATGCTCTTTACAGGGTCAAGAAGCAATACATTGTGTGTATAGTTGGAGACTGTGTTATGGATGTTCTGTACAAACATGAACTGTATGTTGCACATACTGTACTTCAATGCAGATTAAGTCATGCATTTTTTCAGTGTGCATGTTCACACACCACGTGTGTGTGTGTGTTTGTTTGTTTCATTCATTATGTTTGTGTTCGTGGTTTGTATGCCTGTGCCTGGCATGTGCCTTGTATCTCGTAAGTGAGTGAGAGCTCTGTGTGGGGGTGGAGACATCACAAAGATCCCTGGTCCTCCAGGAAACTGGACCTCTGCTGATATAGTTTTTCTCAATTGCTAAGACACAATTTCTGAAACCTTGCTCCATTTCCTGAAAACATTAAACACAAAACCTCATCTTCAAGCACTGCAACCAGTCAAAATCTATTGAGCAGTCAGTACTGTTACAGTTTTTCTCAATTGCTAAAACACTAAAACCCATTGGCTGAACAAAGTTCTCAGTTGCCTGGACTCAATTAGCTAATTATGCAGTCTGTTGTCAATACCTTAAACCATTTCACATGATAAAACACAATTTGTAGATCTCACTTAGACTTTTCAGCAAAACTCTAAACACATTCTCATTCTCAAAACACATTCTGCACTCTAATGCACATGTCATCCATACTGGTAAACACAAGTGGCAACAATCAAATACAAATAGAGAACATATGTCATTGATTGAACACAACCACTCAAAACTGTTGAACCTGTTTCAAATGATGTGACACAACCAATATAAGCCAGTTCAGAGAGCAAACAGGTTGTTGAAGGTGGGAAGGAGAAAGTCTGAGAATGGATACTGTAGTACAGTGCATTGTAGGCTGTATACTGTGCAATGGATGAATTGTATGGAATTGTTAGTAGAACAGGTTTGTGAACTCAGCCCCAGGACCAGCTGGATGAGGGGACTCTTTTCTTTGCTCAGCTCTTGGCATTGCAGGGCTTGGTAATGATATGAGAGGGGTCACTGTATTTTAGATGTTTCCAAAACCTAATTGCTCTTTTTTGAGTTTTTATTATTAGTGGATATTGTCCTAATTCTGCCCTGCATGCATTGTTTGTAGTTTTCCTCTGGACTTGTAGGAGAATCTTACAGAACTCTGCATGCAGGGTTTCAATGGGGTGTTTGTCCCATTTGATGAAATCTTGTTTTGCAAGTGGACCCCACACCTCGCTGCAATAAAGTCCAATTGGTTCAATGACATATTCAATTAGTTTTAGCCTAATTTTAATAGGTATTTCAATTTCAATTTGCTTTTTAATGGCGTAGAATGCCCTGCGTGCTTTCTCTCTCAGCTCATTCACTGCCTCATTAAGGTGCCTAGTTGAGCTTATTTTTAAACCTAAGTAATTGTAGTGTGTACAGCATTCTATATATTTTGTACCAATTGAGAACTTTGGTCTAATTCCCTGAGATCTGGATCTTCTCTGGAAAATCGTTATTTGAGTCTTTTTAGGGTTTACTGCCAGGGACCAGGTCTGGCAGTACTGCTCTAGCAGGTCCAGGCTCTGCTGTAGGCCATGTGCTGTGGGTGACAGCAGGCATAGGTCATCTGCGAAGAGTAGGCATTTAACTTCTGAATTGTGGAGACTAACACCAGGGGCTGAAGATTTTTCTAGAATAGTGGCCAATTCGTTAATGTGAATATTGTAAATATCTCTCTCTCCCTCTCTCCCTCTCCCTCCCTCTCTCCCTTTCCCTCTCCCTCTCCCTCTCTCTCTCTCTCTCTCTCATTCCTTCCTTCCCTCCCTCCCTCCCTCCCTCCCTCCCTCCCTCACATTAGTGTTTTGGCAGTTGATGAGGTCTGAAATAGCTCTAGATCATTCACAAGGTGGTCAAGTCATATATCTCCCTAATCACCATCACGTGAAAAGCAATCACCATTCAGCTTCCAAAGGGGTGTCTTTAATGTGTGACTACTTGGCATATTGGTCAGGAAAACAGAGAAGAGAGATGGCACCAGAAGGAGGGCGGGCAATCTCTCTCCCCTTCCCTCCTCCTTCTATCTCTCTCCATCTCTCTCACAAACACGTCACTCACACAAATACACCACTCTAACGTACGTAAACACACATCACACTCTCATGGCACAAAGATGGGCTCTCCCTGGCAGTTATATAATGGGCGTAACACATCAAATGGATTGTGTAATCTGAGATTACTGACAGCCCACACAGGAGAGCTAACATCGTGCTCATCTGTGCACCTGCTAAAACACACAAACACACACACACACACACACACACACACACACACACATGGGGGAACGTGAAGGCTCAGCTGCAACATGGCATTGTGTTGCTTTAAAGGACATGCACTTACACAAGCACAAAAGAAGGGAAGACACACAGACATGTCTCCTCCCCCACTCTCGTTTACACACAGACATGTCTCCTCCCCCACTCTCGTTTACACACAGACATGTCTCCTCCCCCACTCTCGTTTACACACAGACATGTCTCCTCCCCCACTCTCGTTTACACACAGACATGTCTCCTCCCCCACTCTCGTTTACACACAGACATGTCTCCTCCCCCACTCTCATTTACACACAGACATGTCTCCTCCCCCACTCTCGTTTACACACAGACATGTCTCCTCCCCCACTCTCGTTTACACACAGACATGTCTCCTCCCCCACTCTCGTTTACACACAGACATGTCTCCTCCCCCACTCTCGTTTACACACAGACATGTCTCCTCCCCCACTCTCGTTTACACACAGACATGTCTCCTCCCCCACTCTCGTTTACACACAGACATGTCTTTTCCCCCACTCTCGTTTACACACAGACATGTCTCCTCCCCCACTCTCATTTACACACAGACATGTCTCCTCCCCCGACTCTTGTTTACACACAGACATGTCTCCTCCCCCACTCTCATTTTCACACAGACATGTCTCCTCCCCCACTCTCATTTACACACAGACATGTCTCCTCCCCCACTCTCATTTACACACAGACATGTCTCCTCCCCCACTCTCATTTACACACAGACATGTCTCCTCCCCCACTCTTGTTTACACACAGACATGTCTCCTCCCCCACTCTCATTTACACACAGACATGTCTCCTCCCCCACTCTCGTTTACACACAGACATGTCTCCTACCCCACTCTCATTTACACACAGACATGTCTCCTCCCCCACTCTCGTTTACACACAGACATGTCTCCTCCCCCACTCTTGTTTACACACAGACATGTCTCCTCCCCCACTCTCATTTACACACAGACATGTCTCCTCCCCCACTCTAATTTACACACAGACATGTCTCCTCCCCCACTCTCATTTACACACAGACATGTCTCCTCCCCCACTCACATTTACACACAGACATGCCTCCTCCCCCACTCTCATTTACACACAGACATGTCTCCTCCCCCACTCTCATTTACACACAGACATGTCTCCTCCCCCACTCTCATTTACACACAGACATGTCTCCTCCCCCACTCTCATTTACACACAGACATGTCTCCTCCCCCAATTTTGGTCAGTCCGCCCTGGCCAGACAAAATCTGAACCAATCATAGACATTTATGTTTCACAAGTTTGCAGTTCAGTACAGTAGTGTACAGTCCAGTAAAGAAAAGTAGAGTACAGTAAAGTAGAGTACTGTATTGCACTGTGTTGTACTGTCCAAACTTGTGAAAGATAGGCATCTATGATCATTTAAGATTTGGTCTGGTTCGGACAAACCAAATGTGGATTTGTTTGGGGGCGGAGCTCTTTACAATAATAGCCAGTCTGTAGAATAATACCCAAATGTGCAAAAGATGGATATTGCATATTTATACCTTTGTGTACCTATTCAGAATACATCACCATGAAGTGAATGATATTCATATCCATAATGATGCATTTCTGTATAGTACAGATTAGGGACCCATGATGTAATTCTGTTATCATAACTCCGTTACCAGATGTAAATCCACTTCACCTATTGTAGTTCAATATTCAAAATATTTTTTTCAAACTCAAGATGCAATGTCATAGCTGACACTGTAGACATCGTTGAATCTTCATTTGGATCAGATACTGTACAGTTTTTGAAAAAGTGGTTGCATAAAAACTGAGGGAGATTTGACCATAATTATTTTACCAAACTTTGCATCTTCCAGTACATGTGTTTGTGACTTTTTTGTGTAAATTTCTCAAAGTAGTCCTTGAGCATACAATTGAAGGGTTTGTTAAACTTTGAAATCAATGGTTTTTGTTTGGCATATATTTTAAAGTGAAAAATCTGAGTCAATGGTGGAGGTGTTGCCATTCAGGTTATCAGTCAACCTATCAAGTTTTTTACAAACAGCACAGGAATGAAATCATCCAAATGCGTTGATCACATCTTTCTTTACTAATGCTGCAGATATCTGCTCTAAAGAAGTATCCAAATCCATCGGATGTCAACCATTTATCAAATCATCAAGAACTTCAAGGAGAGCAGTTCAATTGTTGTGAAGAAGGCTTCAGGGCGCCCAAGAAAGTCCAGCAAGCGCCAGGACCGTGATTCAGCTGAGGGATCGGGGCACCACCAGCACAGAGCTTGCTCAGGAATGGCAGCAGGCAGGTGTGAGTGCATCTGCACTCACAGTGAGGTCGAAGACTTTTGGAGGATGGCCTGGTGTCAAGAAGGGCAGCAAAGAAGCCACTTCTCTCCAGGAAAAACATCAGGGACAGACTAATATTCTGCAAAAGGTACAGGGATTGGACTGCTGAGGACTGGGGTAAAGTCATTTTCTCTGATGAATCCCCTTTCCTATTGTTTGGGGCATCCGTAAAAAACTTTTTGGGAGAAGACAAGTTGAGCGCTACCATATGTCCTGTGTCATGCCAACAGTAAAGCATCCTGAAACCATTCATGTGTGGGGTTTCTTCTTTCACAAGTTTGCCTAAGAACACAGCCATGAATAAAGAAAGGTACCAACGCATCCTCTGAGAGTAACTTCTCCCAACCATCCAGGAACAGTTTGGTGACGAACAATTCCTTTTCCAGCATGATGGAGCACATTGCCATAAGGCAAAATTGATAACTAAGTGGATTGGGGAACCAAACATCGATAGACCTTAATCCCTTAATCCCATTGAGAACTTGTGGTCAATCATCAAGATGCGGGTGGACAAACAAAAACCCACAAATTCTGACAAACTCCAAGAATTGAAATGGCAAGAATGGGCTGCCGTCAGTGTGGCCCAGAAGTTAATTGACAGCATGCCAGGGCGGATTGCAGAGGTCTTGAAAAAGAAGGGTCAACAAATGTTGACTTTTTGCATCAACTTCATGTAATTGTCAATAAAAGCATTTGACACTTATGAAATGCTTGTAATTACACTTCAGTATTCCATAGTTAACATCTGACAAAAATATCTAAAGACACTGAGGCAGCAAACTTTGTGAAATTTAATATTTGTGTCATTCTCAAAACTTTTGGCCACGACTGAAGTAGTCATATCTAGGAAAAGTTCCAAAGGCTGGGCATAATATAGTGTATAAGAGGTCATACAATATGTATCTAACTGCACAATGAAACAAAGATAAATTATATAAAGAAAGATAGATAAAAGTTTTGGAGTACCTTAAATTGCATTTTTGGCAAAATGGTTAACTCGGCTCTATCATTGGCAAGATTAGCTAATTTAGGCATGACATGCCAACAACACATTCTGAACGTGTATACATCCATGCATAACTGACCAAATGATAAAAGACTATTGTAATTTTGAATTCCAAAAAAATATATATTGTTATCTAGCAACAATGACAAGCCACCTGGGTCTGACAACATGGGTGGAAATTACTGAGGATGATAGTGCATGATATCGCCACTCCTATTTGCCATATCTTCAATCTAAGCCTACAGGAAAGTGTGTGCCCTCAGGCCTGGAGGGAAGCCAAAGTCATTCCACTACCCAAGAAGAGCTCAAACAGCCGACCAATCAGCCTGTTACCAACCCTTAGTAAACTTTTGGAAATACATTGTTTGACTGGATACAATGCTATTTCACAGTAAACAAGTGAACAACAGATTTTCAGTACGCTTGTATGGATGGGCTTTCAACTTGAACAGCACTTACACAAATTACTGATGATTGGCTGAAAGAAATTCATAAAAAGATTGTGGGAGCTGCATTTTTAGAATTCAGTTCAGCTTTTGACATTATCGATCATAATCTGCTGCTGGAAAAACGTATGTGTAATGGCTTTACATCCCCTGCAACATTGTGGATAGAGCGTTACCTGTCTAACAGAACACGGAGGGTGTTCTTCAATGAAAGCCTCTCCAACATAATCCAGGTAGAGTCAGGCATTCCCCAGGGCAGTGGTCTAGGCTCCTTACCTTTTTCAATCTTTACTAATGAGTAAAGCCTGTGTGTCTATGTTTGCTGATTACTTAACACTATACATATCAGCTACCACAGCAAGTGAAATCACTGCAACACTTTAAAGAGCTGCAGTCAGTTTCAGAATGGGTGGCAATAAATAAGTTAGTACTAAATAAACAATTTAAAACTAAAAGCATTGTATTTGCGACAAATCATTCACTAAACCCTGAATCTCAACTAAATATTGTAATGAATTAAGTGGAAATTGAGCAAGTTGAGAAGACTATACTGCTTGGAGTAACCCTGGATTGTAAACTGTCATGGTCAAAACATACTGTACTAATACAACAGTAGCCAAGATGGGGAGAGATCTGTCCAAAAAAAGTGCTGCTCTGCCTTCTTAACAACACTATCCTTAAGGCAGGTCCTACAGGCTCTAGTTTTGTCGCACCTGGATACTGCCACAAAGAGGGATTTAGGAAAATTACAATTTGCCAAGAACAGGGCAGCATTGCTTGAACCTTAAATATAGAGGAGAGATTGACATCATCAATACTTGTATTTGTAAGAAGTATGGTATAGGGGATGCTTGCGTCCCACTTGGCCAAAAGCCAGGGGAAATGCAGCGCGGTAAATTCAAATGAAATGATATACAAATCTAACTTTCATTAAATCACACATGTAAGATACTAAATTAAAGCTACACTCGTTGTGAATCCAGCCAACGTGTCAGATTTTTTCGGTGAAAACATAAGAAACTATTATCTGATAACAGCACAACAGTAAACAAAGAGAGTAGCATATTTCAACCCTGCAGGCGCTACACAAAACGCAGAAATAAAATATAAAACATGCCTTACCTTTGACGAGCTTCTTTTGTTGGCACTCAAATATGTCCCATAAACATCACAATTGGTTATTTTGTTCGATTAATTCCGCCCATTGATTTTTTCAAACCAAGCTGCTTACCTATTGCAGATTCAGTCTTCCCAGCCTGGTGCAGGTCTACAATTTTGTTTCTGGTGTCCTTTGACAGCTCTTTGGTCTTGGCCATAGTGGAGTTTGGAGTGTGACTGTTTGAGGTTGTGGACAGGTGTCTTTTATACTGATAACAAGTTCAAACAGCTGCTATTAATACAGGTAACGAGTGGAGGACAGAGGAGCCTCTTAAAGAATAAGTTACAGGTCTGTGAGGGCCAGAAATCTTGCTTGTTTGTAGGTGACTAAATACTTATTTTCCACCATAATTTGCAAATAAATTCATCAAAAATCCTACAATGTGATTTTCTGGATTTTTTTCTCTCATTTTGTCTGTCATAGTTGAAGTGTACATATGATGAAAATTACAGGCCTCTCTCATCTTTTTAAGTGGGAGAACTTGTACCATTGGTGGCTGACTAAATACTTTTTTGCCCCACTGTATATCCAAAATGTCCATTTATTTGGCGCGTTTGATCCAGAAAAAAACAGCTTCCAAGTTGCGCAACGTCACTAAAAAATATTTCAAAAGTTGCCTGTAAACTTTGCCAAAACATTTCAAACTACTTTTGTAATTCAACTTTAGGTATTTTTAAACATTAATAATCGATCAAATTGAAGACGTGTCTATCTGTGTTCAATACAGGAAGACAACAAACAAAGCTACTTTTCAAGTCTTGCGCAGCTCTCAACAGAGTTACGCAGTTCCTAGATGGCCGTACTTCTTCATTGCACAAATGAATAATCTCAACCAAATTCCAAAGACTGGTGACATCCAGTTGATGCGGTAGGAACTGAAAACAAGTTCCTAAGGAATATCGTTTCCCAATGAGAACTCACTGAACAGACAGAGACCTAAAAAAAAATCTGAACGTTTAGTTATACTCACAGACATGATTCAAACAGTTTTAGAAATGTCAGAGTGTTTTCTATCCATATATACTAATAATATGCATATCTTATATTCTTGGCATGAGTAGCAGGAAGTTGAAATTGAAATATTCAATCTCTCCCTATCCCAGTCTGCTGTCCCAACATGCTTCAAGATGGCCACCATTGTTCCTGTACCCAAGAGGGCAAAGGTAACTGAACTTAATGACTATCGCCCCGTAGCACTCCCCTTAGTCACCATGAAGTGCTTTGAGAGACTAGTCAAGGATCATATCACCTCTACCTTACCTGCCACCCTAGACCCACTTGAATTTGCTTACTGCCCCAATAGATCCACAGACAATGTAATTGCCATCACTCTGCACACTGCCCTATCCCATCTGGACAAGAGGAATACCTATGGAAGTATGCTATTTATTGACTATAACTCAGCATTCAACACCATACTACCCTCCAAGCTCATCATTAAGCTTGAGGCCCTGGGTCTGAACCCCGCCCTGTGCAACTGGGTCGTGGACTTCCGGACGGGACCGCCCCCAGGTGGTGAAGGTAGGAAACATTACCTCCACTCCGTTGATCCTCAACACTGGGGCCCCACAAGGGTGTGTGCTCAGCCCCCTCCTGTACTCCCTATTCACCCATGGTTGTGTGGCCAAGCATGCCGCCAACTCAATCATCAACTTTGCAAATGACACAACAGCAGTAGGCTGTTGATTCCCGTTAGCGGGATCATTTTCGTCAACATCTGCTGAATTGCAGAGCACCAAATTCAAATTAAATTACTAAAAAGATTTAATTTTCATGAAATCACAAGTGCAATATAGCAAAACACAGTTTAGCTTGTTGTTAATCCACATGGCGTGTCAGATTTCAAAAAAGCTTTTCAGCTAAAGCGTTTATGTAAGGACATCTCTCTCAGCAGACAAAACATTACAAACAGCTAGCAGCAAAGTAGATTGGTCACTAAAGTCAGAAAAGCAATAAAATGAATCGCTTACCTTTGATGATCTTCAGATGTTTGTCACGAGACTCCCAGTTACACAATAAATGTTAATTTTGTTCCATAAAGATTATTTTTATATCCAAAATACCTCCATTTGGTTGGCGCGTTATGTTCAGAAATCAACAGGCTCGAGCGGTCATGACGGGGCAGACGAAAACTCCAAATAGTGTCCGTAAAGTTCGTAGAAACATGTCAAACGTTTTTTATAATCAATCCTCAGGTTGTTTTTACAATATATAATCGATAATATTTCAACCGGACTGTAGCTTCTTCAATAGGGGAGAGAGAGAAAATTTCTGCTCCAAGCTGTTGCGCATGCAAAACGCTGCTGGCAGCAAGCCATCCAATGACGCAATGTGATCTTTCTCGCTCATTTTTCAAAATAAAAGCCTGAAACTATGTCTAAAGACTGTTCACAACATATGGAAGCCATAGGAAAATCTGGTTGATATCCCTTTAAATGGAGCGAAGGCATGCAATGGAACAGAGAGCTTTCAGGAAAAACAGCATTACCGGGTTGGATTTTTCCTCAGGTTTTCGCCTGCAATATCAGTTCTGTTATACTCACAGACAATATTTTGACAGTTTTGGAAACTTTAGAGTGTTTTCTATCCTAATCTGACATATGCATATATGCATATTCTAGATTCTGGGCATGAGAAATAGGCAGTTTCATTTGGGTACGTTTTTCATCCAAACATCAAAATACTGCCCCCTACACTCAAGAGGCTAATTACCAATGATGACGATACAGCCTACAGGGAGGAGGTAAGGGCTCTGGGGTTGTGGTGCCTGGAAAACAACCACTCACTCAACGTCAATAAAACAAAGGTGATAATCGTGGACTTCAGGAAACAGCAGAGGGTGCCTCCGCCTATCTACATCGATGGGACCGCAGTGGAGAAGGTGGAAAGTTCCTTGGCGTACACATCAATGACAAACTGAAATAGACCACCCACACAGACAGTGTGGTGAAGAAGGCGCAACAGAGCCTCTTAAACCACAGGAGGCTGAAATTTGGCTTGTCACCTAAAACCCTCACAAACCTTTACAGATGCACAACTGAGAGCATACTTTCGGGCTGTATCACCTCCCACAACCGCAAGGCTCTGCACAGGATGGTGCGGTCTGCCCAATGCATTACCGGGGGCAAACGACCCGCCCTCCAGGACACCTACAGCACCCGATGTCACAGGAAGGTAAAAAATATAATCAAGGATAACAACCACCTGAGCCACTGCCTGTTTACCCCGCTATCATCCAGAAGGCGAGGTCAGTACAGGTGCATCAAAGCTGGGACCGAGAGACTGAAAAACAGCTTCTATCACAAGGCCATCAGACTGTTAAACACCCATCACTAGCACATTAGAGGCTGCTGCCTATAGGCATAGACTAGAAATCACTGGCCACTTTAAGGAATGGAACACAAGTCACTTTAATAATGTTTACATATCTGGCATTACTCATCTCATATGGATATACTGTTTTCTATACTATTCCACGGTATCTCTTTCACTTAATAATGTGAATATATTTTGCATTACTCATCTCACATGTATGTACTGTATTCTGTACTATTCTACTGTATCTTAATCCAGTCCTCTCTAAAATAAAATAAAATATTTAAAAAATTAAATTAAAAAATGCTCGGTCATACGTATATAGTCTTAATTCATTCCTAATTAGATGTGTGTATTGGGTATATGTTATGTAATTTGTTAGATATTACTGCACTGTCGGAGCTAGAAGCACAAGCATTTTGCTGCACCCGCAATAACATCTGCTAATAACGTGTATGTGACCGATACAATTTGATTTGATTTAACGTGATATAGCTGCTGCCTTGGCTAATAGGGATCCATAATAAATAAAAATACAAATTCCGTTACCGTGGAATTGCCCTTCCATAATGAGAGCAAATTGCTGCTGAATCGAACGATCATAAAGACTGGGTTGTGGCTAGGAACATTAGATTGGTTTATTCTAGCCAAGCTCTCTGTAGAGGGAGCACTTGTAAACATCATTCTAGCTTCTTCCCTTCCTTGAAGTGATCACTGATCTAATGAGATAGGAGAAATCAACAGTTCCACATCATAGCTTCATCCAGCCTAATCAATGATTACTTTGAGGTAGGGACTGGGAGTCAGGAAGGATGCATTGTAAGTAGTATTGGAACGGGCAACCAGAATACCCACAGCGCCACTCTGACCACAGTTCTCTTTCTCCAGAGTGCTTTGGGCCAGTGGGGCGTCAATCTATGGTCTATTACCAGTGAGCCATTGCCTCACCCCCAGGTCCAACCCAGCTCTCTCTTGGCCATTAGGCTTGGTCTAACACAATAGTCCCCTACTATCCTCAGGTGCTGGTTATGGGAATGGGGGATTTTTCCTCTCAGCTCCCACTGTAAGATTAAGGAATAATGTCCCAAAAATAGCTGTGTTGGAGTGAGTCTCCAAACTATGAGAGACAGTGAAAACGGAACAGGTTGCCTACATTAACAGCTCAAGCCACCTCCACTACCGTAATCCATCTATACAGCGAGACATTGAAGTGTGGCATTCAAGAATACAAACAACATACATCATGGAATAGCACAGCACATAGTGTAACATTTTAGAATAATAAAACACAGCTATATGTATGCAACATCTGAGCTCGTGGCGGGGGGTTAGGCTAATAACGTGCGCCTTTGGTCTTGACATACCCGTTCTGTGGGTGTCGCAGGCACCCACCATTACAGCTATAATTGATCATGCTCTGTGTTCGTGTGTTCACAGTGACTGACTGCACTGATTACTCTTACCACCATGTGTCTGTATAAGTGTATGTGTCCAAGACAGGAAGTGTAGTGCATGTGTGTGGGTGCATTGTACGTATGCGTTGTGTTCATGTGCCTGCGCACATGCATGCATTAAATGTGTGTACAGACCCTGGCGAGGATACAGTACTCACGGACTGGCTGCACAGTAGGAAACCTGACATGGCATCATTAGGTGCTTACACCATGTCATCATGAATTAAGCAGGGAACTATTGAACCAGTTTTGTGACACAAAGCTGTTAGAGAGCAAGGAGAGAACGTGAGCGCCGTGATACTTCCACCGCACACAAAACCATACGGTGAATTTCCATATCACACAAGAGAATGGCCCTGGACTGTGTGTTCACTCACTAAAACATGCAAGGTCTGCCTTTTATGACATAACTCAAAGATTCTGTTCCAGATTTGCCTGGTGTATTGTACACAATGTACATAAATGAGATATTCTCATATTTTCATGTCAAATACAAGTATAGATTTGATACATTTCTGAAACTCTCATGTACTCTACTGTACACCACTCACTCGTGGTGTCTAAGAAAGCCATAAAAGTAATTATTTCTCTCCAAAAGGATACATTTAATTGCCAATTTTGAAGCAGGACTACTAAATCTGTCCTCTGTATCACTCTTCCATCATTGCACCTCTCTTTCCCTCCATCAGTACACGGAGTAGCTGAGCATATTTGCATCACAGTTAGCTGTCAATGTAGTGGCGCCTGTGCTAATGCTAAATGAAAAAGACACACCCTTCAGCCCTGGTCTCTGTAGTTTTATTGGTCTAACTTTGGATGGTGAAGAGATACTAGAACTCATACTGCTGTTTAACAGTCTTTTGTTTCAACACACGCTGCCTTCCTCTGAACTCAGACAAATACCGATGTCGGTAAAGTGAAGACTTATTTTATCAAATCAATTCACTGTAATTATTATTACGTGATTAAATTAATCACGTAAATGTAATTAACTAGGAAGTCGGGGCACCAAGGAAAATCTTCAGATTACATAGTTATAATTTTCCTAATATAACTCTTCAGATATTTTAATATCTGATCAATTAGTCTTCTAATTAATGAATTATTCTTTACCTCAAGTTAGTCTCATTCCAAACGTCGTAAATTGTTGGTTATCTGCACAAACCCAGCCTTTACTATGAATCATTCATACATCAATTGTCTTAATCATTTATTTACTAACTAACTAAATAATCACTGAAATGCATAAATAAACACAGTAGATATGGTTACAAGGAAATGATAGGGGAGGTTCCCTAGTGGGCTAAGCAGATATGACGGCTTGGTGGACAAAGGGAAGTGTGTGTGGACTGAAAAGGTTGGGAAAGACAAAGGGAATCACTACACAGTTGATAATTATATTAATTTAAATGCTAATCATTTGCATATGAACGCTCACTCATTCAGGAATAATTGCAATCAATATATATTTATGCTCAATGTGTCGTCGTGATCTCTGTTGGAATCGTCAGTCCTTCTGTTAGAGAGTTCATCTGAGTCTCTCTCCCTCTCTGTTTCCCTGAAGAGCAAAGTCTTTAGTGGTTAGAATGGATACTTCAGAGTACTGTTCTCATAGAATAGATGTTTTGGCGGTTGTCGGTCTTCGCATCCCAGTTTGACATAATTTCTAGCTGCAGACTAGTAATTATTATCTAAGATTTGCTCTTATTCTGTAGGGATTGAGTTTAACCATTTCCCACCGTGTAGCCACTGCTCCACGTGGTATGGTTAGGAATTCAACAACCATTGCACCCTTAGCTTACGATGAGGTTTTTGTGGTCTGAAAAGGATTTCCTCAGGTTTTATTCATAACAGTAGAAAAGGGCTGTGCCATGACGCCAGATCATGTCTGTGCTCACTGGGGCGGGCCAATGACTTACTTAGGGAATACAAGTCTTTCACATTAAAGGTTTAACATCATATTACATCATTTCACAAATAGTTTCATCTTTACTCATTAATTTTATACAAGAATTAGATGCAAACCCCATAATTGAGAAATTTACATATTCAGAGATAAAGGTAGGTGTGTTTCCTGTTTAGAAAAGAAAACACACTTGTCATACCCATCCCTTAACTGTCCACTGACCATTCCCACCTTCTCACAAGTGGACATTTTGTGTCAAATCCCCATTTTGGGGATTTTGACATTTGCCATGTGAAATCCTTTGTTCTCTCTATGTGTCTCTTCCTGTATGGCCAGGGGGAGAGAGTCTCCGCCAGGAATTTACAACCTGAGATAACAGAACCTGGTCGTAGGTGAGAGAGAGGGGGGGGGGGGGGATGCCACGATCTATACCCAGAAAGGGCCACGTCATGACACCGAGTAGAGCAACGCAGCAGACTTTCTTTTCACCGAGGCAGTATCCCACTTAACACGAGAGGAGGGGAGGTTGTAACTCTGTCCCGTTACCTGTCTCATATGCCTCAGAGTAGGTGGCTGAGCGGAGACAAAGACATATTACTTGTTAAAGCAAACAGAACAAGTATCCATGGACAAAGGTGTCGGCTCATCAAAGAGGTGAAATTATTTAAAGGGGGTCCTTGTTGTGTGGAGCCCTGTGTATCTGTTACTCTGACAGATTTGTATCCAAAGCCCTGCCACTCTTGAGGCTCCTGAAGAGAGAAGAGAGAAGGGAGATGGGGAATAGAATTTGGGGAAAGGAGCAACAGAGAGATTGAAGAGGAAAGTGGATGAGAGAAGCAGGGGTGATGAACAGTGCAGATAAGCAGAACAAAGGGATGGGGGAGATACACAGAAGGCAAGGAGCAGGGTAGAGGAGAAGCATAGGAGAAAAGCAAGGAGAAAAGTGGGGGAATGGTAGAAGAGAAGTAGAGAAGAGTGAAGGAGAGAAGGGGAAATGGAGTGAGGGAATGGTAGAGGAGGGGAGGACAGGAGCAGAGAGGAGAAAAGCATGGTTGCGGTGCGGAGGTGTTGGACTGGTTTCATCCAGGCCTATGGGGTGGAAAAGAGGACATATGGCCTGATTGTGTTACTGTACCGCCTCAGCCTCACCCTTTGTGTAATAATCCTAAAATGGGGAATAAATAAAAGACAGTAGGGAGCAGGAGGTTGTTACCATACTGCAGCTCCTTCTGCGTTCAACTCTTGCCTGTGTTTTCAACAATTGGTTTGGCATACAATATTTTGGAGAAGTGGTTGAAACAACGGAGCTAGTTAACATATTTCATTTTAGATCATTGGCCTTGCCAGGCTCCTGTCTAACTAGAAAACATGTTTTCAGGAAACAGGTTTCAAATAATATATCACTATGAAAATAACTTCATATCTAAAAAGGCCAAGATGTTTGTTTTGCCCAAGCAATATAGCCCCCACTAACACAACAGCTGCTAATTTTCTCATTTTAATAAGTCCACATTTTCACTGTGGTATTTGAGGGAACGTGAGAAAAGGAGTCATATGGACAAGCATCCAGCAGAAACATTGACAAAAGAACTTGATGACGGATACAATCACTGTCATAGAGGCCTTTGAGGTATATCGACTGCTGGGAGGAAATTAGCTAAAATTCCAGGCTGAAGGCTCAATGAAAGACAGAGAGAGAGCGAGCAAGAGGAAGAGATAGGAAAAGAGAGAGACAGGAAAGGAGAAGGGGGGGCCTGAGACAGAGAATAGGAGGGAGGGAGGAGATACAATCAGACAGAAAGGAGAGAAGAATACAGGGAATATGAGAGGGGAGATAGAGATCTACATCCATGTGAGAGAATATGAGAGTGAGAGTTACAAGACATTGTAATGATAAAGATGCACTTTTCTCAGTCTGAGCTAGCCAATCAGGTTCAAGTGATAGTAAAGGCTAAGCCCAAACTCACAATGAGGGAGTCTTCTCTACTGTTGCAATAACATCCACTTATCATCCTGTTACTGAGAGTGTGTGACCTTAACACAGAGGGACCAATCAAACACATATACTGTTTCAAACTGAGAACCACAGTAAGGCTTACATTCAGAGACTATCTCAAGCTAGGTCCCCTGACAACCCTAAAGAGAGAAGACAAATCAACTGTCTTGTTTCTAGCTCAGATTCCATTCAATCTGCTCAGGGTGGGACTTGAGGGCAGACAATAGCAATCACATATAATGACATGTGACGCAAGTGTCTGTGTACACAATAACAGTAAACGATGAGAGAGAAAGGTGAGCCTACATCCCCCCCATAATGGTCTAATGGAGCAAACCCCAAAGACTGCATGAAAACAAACCAGATAAAGATGCAAATTAGTCAAGGAGAAATAACGTTTTTCTGAGACCAATCCAACAAAGACTTTAGATGTGCCGTTAGCTCTGTTTTTCATAATGGGGAATGCAAGAGAGGGTATTGTGAGATTCATTTTAAAGGGATACTTCGTGATTTTGGCAACGAGGCCCTTTATCTACTGTGTGTTCAGAAAGTATTCATACCCTTTGACTTATGCCACATGTTGTTGTGTTACAGCTTGTATTCAAAATTGATTCAATATTTTTTTCTACACACAATACTCCATAATACTCCAATCAACACACAATACTCCATAATGACAAAGTGAAAATATGTTTTGAGAAATTATTGAAAATGTATTGAAAATTAAATACAGAAACATCTCATTTACATAAGTATTCACAGCCTGTTAGATTCACCTTTATCAGTGATTACAGATGCGAGTCTTTCTGGGTAAGTCTCAGAAACATTAATGTTGTCTAGGTAAGCAACTCCAGTGTATATTTGGCCTTGTGTTTCAGGTTATTGTCCTGCTGAAAGGTGAATTAATCTCCCAGTGTCTGGTGGAAAGCAGACTGAACTAGGTTTTCCTCTAGGAGTTTGCCTGTGCTTAGCTCCATTCCGCTTATTTTTTATCCTGAAAAACTCCCCAGTCCTTAACGATTGCAAGCATACCCATAACATTATACAGCCACCACTAAGCTTGAAAATCTGGAGAGTGGTACTCAGTAATGTGTTGTATATGCCCCAAACATAACACTTTCTTTTCAGAATAAAAAGTAAATTGCTTTGCCAATTTTTTGCAGTATTACTTTAGTGCCTTGTTGCAAACAGGATGCATGTTTTAGAATATTTTTTATTATGTACGTGCTTCTTTCTTTTCATTCTCTCAATTAGCTTAGTATTGTGGAGTAACTATACTGTTGTTGAACCATCCTCAGTTTTCTCCGATCACAGCCATTAAACTCTGTAACTGTTTTAAAGTCACTATTGGCCTTGTGGTGAAATTCCTGAGCGGTATCCTTCCTCTCCGGCAACTAAGTTCAGAAGGACGCCTGCATCTTTGTAGTGACTGGGTGTATTGATACACCATCCAAAGTGTAATTCATAACTTCACCATGCTCAAAGGGATATTCAATGTCAGCTTTTTTATTTTTACCCATCCATCGATAGGTGCCCTGCTTTGGAAGGCATTGGAAGACCTCCTTGGACTTTGTGGTTGAATCTGTATTTGAAATTCACTGTTCGACTGAGGGACCGCACAGATAATTGTGTGTGGGGTACAGAGGTGAGGTATTCCAAAATCATGTAAAACACTATTATTGCACACAGAGTGAGTTCATGCAATTTATTATGTGACTTTTTCAGCAAATGTTTACTTCTGAAGTTATTTAGGCTTGCCATAACAAAGGGGATGAATACTTATTTACTCAAGACATTTCAGCTTTTATTTGTAATGAATTTGTAAAATGTTGTAAAAACATAATTCCACTTTGACATTATGGGGTATTGTGTATAGGCCAGTGACACAAAATCTCAATTGAATTCATTTAAATGCAGGCTGTAACACAATAAAATGTGGAAATAGTCAAGGAGTGTGAATATTTTCTAAAGGCACTGTACTTCCCCAGAGTAAGATGAACTTGTGGATACCATGTTCGTCTTTGTGTCCAGTGTGAAGGAGGTTAGAGGAAATTTCACGGGCCAATGCCAACTACCATTAGTGTAAAAACTGGAAGTCTATGGCTATCTCCTACAGTAACATTTAAGAGATCAGCTCAGCATGACTTTAATGGGTCAGACAGGACAAGGTCACACCCCAGATATTGTACAATCGCCAGCTCATCAAGTAAAGGATCAAGAGCAGTAATTAAGTGCCCTCTATTTTATGGTGGGCCACTGTTTGACCTTGCATCCATTCACTCAACATTAGTCGTTTTTGTAATGTGTCAAAGATAGTTTCTAAATGGAGCAGACTAACCAGTCTGACAACTTATCCCAGGAGAGTGAAACCTCGCCACTCATCTCCACAAAATGTTGGCTAATAAGAACCACCCATCAGACTGCATGGTGTATGTTTCATGAGACTCACTAAAGAATTCCAAATTGTCTGGTGTATTTCATCATGCGAGAAAGGGATCATAACATGTTGTCATCATGAGAAATCAGCACCTGCAAAGCCTTCCATGGAGTATTGCGGATGGACAACTGTAATCTCAGGAGCCCTAGTATCTGCTGGATTTCTTTACCCCCTGTCATGGCAATCTCATAATGGCCAGTTTGAAGGTAATAACAAAAACCAGCAGACACTCCGCCATCCAAGCACCGGAGTTGCCCATCCCTAATATACTGACACAAGATTCCCTTACGACGACGATGAGGCCTACTCATACTTGTCATCATTAACCATCAGCATAAGCCGAGTCCATTAATTGTGGAAGCCTAGTATAGGCTAGGAGGAATACTGTAATTCTATTCCATGAAGAACAAAAAGGAAACACCTTCATATTAAGGGGATCAGATAACAGGTCACTCCGAGGTAAAGAACCCTCAGAAGATCGTCCTGTAATAGTCTGTAGCAAGATGGAGTAGCAAGATGGCGCCGACAGAGAGGGTTGCCTCGCTTCTAGTCCTTTGGAAACTATGCAGTATTTTGTTTTTTTAATGTATTATTTCTTACATTGTTAGCCCAGAAAATCTGAAGTATTATTACATACACCCGGGAATAGCTATTGGATATCAGAGCGACGTCAAGTTGCCAACATTATGACCAGGAATACAACTTTCCCGAAGCGGATCCTTTGTTCGCACCACCACCCAGGGCATTTCATCTGATCACAGAGGCCGAGTATATGATCACCGCTTCCGAGTATATTAGTCGCCAAAGTCCAGTCTCTAGATATTAAGGTAGACGAAATTAGGGCAACTAATTTCACGGAAACATGGCTCTCTCAGGATATGTTGTCGGAGTTGGTACAGCCACCGGGATTCTTTATGCGTCGCGCCGACAGAAATAAACATCTTTCTGGGAAGAAGAAGGGTGGGAGTGTATGCTTCATGATTACCAACTCATGGCATAATCGTAACAACATCCATGAACTCAAGTCCTTTTGTTCACCTGACCTAGAATTCCTCACAATAAAATAACGACCATATTATTTCCCAAGAGAATTCTTGTCGATTGTTGTCACAGATGTGTATATCCCCCATCAAGCCGATATCCCGACAGCTCTCAAGGAACTTCACTGGACTCTATGCAAACTGGAAACCATATATCCGGAGGCTGCATTTATTGTAGCTGGGGATTTTAACAAAGCAAATTTGAGAACAAGGCTAGCTAAATTCTATCAGCATAGTAATTGTAGCACTCATGCTGCAATACACTGGATCACTGCTACTCTAACTTCCGTGATGCATACTAGGCCCTCCCACACCCTCCAGTCGCGAAATCTGACCATGACTCCAATTAGCTCCTCCCGTCCTATAGGCAGAAACTCAAACAGGATGTACCCATGACAAGAACTATTCAACGCTGGCCTGACCAATCGGAATCCAAGCTTCAAGATTGTTTTGATCGCGCGGACTGGGAAATGTTCTGGGCAGCCTCAGAGAATAATATTGATTTATACGCTGATTCAGTGAGTGAGTTTATAAGGAAGTGCATTGGAGATGTTGCACCCACTGTGACTACTAAAACCTACACTAACTAGAAACCGTGGATAGATGGCGGCATTTGTGCAAAACTGAAAGCGCGACGACCGGATTTAACCATGGAAAGATGACTGGGAATATGGCCGAATACAAACAGTGTAGTTATTCCCTCCGCAAGGCAATCAAACAAGCAAAATATCGGTATAGGGACAAAGTGGAGTCGCAATTCAACGGCTCAGACGTACGTGGCAGGGTCTACAGGCAACCATGGACTACAAAAAGAAAACCAGCCACATCACGGACACCGACATCTTGCTTCCAAACAAACTAAACACCTTCTTTACCAGCTTTGAGGATAACACCAGTGCCACCGACGCGGCCCGCTACCAAGGACAGTGGGCCCACCCTCTCCTTCTCTGTGGCTGGCGTGAGTAAGACATTTAAATGTGTTAACCCTCGCAAGGCTGCCAGCCCAGATGGCCATGCACGCCACCAACTCAATCATCAGGTTTGAACACGACACAACAGTAGTGGGCTTGATTACCAAAAACGACGAGACATCCTACAGGGAGGAGGTGAGGGTACTCGGAGGGTGGTGTCAGGAAAACAACCTCGCACTCAATGTCAACAAAACAAAGGAGATGATTGTGGACTTCAGGAAACAGCAGAGGGAGCACCCCCATATCCACATTGATGGGACAGCAGTGGAGAAGGTAGAAAGTTAAGTTCCTCGGCGTACACATTACTGACAAACTGGTCAGTAATGGTGAAATGAAATGGTCCACCCACACAGACAGTGTGGTGAAGAAGGCGCTACAGCGCCTCTACAACCTCAGGACGCTGAATAAATGTGGCTTGTCAACTAAAACCCTCACAAACCTTTACAGATGCTTAATTGAAAGCATCCCGTAGCGCTATATCACCGCCCACACCAGCAAGACCCTGCAGAAGGTGGTGCGGTCTGCACAACGCATCATCGGGGCAAACTACCTGCCCTCCAGGACACCTACACCACCCAATGTCAAGAACAACTACCACCCGAGCCACTGCCTGTTCACCCCGCTACCATCCAGTAGGCGAGGACAGTACAGGTGCATCAAAGCTGGGACAAAGATTCATCAACTGAGACATATACTGAACAAGTTCCACAGACATGGAATAATGTGTTATTGAACAAAGGCGGGGGTCAAAATCAAAAGTAACTGTCAGTAGCTGGTGTGGCCACCAGCTGCATTAAGTACTGCAGTGGTCATGTGGTTTGGCCTCAGGCCAGTAAGTGTGAGTATCCTCCTCATGGACTGCACCAGATTTGCCAGTTCTTCCTGTGAGATGTTACCCCAGTCTTCCACCAAGGCACCTGCAAGTTCCCAGACAATTCTGGGGGGAATGGCCCTAGCACTCACCCTCCGATCCAACAGGTCCCAGACGTGCTAAATGGGATTGAGATCCGGGCTCTTCGCTGGCCATGGCAGAACACTGACATTCCTTGCAGGAAATCACGCACAGAACGAGCAGTATGGCTGGTGGAATTGTCATGCTGGAGGGTCATGTCAGGATGAACCTGCAGGAAGGATACCACATGAAGGAGGAGGATGTCTTCCCTGTAACGCACAGCGTTGAGATTGCCTGCAATGACAACAAGCTCAGTTCGATGATGCTGTGTCATACCACCCCAGACCATGACAGACCCTCCACCTCCAAATCGATCCCGATCCAGAGTACAGGCCTCAGTGTAAGGCTCTTTCCATTGACGATTAACGCAAATCCGACCATCACCCCTGGTGAGACAAAACTGCGACTTGTCAGTGAAGAGCACTTTTTGCCAGTCCTGTCTGGTCCAGCGACAGTGGGTTTGTGCCCATAGGCGACGTTGTTGCCGATGATGTCTGTTGAGGACCTGCCTTACAACAGGCCTACAATCCCTCAGTCCAGCCTTTCTCCAGAGCACTGATGGAGGGATTGTATATTCCTGGTGTAACTCAGGCAGTTGTTGTTGCCATCCTGAACTTGTCCTGCAGGTGTGATTTTCGGACAAACCGATCCTGTACAGGTGTTGTTACACGTGATCTGCCACTGCGAGGACGATCAGCTGTCCATCCTGTCTCTCTGTAGCGCTGTCTTAGGCGCCTCGCAGTACAGACATTGAAATGTATTTCCCTGGCCACATCTGCTGTTCTCTTGCGTCCTTGCAGCATGCCTAAGGCACATCCACACAGATTAGCAGGGACCCTGGGCATCTTTCGTTTGGTGTTTTTCAGAGTCAGTAGAAAGGCCTCTTTAGTGTCCTATGTTTTCCTAACCGTGACCTTAATTGCCTACCGTCTGTAAGCTGTTAGTGTCTTAACGACTGTTCCACAGGTGCAAGTTAATTAATTGTTTATGGTTCATTGAACAAGCATGGGAAACAGTGTTTAAACACTTTACAATAAAGATGTGAAGTTATTTGGATTTTTACGAATTATCTTTGAAAGACAGGGTCCTGAAAAAGGGATGTTTCTTTTTTTGCTGAGTTTATATAATGTATTTTATACCATCTATTGCATCTTGCCTATGCCGCTCGGTCATCGCTCATCCATACACTTACAGTGCCTTGCGAAAGTATTCGGCCCCCTTGAACTTTGCGACCTTTTGCCACATTTCAGGCTTCAAACATAAAGATATAAAACTGTATTTTTTGTGAAGAATCAACAACAAGTGGGACACAATCATGAAGTGGAACGACATTTATTGGATATTTCAAACTTTTTTAACATATCAAAAACTGAAAAATTGGGCGTGCAAAATTATTCAGCCCCCTTAAGTTAATACTTTGTAGCGCCACCTTTTGCTGCGATTACAGTTGTAAGTCGCTTGGGGTATGTCTCTATCAGTTTTGCACATCGAGAGACTGAATTTTTTTTCCATTCCTCCTTGCAAAACAGCTCGAGCTCAGTGAGGTTGGAAGGAGAGCATTTGTGAACAGCAGTTTTCAGTTCTTTCCACAGATTCTCGATTGGATTCAGGTCTGGACTTTGACTTGGCCATTCTAACACCTGGATATGTTTATTATTGAACCATTCCATTGTAGATTTTGCTTTATGTTTTGGATCATTGTCTTGTTGGAAGACAAATCTCCGTCCCAGTCTCAGGTCTTTTGCAGACTCCATCAGGTTTTCTTCCAGAATGGTCCTGTATTTGGCTCCATCCATCTTCCCATCAATTTTAACCATCTTCCCTGTCCCTGCTGAAGAAAAGCAGGCCCAAACCATGATGCTGCCACCACCATGTTTGACAGTGGGGATGGTGTGTTCAGCTGTGTTGCTTTTACGCCAAACACAACGTTTTGCATTGTTGCCAAAAAGTGAAATGTTGGTTTCATCTGACCAGAGCACCTTCTTCCACATGTTTGGTGTGTCTCCCAGGTGGCTTGTGGCAAACTTTAAACAACACTTTTTATGGATATCTTTAAGAAATGGCTTTCTTCTTGCCACTCTTCCATAAAGGCCAGATTTGTGCAATATACGACTGATTGTTGTCCTATGGACAGAGTCTCCCACCTCAGCTGTAGATCTCTGCAGTTCATCCAGAGTGATCATGGGCCTCTTGGCTGCATCTCTGATCAGTCTTCTCCTTGTATGAGCTGAAAGTTTAGAGGGACGGCCAGGTCTTGGTAGATTTGCAGTGGTCTGATACTCCTTCCATTTCAATATTATCGCTTGCACAGTGCTCCTTGGGATGTTTAAAGCTTGGGAAATCTTTTTGTATCCAAATCCGGCTTTAAACTTCTTCACAACAGTATCTCGGACCTGCCTGGTGTGTTCCTTGTTCTTCATGATGCTCTCTGCGCTTTTAACGGACCTCTGAGACTATCACAGTGCAGGTGCATTTATACGGAGACTTGATTACACACACGTGGATTGTATTTATCATCATTAGTCATTTAGGTCAACATTGGATCATTCAGAGATCCTCACTGAACTTCTGGAGAGAGTTTGCTGCACTGAAAGTAAAGGGGCTGAATAATTTTGCACGCCCAATTTTTCAGTTTTTGATTTGTTAAAAAAGTTTGAAATATCCAATAAATGTCGTTCCACTTCATGATTGTGTCCCACTTGTTGTTGATTCTTCACAAAAAAATACAGTTTTATATCTTTATGTTTGAAGCCTGAAATGTGGCAAAAGGTCGCAAAGTTCAAGGGGGCCGAATACTTTCGCAAGGCACTGTATATGTATACATTCTTATTCCATCCCTTTACTTAGATTGGTGTGTATTAGATTGTTGTTGTAGAATTGTTAGATTACTGTGCGATATTACTGCACTGTCGGAACTAGAAGTACAAGCATTTCGCTACACTCGCAATGACATCCGCTAACCATGTATATGTGACCAATAAAATGTTATTTGATTAGATTTATTTAGTCTATCTCTGACTTCACCATTTTAAAAATATATAATGGAGATATCCAGATGAATGTCATCACTGCTCTGACTTTTTGCTGTCACCACAACGGCCGCTGTATTAAAAAAATCAGATTAAATCTGCAGGTATTAAAAATGTGCTGCCCACTGGCTGGGATATTAGATGGACATGTTACTCATTTTAAGTTTAAAACCTTTAGTGACTACCCATCCATCATGCGGGAGCGTAATCATCGACTGACACTAATTAGCATAACGCAATGGGCATAAATAATATTATTATAAATATTCCTAGAGAGCCATCAGGTGACCACTTTCGCAATGTAGCCGCTTACGGGTATTCTTCAACATAAATGCGTAAAACTACGTCACAATGCTGTAGACACCTTCGGGAATACGGAGAAAGACTAATCTGGTTGATAGCCCATTCACTGCTCAATAAGGACGCATTGGAACGCAACACTTTCAAAACATGAGGCACTTCCGGATTGGATTTTTCTAAGGCTTTCGCCTGCAACATCAGTTCTGTTATACTCACAGACAATATTTTTACAGTTTTGGAAACTTTAGAGTGTTTTCTATCCTAAGCTGTCAATTATATGCATATTCTAGCATTTTGTCCTGACAAAATATCCTGTTTACTACGGGAACGTTATTTTTCCAAAAATGAAAATACTGCCCCCTAGTCACTAAAGGTTATTAAGGGCTTTGAGAGAAGGAAATAATATGTTACTTTTAGCAAAAACATCTACTTGAATTAAGCCAGTCTATACATTTTTATTATTTGGGAGATGGACAATGTTATTCATGCTGAAAAATGCAAAGCTAATACAGTATGTAAATGAGGCTGATGTGATTGTAATATCTCCTGGAGCTGGGCACATTATTATTCAGGTAGCTTAGATCAAAGCTCTACATGACCAATAGGTTTCCACTAGCAGGTGTGTGTGTGAATTTTCTTGACCATGACTAGGCTACATTTTATAATGTACTAGATGCAGTGGAAATTCATCTGTCAGATGAAATATAGGCCTACAGCACATTTCCTGTAGACAACAATAGAAATGCTACTCTGTGAAATAAGCAATTAATCTGGTGTTAGAGGTCGTTCGCGCAAAAGCCTTACAAGCTTTACTTGATTCATGTAGGAACAGAAGGATGATTATCCTCCCTGGAGGCTAGACTTATGGAAGTGCTACTACAATGGGCAGGGCACCAGAGCAGAGTCACTGACAGGCAGTGGGTGAGATGAAGGTGGCACTTTAAATTACCCACAAACACAAAGCACACTATATTTACAGCTATATGGCACATCCTTGTGATTGAATTAGACTACATTTCAACAGGAGGTGCACTTAAAGGAAACTATGTGACTGTGCAACTGGTAGACATGTCACTGATGTAGTTTTGCTGCTATTAAAATATGCCTTTACTGGACCTGCTTCTTTCCAACACCAGTATCAGAAGAGTGGGGGCTGCACTCTAATCGCCCCCCCATCATTAAAGCTCTATTAGTTAACATTATGCAAGGGTGGTTCCCTTCTAATAATGACTACCCTACCATTAATCCCATGCCAGAAGACTAGTTTCACGATATACTACAGTATAGGATATATCTTAATTACTTTTAAAAAGTATGTAGTCACTGTTGTGTGTTTATTATTTACAGTCGCCTTACCTTCTGCTGTCGTCTGGCCATGTCGGTGGGTTGCTTGGCATTAAAAGGGTAGGCAATGCAGCGCATTACAAAGACATAGAGCTGGAGCCTCTTCTTTCGCTCTTCCTCCTCCCTCTGCATCTTTTCCAGATCATCTTTCTCCTTATCGCTGGCCACCGAGGGGCTGGGGCTGGATGGGCGAGCACTGCTTCCCCGGCTTGAGGGCTGGAGCCCACCAGAACTCTCGGTGGTCCGGCTGGGTGACACCCGTGCGCCCCCGGTATTTGGTGCCAACACCTCTTTGCGTTCTTCTTCTACCATCTCATCCGCTTCCTCCTCACTGGAAGATGGGTCCAACATGTTGGTGGTCTTGGATGGAGACTATCTAGACAGAGTGAAAAAGCGGAGACCAAAAAGAATATTAGTGCTACAGGTTTTTCAAGAACGACAGTGTTCAGAGACAGCTGCTATCTGTGTTGCATTGGCAACGCTAGAGCGCTAGAGGGGGGAGGGGGGGATGAGTAGAAAAAAATACTGATAAACTCGATGTAAACCAGGAAATCTCAGTTGAGAGGAATTACGAAAGCCCAAGACTGATGTAGAAAGAGAGTAGGCCTGGGCTGGTCAAACTCTGCACAAAAAGCTATTGAATTCGAACGAAATAAATGTGTAGTTGCTTACCCTACGAGTTTTCAGCGTTTAACTCTCCAGTCACCGCCGGGGATTTGCTAGGATGCTATGAGAAGGGGTGGGGTCGGATGAAAGACGATAAAGAACGCTTTTCAGTAGCCTGCTAAGCAACGCGCGGATGGGGAAGGTACCGGGAACTGACCATGGTTCTGAATATAAAGGCGAATTATAGCGGGCGGTGGGAGCGCAGTTGACGCGACAACCTATTTACTACATCCACCTGATGATCTGAGACATCTCCAATTGAGATTCTCACAAATTACGCCTTTTCCCACATCATTATTTATTTATTCCCAATATTCAATATTATTTCCGCAAACTCCACTTGTTGCCCTATTCTGAATTTGATACATGGAATAGTCAATAGTCAGACTTGAAGTGCGTAATCGACTATTAATTCCTATATGTTTGTACATTATAGTGCCTATGTTGCATTGTTTCCTAGTAGGCCTAGGGTAATATTGCCTATAGGGCATATATCCTACGTATCAGAATTGAGCTGCAAAATTAAATCAGTATGGTGATGACATATATGCGTTATAGAAAACACATTTAGCCTACACATCTCCACGGTTGTCATCAATCTTCAATGCTGACAGCATGATGCCTGGCCAAGGAGTAATTGTCAACGTTTTGTTAAAAATATATTAGATTTGAAAAAAATAAACATAAACTGCTGTTTTAAGGATGACATTTCAACCACAGGAGTGTGTCATCATGGTAATCAATTTTCAACATACACAAACCTTGTATAAAATATGTTGAATTTGTACCTTTGAAACAACACAAGATCTTCAACATTATATCATCCACTATCAGAAATAAAACAGTCTGAAAAGACAGCACCTCTTACTGGAGGGCTGATTTATCTACAGCTATTCTTCTGATCTCCATCCAGTGTTTTAACAAAGCCCAGGCCTGCTTCGCTTTTATTTTTGTCACGGACTACTACCAATGTGCTATTATGTGAATTGATACGTTTTAATAGCGAAATAGATTCACTGTTGCTATCGAAGTCATAGGTAAGTCATATATCATCAATGATACTATTTAGTCCTATTTAGTATTTGCGAAGTCATCAACAGCTATTGTTTCAATTCAACCCAGGGTTCAACTAAAACTAGACAATACATATAGGCCTTGGGTTCAAGCTTTGGTTGATTTCCAATGTAATAATTCATGTGTTGGATTCACGTCTCCATCTCAGTCAAAAAGCAATTTTAAAGAATAGCACTAAATCAAACTTCATTTGAAGTGCATTTGCAGTTTGATTTTATTTAGTCACATTTAGTCACTTTAATTTTGGTTGTACCCAAAATTGTACCCAGCCCACCACAGGAGTTGCTAGAGCGCGGTGGGACAAGACCCTCCCCTAACCCGGACGACGCTGGGCCAATTGTGCGCCGCCCCATGGGTCTGCCAGTTGCGGCCGGCTGTGACAGAGCCTGGACTCGAACCAAGATCTCTATTGGTACAGCTAGCACTGCGATGCAGTGCCTTAGACCACTGCGCCACTCGGGAGGCCCGATGTAAGACTTAAATAGGTTAACACTCACAAGGCCGCTGGGCCAGACGGAATACCAGGGCACATTGTCAGAGCATGAACAGACCAGCTGGCAAGTGACTTCACAAACATTTTCAACATGTCCTTGTCCCAGTCTGTAATCCTAACATGTTTCAAGCAGACCACCATTGTTCCCACCATTGTTCCACCCTGTTCCTAAGAACCAGTGGTGGAAAAAGTACTCAATTGTCATACCTTAATAGAAAATGACGTAATAGTGAAATTCATCCAGTAAAATACTACTTAAGTAAAAGTCTAAACGTTTTTGGGTTTCAATATTAATAAGTATCAAAAGTAAATGTAATTGCTAAAATATATTTAAGTATCAAAAGTAAAAATAATAACAAATTCCTTATATTTGTAACTGACGAGGAGGAGTAGTAGGAAGGATCGGAGGACCAATGCGCAGTGCGGTAAATGTTAATGATTGTAACGGCTGTCTTGGGAAGAAGGTGAGGACCAATGCGCAGCGTGGTACGTGTTGATCTTTTTTAATGTAAACTGAACACTGAATAACAAAACAACAAAGAAAATAACCAAAACAGTTCTGTCTGGTGCAGACCCACAAAGACAGAAAACAACCACCCACAAAACACAATAGAAACCAGGCTCCCTAAATATGGTTCTCAATCAGGGACAACGATTGACAGCTTCCTCTGATTGAGAACCATACCAGGCCAAACACAGAAATGGCAAATCATAGAAAACTAACATAGACAACCCACCCCCTGACCATACTAAAACAAAAGACAAAAAAAAGGTACTAAGGTCAGAACGTAACAGTAACCCCCCCAAAGGTGCGGACTCCGGCCGCAAAACCTGAACCTATAGGGGAGGCTCTGGCAGCTCCTGACTGGCGGGCGGCTCTGGCAGCTCCTGACTGGCGGGCGGCTCTGGCAGCTCCTGACTGGCGGGCGGCTCTGGCAGCTCAGGACAGACGGGAGACTCTGGCAGCTCAGGACAGACGGGAGACTCTGGCAGCTCAGGACAGACGGGAGACTCTGGCAGCTCAGGACAGACGGGAGACTCTGGCAGCTCAGGACAGACGGGAGACTCTGACAGAGCTGGGCAGACGGGAGACTCTGACAGCGCTGGGCAGGAGGAAGACTCTGGCAGCACTGGACGGGAGCACCTGTAGGAAGGAGACGGAGAGACAGCCTGGTGCGGGGGGCTACCACCGTAGGGCTGGTGCGTGGAGGCGGCACCGGATAGACCGGACCGTGGAGGCGCACTGCAGATCTCGAGTACCGAGCCTGCCCAACCCTATCTGGCTGAATGCACTGGCGAACCGGGGGCACCATACGTAGGGCTGGTGCCATGTACCCCGGCCCGAGGAGACACACTGTAGACCAGATGCGCTGAGCCGGTTTCATGGCACCTGGCTCGATGCCCACTCTAGCCTGGCCGATACGAGGCGCTGCAATGTACCGCACCGAGCTATGCACGCGCACCGGGGACACCGTGCCTGCCCGGTCCCTCTCTCTCCACGGTAAGCACGGGAAGTTGGCGCAGGTCTCCTACCTGACTTCGCCACACTCCCCGTGTGCCCCCTCCAATACATTTTTGGGGCTGCCTCTCGGGCTTCCAGCTGCGCTGCCGTGCTGCCTCCTCATACCTGCGCCTCTCAGCTTTCGCTGCCCCCAGCCCTGCCTTGGGGCGGCGATATTCCCCAGCCTGTGCCCAGGGTCCTTTGCCCTCCAGGATCTCCTCCCAAGTCCAGTTCTCCAGGTATCGCTGCCTCTCGTCACCACGCTGCTTGGTCCTTTCTTGGTGGGTGGTTCTGTAAGCCAAACACAGAAATGGCAAATCATAGAAAACTAACATAGACAACCCACCCAACTCATGACCATACTAAAACAAAAGACAAAACAAAGGAACTAAGGTCAGAACGTGACAATGATATTTATTATAACTCAGAACACTAAAGAATAAAACAACAAAGAGACCGAAATGAAACCGAAACAGTTCTGTCTGGTGCAGACACAAAACAGGAAATAATCACCCGCAACTCAAGGGTGAAAACAGGCTACCTAAGTATGGTTCTCAATCAGGGACAACGATTGACAGCTGCCTCTGATTGAGAACCATACCAGGCCAAACACAGAAATCCCAAATCATAGAAAAAAGAATGTAGACTGCCCACCTCATCTCACACCCTGACCATACTAAAACAAAGACAAAACAAAATGAACTAAGGTCAGAACGTGACAATATTAAGAAAACCAGGCACAATTTTCAGTTTATTTATTTACGGAGAGCCAGGGGCACACTCCAACATAATTTACAAACAAAGCATTTGTGTTTAGGGAGTCCGCCAGGGATGACCCTTGATAAGTGCATGAATTGGACCCTAAGCATTCCGTAACAGCATCCTCAGATCCTCAAAAGGTTCTACAGCTGCACCATCGAGAGCATCCTGACTGGTTGCATCACTGCTTAGTATGGCAACTGCTCGGCCTGTCGTGGAAATTTCCTTAATTACCAAATGATGAGAGAGCAAATCACACATGAGTCAGAGTTATGCTTAATCTTCACCTTTAATAATAATTAAGCTTTTGCAATATCATTTTGACTTTCAACAGTTCATTATCTCTAAATGAAAAGTTGAGAGTCCCAACATAATGACAAATGGGTTCCTTTATAGCAAAGATCCACCCCCTCTCAAGACGACATGACAAAACACAGGTCTTAGGAACTTACACAAAGAAAAAACCTTACTTCAGAGAGAATATCCCCTAGTCAGACAGAGTGGGCTATAAATTATCGTTCAGTTTGGTCTCCTAAACAAAGCTCTTATCTCCTCCTTGGTACAAAATGGTACCAAGACATTACCCCCACCCTATGATATATATCAAATTGTCATTTAGATAGAACCAATTCTAAATACAACCAATCAGAGGACAAACTCACGGAGAGGAGAGTGACCCTATAGGTCAACAAAGAGGGAGCATAGAATGATTCCAGACACTGTCACCCTCCTTTCCCCGATGAGAAAATTAGGGAGTCACTGGCACACAGAAAATATATGTTTACACATGATGACCCCTTGACCTCTCCCCCCTCAGCGGCCCATGCAACTTAGTCCTGACATAGAACAGATAACTGACAATGGCCACCACTATAGTACAACAAAATACATTCTTATGAGAAATAACTCTTAAGCATATCATGGAAATAAAACATCTTATCTATGTTACCCAACTAATTCTGATCATTCCCTAACAGGCCTCCGACCGCAAGGCACTACAGAGGGTAGTAAATCACTGGGGCCAAGCTTCCTGCCATCCAGGACATCTATACCAGGCAGTGACAGGGGAAGGCCCTACAAATTACGACACGGCAAGTGGTACCAGAGCGCCAAGTCTAGGTCCAAAGGCTTCTAAACAGCTTCAAGCCATAAGACTTCTGAACACCAAATCAAATGGCTACCCAGACTATTTGCATTGCCCCCCCCCCCTCTTTTACACCGCTGCCACTCTGTTGTTGTCTATGCATAGTCACTTTAATAACTCTACCTACAGTTACTACCTACAGTTACATACATTTAAACTCAGTTTTTCACAAATCCTAACATTTAATCCTAGTAAAAATTCCCTGTCTTAGGTCAGTTAGGATCACCACTTTATTTTAAGAACGTGAAATGTCAGAATAATAGTAGACAGAATGATTTTTTTCAGCTTTTATTTCTTTCATCCCATTCCTAGTGGGTCAGAAGTTTACTTACACTCAATTAGTATTTCGTAGCATTGCCTAAATTGTTTAACTTGGGTCAAACATTTCGGGTAGCCTCCCACAAGCTTCCCACAATAATTTGGGTTAATTTGGCCCATTCCTCCTGACAGAGCTGGTGTCACTGAGTCAGATGTGTAGGCCTCCATGCTCGCACACACTTTTTCATTTCTGCCCACAAATTTTCTATAGGATTGAGGTCAGGGCTTTGTGATGGCTACTCTAATACCTTGCATTTGTTGTCCTTAAGCCATTTTGCCACAACTTTGGAAGTATGCTTGGGGTCATTGTACATTTGGATGACCCATTTGCGGCCAAGCTTTAACTTCCTGACTGATGTCTTGAGATGTTGCTTCAATATATCCACATCATTTTTCCGCCTCATGATGCCACCTATTTTGTGAAGTGCACCAGTCTCTCCTGCAGCAAAGCACCCCCACAACATGATGCTGCCACTCCCGTGCTTCACGGTTGGGATGGTGTTCTTCAGCTTGCAAGCCTCTCCCTTTTTCCTCCAAACATGACAATGGTCATTATAGCCAAACAGTTCTAATTTTGTTTCATCAGACCAGAGGACATATTTCCCCAAACAGTACGATCTCTGTCCCCATGTGCAGTTGCAAACCGTAGTCTGGCTTTTTTTGTGGCGGTTTTGGAGCAGTGGCTTCCTCCTTGCTGAGCGGCCTTTCAGGTTATGTCGATATAGGACTCGTTTTATTGTAGATATAGATACTTTTGTACCTGTTTCCTCCAGCATCTTCACAAGGTCCTTTGCTGTTGTTCTGGGGTTGATTTGCACTTTCTGCACCAAAGTACGTTGACAGAACGTGTCTCCTTCCTGAGCGGTATGATGGCTGCATGGTCCCATGGTGTTTATACTTGCATACTATTGTTTTTACAGATGAACGTGGTATCTTCAGTCATTTGGAAATTGCTCCCAAGGATGAACCAGACTTGTGGAGGTCTACAATTTATTTTCTGAGGTCTTCGCTATGTCATGACTGTCCTGATCAGGTCAGGTTACAGGAGACCACAACCCTACAGATGATCTCTCACCCCCAACAGAGGAGGAGAGATCTAGGGGTCTGAAGATGTGGGGTTTTTATGACCCCTCACGCCCCTGGTAAATCTTAGGCCACAGACAACATTCCTTTGTCCTCTCACTATGGAGAACCAGCCTCAGAACATTAAACATGCAATTTAGGGACTTTGGAACAATGGTTTCCGTCAGCCACAATGGTGGTCATGACGATAGATGGAATATGGAAATGTATGTCATTTTTGTTTTGTTGTTAAAGGTTAATAGATGACGTTATTATGAAAACATTGTAACTGTAAGAGTTTTCATAGGATATGCTTGATGTTTATACATTGTACATTGTGTGGAAAATGTCCAAATGAAAGAGAATGTTTTGGTAAAGATTAAATGTGAAGTTAGTTGTCTAAAATTGGATTTGAGTAAAATGTAGACCTTGCTCTTAACTTGGTACGCTCAGAGAATTGCCCTAAAGGCGGTTACGCCCACTTCTGACCCAAGGGTATAAAACCTGTGAGTTAAGAATAAACAGATCAGACTAAGTGACCCAAGCTGCAGCCAAGGTCTAAAAAGTCAACGAACCCAAAATGCAAAACAAGGTTGAAAACAAATTTTTAAAAATTCTACCCATGCCCATAATGAGTAGCTGTGTCTAAGCGGGTGAATTCAAGCCGGACCACCTAACCTCCACTCTCCATCGAATCGTGGTATCTACACTGTTTCATTACTACACTGTGAGCTCTGAGCTACAGAGCTGTCTGTCCTCAGAAGACCCCTCCCAGAGCAAGGGCGAGGAATCAGACCAAAAGGACACTGACATCGTGAGGACAACCAGAGAGTTGCGCCGGAGAAGTGCGTCATTGAGAAGCCTAAACGACCCACGCGGAGCTTTCCATCTGAGATCTCCCACACGTAATTACATCATTATATTCGGACCCATAAGAGCGGCAGTTCAGGGCAAGGCTAGGGTTAAAATAAGCATAACTGACAAATGCACCCAAATGTATATTTCTCTTGTGTACTTTCTCTTTTTCTCTCTCTTTTAAATCCACATTTTGGGTAACATGCGCCATAGTGTGTTGGCCCGTTATACTAAGTTCTAATCAATAGCCTAGACTGTGTTTTGTGTATGTGTATTTTTTATTATCATTTTAGCTATCTAGTAAATAAATAATACACTAAGAATGGTGTAGTAAGAACTCATTGGTGGGACCCGGGTCCGTGCAGATTCCCGGATTATGCGACATTCAGAATGAGATTGTAGAGGAAACTGATTAATTAGCGGCTGTTGTAAAATCGATATTCTGATATTCTTAGTTAATTTGTTAATTTGGGAAATAGAAACTCAATAAAACTAATTTCCCCATGGTGCCCCAGGTTAATGAGTTAATAATTGCTTAATTAATTGAATCACGCAATTAGAAAACTTTAATCATTCGATGAGCAACAGTCATCACATTAACTAATACAACGTCGAGACAGCTAATTTATTTTGATTTTCCCATGATGTCAAGCAAAGAGGCACTGAGTTTGAAGGTATGCCTTGAAATACAGCCACAGGTACACCTCCAATTGACTCAAATGATGTCAATTAGCCTATCAGAAGCTTCTAAAGCCATGACATCATTTTCTGGAATGTTCCAGGCTGTTTAAAGGCACAGTCAACTTAGTGTATCTAAACTTCTGACCCACTGAAATTGTGATACAGTGAGATATGTGAAAAAATCTGTCTGTAAACAATTGTTGGAAAAATGACTTGTGTCATGCACAAAGTAGATGTCCTAAACGACTTGCCAAAACTATAGTTTGTTAACAAGAAATTTGTGGAGTGGTTGAAAAACGAGATTTAATTAATGACTCCAACCTAAGTGTATGTAAACTTCCGACTTCAACTGTACATGTACAGTGGGGAGAACAAGTATTTGATACACTGCCAATTTTGCAGGTTTTCCTACTTACAAAGCATGTAGAGGTCTGTAATTTTTATCATAGGTACACTTCAACTGTGAGAGACAGAATCTAAAACAAAAATGCAGAAAATCACATTGTATGATGTTTAAGTAATTAATTTGCATTTTATTGCATGACATAAGTATTTGATACATCAGAAAAGCATAACTTAATATTTGGTACAGAAATCTTTGTTTGCAATTACAGAGATCATACGTTTCCTGTAGTTCTTGACCAGGTTTGCACACACTGCAGCAGGGATTTTGGACCACTCCTCCATTACAGACCTTCTCCAGATCCTTCAGGTTTCGGGGCTGTCACTTGGCAATACAGACTTTCAGCTCCCTCCAAAAATGTTCTATTGGGTTCAGGTCTGGAGACTGGCTAGACCACTCCAGGACCTTGAGATGCTTCTTACTGTGTAAGAAATACACACTCCTTAGTTGCCCTGGCTGTGTGTTTCGGGTCGTTGTCATGCTGGAAGACCCAGCCACGACCCATCTTCAATGCTCTTACTGAGGGAAGGAGGTTGTTGGCCAAGATCTAGTGATACATGGCCCCATCCATCCTCCCCTCAATACGGTGCAGTCGTGCTGTCCCCTTTGCAGAAAAGCATCCCCAAAAAATGATGTTTCCACTTCCATGCTTCACGGTTGGGATGGTGTTCTTGGGGTTGTACTCATCCTTCTTCTTCCTCCAAACACGGCAAGTGGAGTTTAGACCAAAAAGCTCTATTTTTGTCGCATCAGACCACATGACCTTCTCCCATTCCTCCTCTGGATCCTCCAGATGGTCATTGGCAAACTTCAGACGGGCCTGGACATGCGCTGGCTTGAGCAGGGGGACCTTGCGTGCGCTGCAGGATATTAATCCATGACGGCGTAATGTGTTACTAATGGTTTTCTTTGAGACTGTGGTCCCAGCTCTCTTCAGGTCATTGACCAGGTCCTGCCATGTAGTTCTGGGCTGATCGCTCACTTTCCTCATGGCCATTGATGCCCCACGAGGTGAGATCTTGCATGGAGCCCCAGACCGAGGGTGATTGACCGTCATCTTGAACTTCTTCCATTTTCTAATAATTGCGCCAACAGTTGTTGCCTTCTCACCAAGCTGCTTGCCTATTGTCCTGTAGCCCATCCCAGCCTTGTGCAGGTCTACAATTTTACCCATGATGTCCTAACACAGCTCTATGGTCTTGGCCATTGTGGAGAGGTTGGAGTCTGTTTGATTGAGTGTGTGGACAGGTGTCTTTTATACAGGTAACAAGTTCAAACAGATGCAGTTAATACAGGTAATGAGTGGAGAACAGGAGGGTTTGTCAAAGAAAAATGAACAGATCTGTGAGAGACGGAATTCTTACTGGTTGGTAGGTGATCAAATACTTATGTCATGCAATAAAATGCAAATTAATTACTTAAAAATCATACAATGTGATTTTCTGGACCTGCAAAATCGACAGTGTATCAAATACTTGTTCTCCCCACTGTACATATTATCTCAATTACCTTGATACCGGTGCCCCCGCACATTGACTCTGTACCGGTAGCCCCTGTATATAGCTCTGCTATTGTTATTTACTGCTGCTCTTTATTATTCTTATCTCTTACTTTGTTTTTCTTACTTTTTGGGGGTATTTTCTTTAAACTGCATTGTTGGTCAAGGGCTTGTAAGTAAGAATTTCACTGTAGGGAGAAAACACCTGTTGTATTTGGCACATGTGACAAATACAATTTTATTTGATTTGATTTAACCTGCCTAAACGATTATCGTCCCGTAGCACTCATATCTGTAACCATGAAATGCTTTGAAAGGCTGGTCATGGCACACATCAACACCATCATCTCAGACACCCTGGACCCAATCCAATTCGCATACCACCCCAACAGATCACACAATCTCTATTGCACTCCACACTGCTCTCTCCCAAATGGACAAGAAGAATACTTATGTGAGAATGCCGTTCATTGACTACAGCGCAGTAGTAGTCGGCTGTACCTGCACCAAAACACCAGTTTTGGTGCAGTAATCTTTAAAAAATATATATATATTATATATATATATATATTTTTTTTTTTGAATTTTACCCCTTTTTCTCCCCAATTTCGTGGTATCCAATTGTTGTAGTAGCTACTATCTTGCCTCATCGCTACAACTCCCGTACGGGCTCGGGAGAGACGAAGGTTGAAAGTCATGCGTCCTCCGATACACAACCCAACAAAGCCGCACTGCGTCTTAACACAGCGCACATCCAACCCGGAAGCCAACCGCACCAATGCGCCGGAGGAAACACCGTGCACCTGGCCACCTTGGTTAGCGTACACTGCGCCCAGCCCGCCACAGGAGTCGCTGGTGCGCGATGAGACAAGGACACCCCTACCGACCAAGCCCTCCCTAACCCGGGCGACGCTAGGCCAATTGTGCGTCGCCCCACGGACCTCCCGGTCGCGGCCGGTTACGACAGAGCCTGGGCGCGAACCCAGGGACTCTGATGGCACAGCTGGCGCTGCAGTACAGCAGTCATCTTTTTAAATAGGTAGCCAATTTGTTTTCATCAGTTTTCTTTCCATGACTGATCAAAACTCATTTTCTCATGGCTCTCTCTTGTTCCTCTGCAGCAGACAATTGTAAGATCTCATGATCTTCATAATATTATACCGTGAGGTCCCTGGAAATTCCCAGCCCTAGTAACAACACATCTGCCTAACTGACCCCTCAGGGGTGTGTGCTTTGTCCCCTCCTATACTCCCTGTTCACCTATGACTGTGTGGCCACACCTCTCCAATGCCATCATCAAGTTTGCTGATGACACGACGGTGGTAAGCCTGAGCACCGACAACGATGAGACAGCCTACAGGGAGGAGGTCAGAGACCTGGCAGCGTTGTGCCAGAACAACAGCAACCTCTCCCTCAACATCAGAAAGACAAAACGGAGCTGAGCGTGGACTACAGGAAGTAGAGGGGCGAGCACGCTCCAAAACAGATTGACAACTCTGTAGGGAAGTGGGTCGAGAGCTTTAAGTTCCACATCACCAAGGACATAACATGGTCCTCTCACAGCAGCACTGTTGTGAAGAAGGCTCAACAGTGCCTCTTCCCCCTTAGGTTGAAAATATTTGGCATGGCCCCTCAGATCCTCGAAGGGTTCTACAGCTGCACCATCGAGAGCATCTTGACTTGCTGCATCACCACTTGGTATGGCAACTGCACAGCGCTCGATCGCAAGGCACTACAGAGGGTCGTGTGGATGGCCCAGTACATGGGGCTAAACTCCCTGCCATCCAGGACCTCTATACCAGGCGGTGTCAGAGGAAGGCCCGGAAAATTGTCAAAGACCCCAGCCACCCAAGCCATAGACTGTTCAATCTGCTACCACATGGCAAACGGTATCAGAGCGCCAAGTTCGGGACCAAAAGGCACCCATAACAGCTTCTACTCCTAATACAGTGCCTTGCGAAAGTATTCGGCCCCCTTGAACTTTGCGACCTTTTGCCACATTTCAGGCTTCAAACATAAAGATATAAAACTGTATTGTGGGACACAATCATGAAGTGGAACGACATTTATTGGATATTTCAAACTTTTTTAAGAAATCAAAAACTGAAAAATTGGGCGTGCAAAATTATTCAGCCCCCTTAAGTTAATACTTTGTAGCGCCACCTTTTGCTGCAATTACAGCTGTAAGTCGCTTGGGGTATGTCTCTATCAGTTTTGCACATCGAGAGACTGACATTTTTTCCCATTCCTCCTTGCAAAACAGCTCGAGCTCAGTGAGGTTGGACGGAGAGCATTTGTGAACAGCAGTTTTCAGTTCTTTCCACAGATTCTCGATTGGATTCAGGTCTGGACTTTGACTTGGCCATTCTAACACCTGGATATGTTTATTATTGAACCATTCCATTGTAGATTTTGCTTTATGTTTTGGATCATTGTCTTGTTGGAAGACAAATCTCCGTCCCAGTCTCAGGTCTTTTGCAGACTCCATCAGGTTTTCTTCCAGAATGGTCCTGTATTTGGCTCCATCCATCTTCCCATCAATTTTAACCATCTTCCCTGTCCCTGCTGAAGAAAAGCAGGCCCAAACCATGATGCTGCCACCACCATGTTTGACAGTGGGTATGGTGTGTTCAGGGTGATGAGCTGTGTTGCTTTTACGCCAAACATAACGTTTTGCATTGTTGCCAAAAAGTTCAATTTTGGTTTCATCTGACCAGAGCACCTTCTTCCACATGTTTGGTGTGTCTCCCAGGTGGCTTGTGGCAAAATTCAAACAACACTTTTTATGGATATCTTTAAGAAATGGCTTTCTTCTTGCCACTCTTCCATAAAGGCCAGATTTGTGCAATATACGACTGATTGTTGTCCTATGGACAGAGTCTCCCACCTCAGATGTAGATCTCTGCAGTTCATCCAGAGTGATCATGGGCCTCTTGGCTGCATCTCTGATCAGTCTTCTCCTTGTATGAGCTGAAAGTTTAGAGAGACGGCCAGGTCTTGGTAGATTTGCAGTGGTCTGATACTCCTTCCATTTCAATATTATCGCTTGCACAGTGCTCCTTGGGATGTTTAAAGCTTGGGAAATCTTTTTGTATCCAAATCCGGCTTTAAACTTCTTCACAACAGTATCTCGGACCTGCCTGGTGTGTTCCTTGTTCTTCATGATGCTCTCTGTGCTTTTAACGGACCTCTGAGACTATCACAGTGCAGGTGCATTTATACGGAGACTTGATTACACACAGGTGGATTGTATTTTTCATCATTAGTCATTTAGGTCAACATTGGATCATTCAGAGATCCTCACTGAACTTCTGGAGAGAGTTTGCTGCACTGAAAGAATAATGTGAATAATTTTGCACGCCCAATTTTTCAGTTTTTGATTTGTTAAAAAAGTTTGAAATATCCAATAAATGTCGTTCCACTTCATGATTGTGTCCCACTTGTTGTTGATTCTTCACAAAAAAATACAGTTTTCTATCTTTATGTTTGAAGCCTGAAATATGGCAAAAGGTCGCAAAGTTCAAGGGGGCCGAATACTTTCGCAAGGCACTGCACATAAGACTGCTGAACAGTTAATCAAATGGCTACCTGGACTATTGAATTCACCCTTTTTTTCACTCACTCTCTTGCACGGACTCTACCCACATGCTCACACATGCTTACACTGGCACTCCAACACACCACACATTTTCACACACACTGCTTCTACTCTATCCAGAGTGCCAAAACACTTTTACCCCGACCTACATGTTAATATTACCTCAACTACCTTGTACCCCTGCACATTGACTTGTTATCGGTACTCCTTGTATATAGTCTCGTTATTGTGTTACTATTTTCTATTTGCACAATTTCTTACTTTTTAACTCTGCATTGTTGGGAAACGACTCGTAAGTAAAAATCTAATCAAATAAAATTGTATTGGTCACATACACATGGTGTCACGTCCTGACCTTAGTTCCTTTTTATGTCTCTGTTTTAGTTTGGTCACGGCATGAGTTGGGGTGGGCATTCAATGTTTTTGTTCTATGTGTTATATTTCTGCTTTTGGCCTGGTATGGTTCCCAATCAGAGGCAGCTGCCAATTGTTGTCTCTGGGAATCATACTTAGGTAGCCTGTGTTCCCACTGATTTGTGGGTAGTTGTGTTCTGTTTAGTGTATGTCACCTTGCAGAACTGTTCCGTTTCTTCCATTCGCTTCGTTATTTTGTTTTTGTGTGTTCAGCTAATAAATTAACATGGACACTTACCACGCTGCGCATTGGTCCAATAATTCATACTCGTCGTCAGACAACGAAGAGATCCGTTACAGAACTACCCACCACAACCGGACCAAGCAGCGTGGTAACCAGGAGCAGAGGGTTCTGGACTCCTGGACTTGGGAGGAGATTTTGGATGGTAGGGGACCCTGGGCACTGGCTGGGGAATATCGCCGCCCCCGGGAAGAGCTGGAGGCAGCCAAACGCCGAGCAGCGGCATTATGAGGAGTTAGCACGGCAGCGCAACAGGGACGAGAGGCAGCCCCAAAAATTTATTGGGGGGGGTGCTTACCGTGGCGAGAGGTGGACCAGGCAGGCATCGTGTTATGACGTGAGGCGCACGGTATCCCCAGTGCGTAGGCATAGCTAGAGTGGGCATCGAGCCAGGAGAAATGAAGCCGGCTCAGCGCATCTGGTCTCCAGTGCGTCTTCTCGGCCCGGGGTAAATATGGCACCAGCCCTACGCATGGTGTCCCCGGTTCGCCAGCACAGCCCAGTGCGGTCTGTTCCACCCTGCCGCACTTGCCGGGCTACGGGGAGTATCCAGCCAGGACAGGTTATGCAGGCTCGGTGCTTGAGACCTCCAGTGCGCCTCCACGTTCCGGTCTATCCAGTGCCTTCTCCACGCACCAGGCCTCCTGTGGAAGCCCCACACACCAGGATGTCTCTCCGTCTCCTCCCTCCAGGTGATCCCGCCTGTCTAGCGCTTCCAGAGTCTCCCTCCTGTGCAGCGCTTCCAGAGTCTCCCTCCTGTCCAGCGCTTCCAGTCTCCCTCCTGTCCAGCGCTGCCAGAACCGCCCGCCAGTTAGGAGCTGCCAGAGCCTACCGTCAGTCAGGAGCTGCCAGAGCCTCCCGTCAGTCAGGAGCTGCCAGAGCCGCCCGTCAGTCAGGAGCTGTCGGAACCACCCGTCAGTCAGGAGCTGCCGGAGCCGCCCTTCACTGGGGCGCTGCCGGAGTCGCCCTTCACTACGGCGCTGCCGGAGTCTCCCATCTATTCGGGGCCCGCTGCAAGGGTCCCCAGTTCGAGGTCGGCGGCGAGGGTCGCCGCTCCAAAGGCGCCACTTAAGCGGGAAAAGACGTCCCGCGCCAGAGCCGCCACCGCAGACAGACGCGCACCCAGACCCTCCCCTATAGGTTCAGGTCCGGAGTCCGCACCTTTGGGGGGGGGGGGGGGGGGTACTGTCACGTTCTGACCTTAGTTCCTTTTTTATGTCTTTGTGTTAGGTTGGTCAGGGCGTGAGTTGGTGTGGGTAGTCTATGTTCTTTTTTCTACGTTGTTATATTTCTATGTGTTTGGCCTAGTATGGTTCTCAATCAGAGGCAGGTGTCATTCGTTGTCTCTGATTGAGAATCATACTTAGTAGCCTGTTTTCCCCATGTTGGTTGTGGGTGTTTAATTTCTGTTTAGTGTCTGTTCACCTGGCAGAACTGTTTTGTTTTCTCTTCGTTGTTATTTTGTGTAGTGTTCAGTTTTTCAATTAAAATATGACGAACACTTACCACGCTGCATTTTGGTCCGATCCTTCTTACTCTTCCTCAGACGAAGAGGAGATTCGTTACACATGGTTAGCAGATGTTAATGTGACTGTAGCGAAATGCTTGTGGTTCTAGTTCCGACCATGCAGTAAAATCAGTAAAAAAAGTATTCTAATAATTTCACAACTACCTTATACACACACACAAGTATAAAGTAATGAATAAGAATATGTACATATAAATATATGGATGAGCGATGACCGAACGGCATAGGCAAGATGCAGTAGATGGTATAGAGTACAGTATATACATATGAGATGAGTAATGTAGGGTATGTATACAGTGGCATTGTTTAAAGTGACTAGTGATACATTTATTACATACAATTTTTAATTATTAAAGTGGCTTGAGATTTGAGTCAGTATGTTGACAGCAGCCACTCAATGTTAGTGATGGCTGTTTAACAGTCTGATGGCCTAGAGATAGATGCTGTTTTTCAGTCTCTCGGTCCCAACTTTGATGCACCTGTACTGACCTCGCCGTCTGGATGATAGCGGTGTGAACAGGCAGTGGCTCGGGTGGTTGTTGTCCTTGATGATCTTTTTGGCCTTCATGTGACATCGGGTGGTGTAGGTGTCCTGGAGGGCAGGTAGTTTGCCCCCGGTGATGCGTTGTGCAGACCGCACTACCCTCTGGAGAGCCTTATGGTTGTGGGCGTACCAGCCGGTGAAACAGCCTGACAGGATGCTCTCGATTGTGCATCTGTACATTTTGTGAGTGTTTTTGGTGACGAGCCAAATTTCTTCAGCCTCCTGATGTTGAAGAGGCTCTGTTGCGCCTTCTTCACTACGCTGTCTGTGTGGGTGGACCCTTTCAGTTTGTCTGTGATGTGTAGGCTGAGGAACTTAAAACTTTCCACCTTCTCCACTACTGTCCCATTGATGTGGATAGGGGGATGCTCTCTCTGCTGTTTCCTGAAGTCCACTATCATCTCCTTCGTTTTGTTGACGTTGAGTGTGAGGTCATTTTCATGACACCACACCCCGAGGGCCCTCACCTCCTCCCTGTAGGCTGTCTCGTCGTTGTTGGTAATCAATCCTACCACAGTACTGTCGTCTGCCAACTTGATGATTGAGTTGGAGGCGAGCATGGCCACGCAGTAATGGATGAACAAGGAGTACAGGAGAGGGCTGAGAACGCACCCTTGTGGGGCCCCAGTGTTGAGGATCAGCGGGGTGGAGATGTTGTTTCCTACCCTTACCACCTGGGGGTGTCCCGTGAGAAAGTCCAGGAACCCAGTTGCACAGGGCGGGGTCGAGACCCAGGGTACTATGGTGTTAAATGCTGAGCTGTAGTCAAAAAGCATTCTTACATAGGTATTCCTCTTGTTCAGATGGGTTAGGGCAGTGTGCAGTGTGATTACGTTGTCTGTGGACCTATTGGGGTGGTAAGCAAAGTGGGTCTAGGGTGTCAGGTAGGGTGGAGGTGATATGATCCTTGACTAGTCTCTCAAAGCACTTCATGATGACGTGCTACGGGGCGCTAGTCATTTAGCTCAGGTACCTTAGCTTTCTCTCAATGTCTACAACTGTTGTATTCAGCACGTGACAAATACAATAAAATTTGACAACGCAATATGTATACTGAACAAAAATATAAAACGCAACATGTAAAGCGTTGGTCCCATGTTTCATGAGATGAAATGAAAAAAATCCATACTCACAAAAAGCTGTTGTTGTGCACAAATTTGATTATATCCTTGTTACTGAGCATTTCTCCTTTGCCAAGATAATCCATCCACCTGACAGAAGTGGCATATCAAAAAGCTGATTAAACAGTTTTCATTACACAGGTGCACCTTGTGCTGGGGACAATAAAAGGCCACTCTAAAATGTGACGTTTTGACACAATGCCACAGAGCTGTTGCCAGAGAATTTCATGTTCTGAAAAAAAATCTGAAAATGTCCCAGTTCTTCCATGGGCTACATACTCATCAGACGTCATCCAATGATGCTCTGGATTGACGTATACGACAGCGTATTCCAGTTCCCGCCAATATCCAGCAACTTCTCACAGCCATTGAAGAGGAGTGGGACAACATTCCACAGGCCACAGTCAACAGCCTGATCAACTCTATGTGAAAGAGATGTGTCATGCTGCATGAGGCAAATGGTGGTCACACCAGATACTGACTGGTGTTCTGATCCGCACAACTTACTTTTTTTTTTTAAGGTATAGTATCTGTGACCAACAGATGCATATATGTATTCCCAATCATGTGAAATCCATAGATTATAGGACCTAATTTATTTATTTAAATTCACTGATTTCCTTATAGGAACTGTAACTGTAACTGAAATTGTTGCATGTTGCAATCATTATTTTATTCAGTATACATATGCATGTGAATGGTGTGTATAGACAGCATTGCCAGTACAGTGCTTTCAGGAAGTATTTACATCCCTTGAATTTTTTGTATTTTGTTGCGTTGCATCCTGAATTTAAAATGAATTAAATGTACAAATTTGTGTCACTGGCATAGACACAATTACCCCATAATGTCAAAGTGGAATTGTGTTTTTAGAAATGTTTTGAAATTGTTTTTAAATGAAAAGCTGAAATGCCTTGAGTCAATACTTATTCAACCCCTTTGTTATGACAAGCCTAAATAAGTTCAGGAGTAAAAATGTGCTCAACAAGTTGCATGGACTCACTCTGTGTGCAATAATAGTGTTTAAAATGATTTTTGAGCGACTACCTCATCTCTGTACCCCACACATACAGATAATTGTATTTTCCCTCAGTTAAGCAGTGAATTTCAAACACAGGTTCAACCACAAAGACCAGGGAGGTTTTCCAATGCCTCACAAAGAAGGGCACCTATCGGCAGATGGGTAAAAACAATACAGACATTGAATATCCCTTTGACCATAGTGAAGTTAATTAATTACACTTAGGATGGTGTATCAATATATCCAGTCATTACAATGATGCAGGTGCCCTTTCTAACTCAGTTGCCAGAGAGGAAGGAACCACACACCCCCCCCAAAAAAACTTGGGGAGGTTAGAATTATTTGGGGGTATGATATTTGTCACTCGTTATTATTCACGATTCACTCAGGATTATCCGTAATCATGGTAGCATCCATATTAATGTAGAAATGTTTTGACACATTCTATTCTTATTTACAGTAAAAGTGACTCCAAAAAGTGAGTGCTACAGGGCAATAGTCATTTAGTTCAGTTACCTTCACTTTCTTGGGTACAGGAGCAACGGTGGACATCTTGATGCAAGTGGGGACAACAGACTGGGATAGAGATGTGTTGATAGAATTTATGGAATGTTTCCTTTATCAAAGTCCCCAGCTACAATAAAATCGGCCTCAGGATATGCGGTTTCCAGTTTGCACAAAGTCCAGTGTAGTTCCTTGAGAGCCGTCACAGTGTTGGCTTGGGGGGGGGGGATATACATGGTAGGGACAATGACAAAATAAAATTATTATCTTGGCAGGTAATGCGATCGGCATTTGATGGTGAGGTATTCCAGATCGAGAGAACAAAAGGACTTGAGTTCCTGTACGCTACCACCATTTTTTAAATTTAACTGGGCAAGTCAGTTAAGAACAAATTCTTATTTACAATGACGGCCTGCCCCGGCCAAACCTGGATGACGCTGGGCCAACTGTGCACTGCCCTATGGGATTCCCAATCACAGCCGGCTGTGATACAGCCTGGATTTGTTAATCACGAGACATACCCCTCCATCTCTGTTTTCCCCTGGGAGTTATTTCTTCCTGTCCCCGCAATGAACTTAGTTTTACTGAGAAACTTGACATAGAGCAGTTACATAATGATATAAAATGTGAGTGTCTAAATACCACATAAAAAGCACTACATGACCAAAGGTATGTGGACACCTGCTTGTCGAACATCTCATTCCAAAATCATGGGCAGTAATATGGAGTTGGTCCCCCTTTTTATAACAACCTCAACTCTTTGGGGAAGGCTTTCCACTGGAACATTGCTGCGGGGACTTGCTTCCATTCAGCCACAAGTGCATTAGTGAGGTCGGGCTATAAGGCATGTCCTTATAGCCTTTTCCACGTTTGGAAAGTGGTTTGTTTTGCAATTGTTTATGAACATTTGCAATCCCATCTGTACTAGTGGCAATATCAGAACTTTTGACAAGGTAGCCACTCACTAGGCCAGTCGTTCCCAACCTTTTTCGGTTACCTTACCTACAACTGAATTTTGCTCTGACCAGAGTACCGTTAAAACTATTCCCTCATATGTATTTTACCATGTAAGCATATAGACTCATGAGTCTTCTCATGTTCCCCAGGTTGGAAACCACTGCACTAGGCCTATAAATCAGAAACTTAGCACCATTCCCTTAAATCAATGCTTTCCGGGAAAGTGAAACTTTGAGGCAAGTGATAACCAGCACAGTGCTGAAATGAAACTTGTAAAACAGAGTGACCACGCCTCTTCCGTGCGTGAGAATATCAGAGGGGGAGCATTGACTACGTGCTTTCTGACATGCATGTTTTCAAATCCGCCCCCTCAACCCAACCCCGGAATTCTCCTTCTCTGGACGGTCAGTTTCAGGGACGGGCTAATTTCACTGCTAGAAAGACGTAACAGAGGAATAACAAAGTACGGTTGTGTAGCTGCTATCTCCGCCTTAGTCAGCTTTCGATTTTGATAAATAGCGACGAAGTAGAGCACAGTCGCATTCATCTCGTTCAATCATAACCATGGCAGCCCAGGATTTTAATATTTTACTGGCGACAGATTCATACAAGGTGAGTGTCATGATCGCCACTAACTAGAAGTTACTTACTTTCAGCAGTAGTATTATCATGTTACCAATACGATACAAGCTGAAGCTGGCAACATTTTAGCATTTGCATCAGTTATATTCTTCCTTCCCAGAAATGGTTGACGAAATGTTGTGGAAGTGCGCCTGGCTAAGCTGACATTCACTCGAGAGGGACCTTATTTCAAGAACTAGTATTAAGAAACTAACGTTACATTATATACAGAAAATGCCACGAACCTAGCTACATAAACCAAACCGAAATAATGCAAAGTAACTAACAAAATTATTCAGGCTATGGCTGGTGTGCCGCCCTCAATCGTTATTTCTAATTTTAACAACAAATACAAATATATTACCAATAGAGGTCAAAACGTAGCCTGGCTAGCTAGCTACCTATGTGGAATCAACAACATCTGACAGCTAATGCTAAATAAAGGTTAAATGCTAACTAGTTTATATAGTGTTTTGCTAGCCCTAACTTAATACTAGCCCCATTTGCTAAAAGCTAGTTTGGTACTAATTGTCTACAGATGATAGATTTTGGGGGGGGCATACTTGCATGTATTCAACTTTCTCAAGCCTAGCTAGGTAACTACCTCTGAGTGCACACGGCCAAACTTTACCAGAGGGCAATAGCACGGCTCAATAAATGTCACTACCAAATGGCAAGGGTCCGCGTGATGACTTCAAGTTTGTAGCGACCCCCCAACTAATCAGTCAGTAAAAGTGTCAGTCTTAATCCTTTAGACCAACGTTTCCCAAACGTGGTCCTAGTTTTACACAGCTGATTCAAAGAATTAAAGCTTGATGATTCGTTGATTATTTGAATCAGCTGAGTAGTGTTGGGGCAAAAACCAAAACGTGCACTCCTTGGGATCCCGAGGACCGAGTTTGGGAGACGCTGCTACAGACTAGTGTTTCCCTGTCCTCGAGTATCCCCGAAAGTACATATTTTTGTTGTGGCAACTGACAAGAACACCAGATTATACTTGTCAACTAATAATCAAGCCCTTCACAAGTAAGCATTGCACTGTATACAACACCTGTTGTATTCTGCAGCATGTGACAAATAACATTTGATTAGAAGTTGAATCCAATGTTTCTGTCCAGGGCTACAACAAAAATGTGTGCTGTTGAGGGGGTACTTAAGGACTGGATTTGGGAAACACTGCTATAGACCATTGATTTCAATCTATAGCCTAAGGATCAGTCACGGCTTTGCCACTAGGTAAGCCTATTACTTTATTGATTTCATACTGATCAGAACACAGTGTTGTAATTCCTACCAAATGTAGATATGTTGTCAAATGAATGGAGGAAGACAATAGGCATAATAACTGTAGCATACTGAATGAGTGTTTGAACCTGAAGTAGGTTCCAGTACTGTATTATATTTAGGTGCAGGAGTTCCATAATACTTTGAACTAATATTTTATAAAAGGAACAGGAGCTCAAGCAGTCGAAAATTTGAGGTTCCGGTACTCTGCTACAGTGAGCTCTTGCCAAAGTCAAGCACTGTGCATGGCACCCTTTTTTTTCTCCAGTTACAACCCAGTTGTCTCCAGGGCCTGGTTTGCTTCGCACATTGCCTAGTCATGGCATGTATTATGCATTATGTCATTCGTAGGCTCATGATAGAAATTATCCCTCTTACATAAGTGAAGTTCCACAGTTGGGTGGATGGTGATGCCAGTCAGACAAAGTCACAAGGTATGCATATGAATGGTATGTGTTTTGTGTTCCTCTGAAATCCTTATTAGGTTTATGTATACCTATCTGGCATATTGCCTGTGTTTCATCCTTCAGTACAGCACCTGGAAAGGTAGTCAGTTGTCACACATTTATATTTATTGATTAGATGTGGTCAAGGGGATGATCTTACTGTATGTAGGCATAGCCCTTGTACAATCCCTTCTGAGAATCCTGTATCTGTGCATCATGAGACTGCCGATGTGAATATGATACGCTAAATATCTTTATGGATATCCCCCAAATCTGAACAATGGTTACATATACAACAACCTTCCATAACAGCATAAAATCCTGGTTAGCCATCCTCTTGCTGTCCTCTCCCATCAATAGCTCTCTCTGTTGTTGCATAATCATGTTTATGCTTTCACTTACTTTTGGTTGACTTTGTGGTCCTTCTTTTGTGTGAACATTGAGGGCCCAGATTGACTTAACATCACCTGTTAACCTTTCCTAAACACCATCTCACCCATTATGGGAAGATGAAGGCAACAGCGCAACATATGGGCATCTCAAGTTTTTTTTCTCTATTTGTCCCTGGTTGTGATGACTCCCATTCCTCCAGACCTGACACTCCCAGAATTCCAGTCATGTGACATGTAATAACATCTGATGCACTGGCACTCACTACAGCCTCAGCCGGAATGTTTGCAAAACATCTGATTTGTTATTGCTAAGATCATGAGCCAAAACCTTATGACTTCAAGATCAGCATCAAGGGGAAAGGAGATTCTGAGAGGTAGGGTGAGTGAGAAGTAGAGGGAGAGAAAGTGTGGTAAAGGGAGAAAGGGCAGCTTGGAAAAAGATGGCGCTAATATTGCTCACCCCTGCCTCTTTGCGCAAATTGTACATTTCCAAGTGAAGGGTAGTTGCTCTCAATTATTTAATTTCTGACCCTGGGCTCACAAAGGCCGACCTGTGTTTTGAACTGGAATGAGGAGAGCACCCCCACCCACTGAAGCTCATGTTTGGCAGAGAGAGACGTGGTACTGTACAAAGCATCACGTTGCACACTAAGCTCTTCACTTAGCCTAACTTAAGGGCTTTTTTTGCATTCGCTCCACTTTCCCTCTTGGCACATTTGGGGTGAACCCTTTGAAAATAAAACTCAGAAATAATGCTGTTTTTATGTGCACTAATCAGTTGGAATGATGTATACGATACAAAACAGGTTATTCTCTAAATGTATAAGAGAAGTGCTTAGAACATCTTCCGGTGTATTAAGGTTCATTCTTAAGCTCTGAAACAAACCGCTTTGACATTAGTCACTGTTTGTGATCTAATTTTGCAGGACTAAGCTCTCGTAGGAATATGAAATTTACCTTTCTCATCATGGGCCTACACCTCATCTCTTCACTGACCTGGCTTATTATGTCGTTAATAACATGACCTCCTGATTCCAGTTAGTTTGTCTTTTCCCTTGACTCCCTTAGGTTTCCTTTGTTGTAGCCTATTTTAACTGAAATTCTCCTCTTCCACAGATCACACACTACAAGCAGTACCCTCCCAATGTCAGCAAGGTCTACTCCTACTTTGAGTGCCGCCGCAAAAGGGGGGGCACCCAGTTCAGTGAGATTGTGTTTTTTGGCCTTCAGTACCTCCTGAAGAAGTATCTTTCAGGTATGTCCATTTTGCCTGTATGAGAGATTGACCGATTTTATGATATTTCAACGCCAATACCGATTTATTGGAGGACCAAAAAAAGCAGATTTTTATATATATATTTGTAATAATGGCAATTACAACAATACTGAATGAACAACGAACACTTATTTTAACTTAATATAATACATCAATAAAATCAATTTAGTCTCAAATAAATAATGAAACATGTTCAATTTGGTTTAAATAATGCAAAAACAAAAGTGTTGGAGAAGAAAGTAAAAGTGCAATATGTGCCATGTGAAAAAGCTAACGTTCCTTTAAACATGAGTCTTCAATATTCCCACATAAGAAGTTTTAGGTTGGAGTTATTATAGGACTATTTCTCTCTATACCATTTGTATTTCATATACTTTTGATTATTGGATGTTCTAATAGGTAGTTTAGTATTGCCAGCCTAATCTTGGGAGTTGATAGGCTTGAAGTCATAAACAGCGCAATGCTTGAAGCATTGCGAAGAGCTACTGGCAAACGCAGGAAAGGTCTGTTTGAATGAATGCTTACGAGCCTGCTGCTGCCTACCATCGCTCAGTCAGATTGCTCTATCAAATCATAGACTTAATTATAATATAATAACACACAGAAATACGAGCCTTAGGTCATTAATATGGTTAAATCCGGAAACTATAATTTCGAAAACAAAATGTTTATTCTTTCAGTGAAATACGGAACCATTACGTATTTTATCTAACGGGTGGCATCCATAAGTCTTGCTGTTACAGTTATATTGCTGTTACATTGCACAACCTTCAGTGTTATGTCATAATTATGTAAAATTCTGGCAAATTAGTTCGCAATGAGGAGGCGGCCCAAACTGTTGCATATATCCTGACTCTGTGCAATGAATGCAAGAGAAGTGACACAATTTCCCTAGTTTAATATTGCCTACTAACATTCATTTATTTTAACTAAATGTGCAGGTTTAAAAAAATATATACCTCTGTTGGTTTTAAGAAAGGCATTGATGTTTATGGTTATGTTCATTCGTGCAACGATTGTGCTTTTGTTAAATCATCCCCCGTTTGGCGAAGTTGGCTGTCTTTGTTAGAAATGGTCTTCACACAGTTTGCAACGAGCCAGGCGGCCCAAACTGCTGCATATACCCTAACTCTGTTGCACACAACGCAAGAGAAGTGACACAATTCCCCTAGTTTAAAGAAATCCATGTTAGCAGGCAATAATGACTAAATATGCAGGTTTAAAAATATATACTTGTGTATTGATTTTAAGAAAGGTGTTGATGTTTATGTTTAGGTACACATTGGTGCAACGACAGTGCTTTTTTTCACGAATGTGCTTGTTAAATCACCCGTTTGGCGAAATAGGCTGTGATTCAATGATAAATGAACAGGCACCACATAGATTATATGCAACGCAGGACAAGCTAGATAAACTAGTAATATCATCAACCATGTGTAGTTAACTAGTGATTGTTAAGATAAGTTTAATGCTAGCTAGCACCTTACCGTGGCTCCTTGCTGCACTCGCATAACAGGTAGTCAGCCTGCCACGCAGTCTCCTCATGGAGTGCAATGTAATCGGCCATAATCGGTGTCCAAAAATGCTGATTACCGATTTATGAAAACTTGAAATCGGCCCTAATTAATCGGCCATTCTGATTAATCGGTCGACCTCTAGTCTGGACTATAGCCTTGTAAGGAAATTCCACTTGCTTCTTTCATCTCCATTCTTTTAGAGTTCCATTCTTGAGTTTCTTCCTTCTCATTGTAGTCTGTTCTAGGCTAGTCAGTGTTTAGAGGTCACCTCAGCCCACACACTGTGATGTGACTCCGTGGTACGTCGCAGTCATATGTTCTATTTACCACCTGTATTGTCCTTTGTCACATGATGTGCATGTATGACCCACTAAGTCACTTGGTGAAGGTTATTGAAAAACTTCCAAAACAAACCACAGATTACAGAAGATTTCATACACTCAACCTCAATGGAACATTTGCAAATTCAATCAAATGGCCACATCCATGCAACTATGACAGCCTAGATAAAGTATGTTTAAAAATAAATAAAAAGGACCAACTTCAACTCATCTAATTTTAGGGTCTCCAGACATGGCAGTCGGCAGTGTTTGTATCTGGTCCCATATGCAGTCATGTGTGGAATGTGTGAACAGTGACCTATCACCCCTGAGAGGACCACTGAGGGGTTTGTTTCTGACTGCTGAGGTCCTCCTCCAGGCTAGGGTTTCACTCCTCTATCCAATCAGAGAGTCTCCTCCAGCCATACTAGTCAACCATTCTCCACCACTGACTGTGTTTCTGTGGCACTTGATCACCCACTGACACTCAATTTTGACTGAATGAAAGGGAATTGCAGTAAGTGGGGGTGGGACAGATCTACTTTTACACTGATAGTTCAAATGTTGCCTGACAAATGTGGGCTAGTGAGTGTTTGGTTTGTTTGTTTCTGTCTGTTAATTTTGATTCATGAATGACTTTTTCTCCATTGTCTCCCCTAATCAGGACGAGTCATCACTGAGGAGAAGATTCAGGAAGCCAAAGTCTTTTACCAGATGCACTTTAGACAGACTGTGTTTGATGAGGAAGGCTGGAGGAAAGTGCTGGAGGTAAGTGGGATGTCTCAATCAAAGACTAGACACACTCATTTTAGCTTTTCAATGAAGTCTATTTTACTGATGCAGTCTCAACTGTTAGGCTGCTCGCTGTAAGATGTTCATATGGACACACACACACATACACACACACACACACACACACACACCGAGGTTGATTGTAGATTTTGATGCTGTTTCATCAGAAGTATGATGGCCGTCTCCCAATTCGAATCAAAGCGGTTCCCGAGGGGAAGATCATTCCCAGAGGAAACGTCCTCTTCACAGTGGAAAACACAGACCCAGATTTCTTCTGGCTCACCAACTATATTGAGGTAATTCTCTTCATTTTCCCCTTAGTATCCCTTTCATTGTCATTTTGTTGTACTTCCTTTCTCTAATACAGCATACGTTTCTTAAACCGTGTGTGTGTGTGTGTGTGCGCACACAACTCACCAGGTGGATTGTATCAGATACTGGTCAGACAGAACAGAGCTGTGACAATGTTGGGCAGTAGTCCAGGGTTTGTCCCTGCTCTCAACAGACACGCAGATGATCCAATCTTTGTTGCACTCCACACTGCCCTCTCCCACCTGGACAAGAGGACACTTACGCGAGAATGCTGTCCATTGGCTATAGCTTAGCGTTCAACACCATGGTGCCCTCCACTAAGCGCAGGACCCTGGGACTGACACGTCCTTCTGCAACTGGAGCCTGGAATTCCTGACGGGCCGCTGATAGTGGACTACAGGAAACGAAGGGCAAAGTACACACCCATCCACATCAACGGGGCTGTAGTGGAGCGGGTCGAGATCTTCAAGTTCCTATGTCCACATTATTAAGGAATTATCATTGTTTACACACCCCAACCCAGTCGTGAAGAAGGCAAAACAATGCTTCTTCCCCCTCAGGAGGCTGGAAATATTAGGCAGAGGCCCTCCGATCATCAAAGTTCGGTACATGTTCACTCTGACAGCTCCAGATCAGCTGTCCTGTCTCCCTGTAGCGCTGTCTTAAGCGTCTCACAGTACAGACACTGCAATTTATTTCCCTGGCCACATCTGCAGTCCTCATGCTTCCTTGCAGCATGCCTAAGGCACGTTCACGCAGATGAGCAGGGACCCTGGGCATCTTTCTTTTGGTGTTTTTCAGAGTCAGTAGGAAGGCCTCTTTAGTGTCCTAAGTTTTCATAACCGTGACCTTAATTGCCTACCGTCTGTAAGCTGTTAGTGTCTTAACGACTGTTGCACAGGCACATGTTCATTAATTGTTTATGGTTCATTGAATGAAAAAGCATTTACAATGAAGATCTGAAGTTTTGGGGATTTTTACGAATTATCTTTGAAAGACAGGGTCCTGAAAAAGGGACTTTTCTTTTTTTGCTGAGTTTATATATCAGGTGTGTGGTAGGAAGGCCTGGAGAATCATTCAAGACTCCAACCACCCAAGCCATAGACCATTCTCTCTGCTTCCGCACTACAAGCAGTACCGGTGCATCAAGTTTGGCACCAACCGGCTCTTGAACAGCTTCTATCACCCAAGCAATATGAATAGCTACACGGACTATCTGAGTTAACCTTGTATCCTCATTGATTGTTTTGGTCTATTCACACTCATACGACCCTACACACATTCTTACTCCATCTAATCACTCACACATACTGTAACATGCACATACATTTATACTGACTACACTCACACACACCCACTCACATACAAGCTGCTGCTACACTGTTTATCATATATCCTGATGCCTAGTCACCTTACCCCTATACATTTCTAACTCCATCACTCCAGTGTCCCTGCATATATGGTATTGAAACTGACCCTGTATATAGTATGCTTAAAGTTACTTACTTTTTGTGTTCTTCGTATTTCTTATTTCTCGTGTTTTTATTTTACTATTGTATTGCATTGTGGTGTTTTGAGTTTGCAAGAAAGGCATTCCGCTGTACTTGTGCATTTGACATTAAATCTGAACTTTATTCCTTGTTATTTATCTATTTTTTTTTTTTAAATCTCTCTGTTTTGTTGGGGACACTGTCATGAGGTAAAAGAAACCATTGAAATTCCCCTAATCAGGTCAATAAGGATGATTCCACCCAGTCACTCTGGCCTTTTTTCTGTTCAGGGGATAGCTTAGCCTGCCGGCACTGAGCCCAACACCAGCCACAGCTTTTGCTATCCAGCCCCCACCCATTTCTACTTCCTTTCCAGCACCAATGGCACAGCCACGTCCCATTGTCATGGTTTTAGAAGTCGTCTCTGAACAAAATCAACTTCTTCTCAAATCAAATGGTGTTTTAGCGATCTCTGTCTGTGTTTCTCTTTTTCTCTCACAGACCATGCTGGTCCAGATGTGGTATCCCATTAGTGTGGCGACCATCTCCCGGGAGTTTAAGAAGATCCTGGCCAAGCACCTGAAGGCCACATCAGGCAATCTGGAGGGCCTGGACTTCAAACTGCATGACTTTGGCTACAGAGGGGTCTCCTCGCAGGAGGTAAGCAAGCCCAGCCAGAAGAGGACTGGTCACACCTCTGAGCCTGGTTTCTTTCTAGGTTTCTGCCTTCTTGGGAGTTTGGGGCTGGGCATCTGTAAAGCACTTTGACAATTTCTGATGTAAAACAAAAAAGGCTTTCTAAAATAGATTTGATGAAGAGCAACAGTCTAGCATTAAAATATGCATATACAATGAAATAATATATATAAATGCAACAATTTAAAAAATGTTACAGTTCTTATAAGGAAATCATTAATTAGGCCCTAATCTATGGATTTCACATGACTGGGAATACATATATTTATCTGTTTGTCACCGATACCTTTAAAAAAAGGTAGGAATGTGGATCAGAAAACCAGTCAGTATCTGGGGTGACCACCATTTGCCTCATGTAGTGCGTCACATCTCCTTTTCTTCGTTGATTGTGGCCTGTGGAATGTTGTCCCACACTTCAATAGCTGTGCTAAGTTGTTGGATATTGGCAGGAACTGTAACACACAGTTGTACACGTCGATCCAGAGCATCCCAAACATGCTCAATGGGTGACATGTCTGGAGAGTGGAAGAACTGGGACATATTCAGCTTCCAGTAATTGTGTACAGATCCTTGCGACATGGCCATGCATTTTCATGCTGAAACATCAGGTGATGGCGGTGGATGATTCACATGACAATGGGCCTCAGGATCTCGTCATGGTATCTCTGTGCATTCAAATTGCCATCCCTAAATCGTAATTGTGTTCGTTGTTTGTAGTTTATGCCTGCCCATACCCGTGGTCTGCGGTTGTGAGGGTGGTTGGACATACTGCAAAGTTCTCTAAAACGATGTTGGAGACAGCTTACGGTAGAGAAATTAACATGCAACTCTCTGGAAATGCAGTCAGCATGCCAATTTCACGCTCCCTCAACTTGAGACATTTGCGGCATTGTGTTGTGAGACAACTGTACATTTTAGTGGCCTTTTATTGTCCTCTGCACAAGGTGCACCTGTGTAATGATCATGCTGTTTAATCAGCTTCTTGATATGTCACACCTGTCAGGTGGATGGATTATATTGGCAAACGAGAAATGCATATGGGAAATTTCTGCTATCTTTTTTTTCCGCTCATGAAACATGGGACCAACACTTTACATGTTTCATTTATATTTTTGTTCAGTGTAGTTCCATTTACAGCATTTCGACCAGTTTCTGTTCATTCTGGTTATAGTCACAGTAATACTCCAGCGAGGCCTAAAGACTCTGTCTCTCCTTTGAATACTAATGAACATAGTCAGCAATAATCTGCTACAAGAAATATCTTCATAGTGGGAGGGACATCTCAAACTATCAAACTATACTTCAATGATTTTACTGAGTTACAGTTCACATAAATTAATGGAAATAAATTAATTAGGCCCTAATCGATGGATTTTGCATGACTGGGCAGAGGCGCAGACATGGGTGGGCATATGTGTTTATATTTTTGTTCAGTATACTTTGAGATGTCCCTCCCACTATGAAGATATTTATTGTAGCATATTATTGCTGACTATGTTCTGGAGCATGTTCTGGAGCATTACTGTGACTATAACCAGAATGAACAGAAACTGGTCAAAATGCTGTTCTCAAGGATGATGCTTAGTTAACGGGAAAGGGGCTGGGGATTTGAAGCATACTTTTTCTTTCAATTGCACACTTCTGACTGTGTGACAATTTGAAACTGATGATTTTCCCTCCTTCTTTATCCCTATCAGTCTGCGGCATTAGGTGGGGCGGCCCACCTGGTGAATTTCTGCAGTACAGACACAGTAGCAGGGCTACTGATGGCCCAGCGATACTACGGCTGCCCCATGGCAGGCTTCTCTATGCCTGCAGCAGAGCATAGGTAAGACTCATGCTCACATACACACTCACTCACATATTCCCTTTCACATGTAGCATCACACATTTTGCTTTGTGGTTTTTGACTTGTACAGCAAACATGGAGCCCTAGGTGTAGGGATAAGAGGTTTTCAGTCCAGCAGACTGAAAATCTGTTTCTTAAAACCAATTTCATCTTCTCCCTGTAGTACGATCATCTCGTGGGGGCGGAGCAGGGAGAAGGAGGCCTTCGAGAGCATGCTGGACCAGTTCCCGACAGGGCCGGTGTCAGTGGTCAGTGACAGCTACGACATCTTCAAGGCTTGTAGACACATCTGGGGGGACAAGCTGAAGGAGCGCGTGATAGAGCGGAGCGAAGACTCCTGCTTGATCATCCGGCCTGACTCGGGAGACCCTGCAGAGACCCTCATCGAGGTGGGGGAACACACACCTACCTTCCTTTTGGGATCCCTCATAGTCAAGTATGATCTCGCTACAAGTGTCACAGGTCTGGGTTGTGGTGTGGGTCTGGCTGGCCATACACACGGTACATACCGCTGAAGTCGGAAGTTTACGTACACCTTAGCCAAATACATTTAAACTCAGTTTTTCACAATTCCTGACATTTAATCCTAGTAAAAACTCACTGTCTTAGGTCAGTTACGATCACCACTTTATTTTAAAAATGTGAAATGTCAAAATAACTTCTGACTTCTACTAGTTAATTTCCAGTTTCCATCCAAGTTCATCCAAAGTCTACTTCTCTTGACAATGGGTCTACTGCAAGGAATGTTTTTTGAAAAGAGCAGTTTTAAGTTGCTCTTGGCTGTTCTTTTATGTTTTATTGTTTCTAAAACAAACTTGCGTTCTTGTTCAGATTGGATTTCAGGTTCCATAGTGTCACCCTTGGGACCTACATACTTGGTGTGCTCTATACACTTAGCTCTTATTGATTCCCTTCGAAATGTCACTTGTCTGTGTGGGGGTTTCAGTTGCCTATTATTGTCTCTTCGATTCAAGTTTCAAAGTTTGGATGCAGTACTTGACTACCTATTCCCTCCCCAGGTGATAAAGATTTTGGAGGAGTGCTTTGGTTGCTCCCTGAACTCTCAAGGCTTCAAGGTGCTGCCATCTTACCTGCGTATCATCCAAGGCGACGGCATTGATCTCAACTCAGTGGATGAGGTAAGAAAATAATTTACACACACCGCCCACGAACACCCCTCTGGATATACCCTTATTGCATGTACCACATTGTTTAACTGCCATGTCTGCCTGTAGATCCTGGAGAAGTTGAGTGACGAAGGCTGGAGTGCTGAGAACGTGTTCTTTGGCTGTGGGAGCGCCCTCCTTCAGAAGCTCAACAGAGACACGCTCAACTGTGCCTTCAAATGCAGCTATGTGGAGATCAATGGGAAGGGGGTACGTTACTCACTTATTTACTTTCATACAGTGCCTTCAGAAAGTATTCATACCCCTTGACTTATTCTACATTTTGTTGTTACAGCCTGAATTTGCACATTACTCTTCAAGCTCTGTCAAGTTTGTTGTTGATCATTGCTAGACAGACGTTTTCAAGTCTTGCCATACAGTTTAAAGCCAATTTAAGTCAAAACTGTAACTAGGCCACTCAGGAATGGTAAGCAACAATAGGGAATATTTGGCATTGTGTTTTAGGTTATTGTCCTGCTGAAAGGTGAATTTGTCTCCCAATGTCTGTTGGAAAGCAGACTGAACCAGGTTTTCCTCTAGGATTTTGCCTGTGTTTAGCACTATTTTATTTGTATCCTAAAAAACTCCTTAGTCTTGCCGATGACAAGCTTACCAATAACATGTGCATGCTTCCTTCTTTTCATTCTGTCATGTTGGTGAGCCATCCTCAGTTTTCTCCTATCACAGCCATTAAATGCTGGAACTGTTTTAAAGCCACCATTGGCCTCGATGTTAAATCCGGGAGCGGTTTCCTTCCTCTCCAACAACTGAGTTAAGAAGGACGTCTTTATCTGTGTATTGACTGTGTGTATAGGTCAAATTAAACTTTATTTGTCACATACGCCGAATACAAAGTTGTGTAGACTTTACCACGAAATGCTTACTTACAAGCCCTTAACCAACAGTGCAGTTCAAGAAGGGTTAAGAAAATATTTACCAAGTAGACTAAAATAAAAAGTAATAATAAAAAGTAACACTAACGAGCTATATACAGGGGGCACCGGTACTGAGTCAGTGTGCGGAGGTACAGGTTAGTTGAGGTCATTTGTACACGTAGGTGGGGGTAAAGTGACTATGCATAGATAATAAACAGTGAGTAGTTGCAGCATTGTACAAAAGGGGGGTCTATGTAAATTGTCCGGTGGCGATTTTACTAATTGTTCAGCAGTCTAATTGCACAATGAGTACTTGTCTCTCAAATACATCATTACAGTTGTTGATAAACTAGCTAGCAAATGTTTAGCCATATTAGCACTGGTATGAAATCAGTCAAAACAAGACATGGTATCATGAACAAGGTGGAACGAGCTGAAACAAGCCACTTATGATTCCCCACATGGCGGTTTCTTGTCTTTCTTGCTAGCTAAATGGCCATCCAGAATCACAACATGCTGACCTCTGCCCCATGGAAGCGTGCACATCGTTTTAATGACGTTGTTAGTTAACCCATCTATTAGATACACCATCCAAAGTGTAATTAAAAACTCCACCATGCTCAAAGGAATATGGTCTGCGTTTTTTATTTTTACCCATCTACCAGTAAGTACCCTGCTTTGGATAACTTCCCCAGTAGCAGTGCGTGGGTAAAATCACTGAGCAAGTGAAACCAGTAAAACATTCATATTACAACCTATGCTGTGAAAATGGAATGTTTTGCTCTATAAACCCATTTGTTCATATTCCACTGTGATATATACAATAAGGCCGTGACAACAAAAAAAGTGGCCAGACAGTGGCAAAATAAATTCACCGACACATACTGGTGTTTTAATCACAAAACCAGAGAGCAACATCTGTCCACAAAGCAAATATTGCATGTAACAAACGCTTATATGACCTGCAACATGGTCAAGCAAGTTAATGTTTTTGACAGTTTACTCAACAACTACTGATTTTTAGAACCACGGCGTTACCTCAGGTCTGCCCAAAGACCACAGGAGCACTGCCTCCTCTATTTTGGCACCATTCCAACTTAAACATTTAAAAATCGTCAAATTAACAAGGCTTGCTTAGTTTAATACACTGAAAACGAACTGCAAGATAGAAAAAACAATTTAGGACAAACAATGTTGCTAAATATTGTGTGTTGCGAGCTAAACATGTTTTTTTTTTACTCATCCTACTTGTAGACTAGTTGAACGCTGCACCAGGTCAACCCACAGTTGAGCTCAATGCTAATTATTTTAATTGTTTTATCAAGGGAGGCCAAATGCTTGTTGGCATCAATCAATCAAATGCTACGGCCACAACATGTCATACTCTTTTGGTCCAGACCGCATCAGATACATGGGCTACACATACTGAGACAGAAGGGCACTGTTTCACTGTCCAGACAGCATCAGATACATGGGCTACACATCCTGAGACAGAAGGGCACTGTTTCACTGTCCAGACAGCATCAGATACATGGGCTACACATCCTGAGACAGAAGGGCACTGTTTCACTGTCCAGACAGCATCAGATACATGGGCTACACATCCTGAGACAGAAGGGCACTGTTTCACTGTCCAGACCGCATCAGATACATGGGCTACACATCCTGAGACAGAAGGGCACTGTTTCACTGTCCAGACAGCATCAGATACATGGGCTACACATACTGAGACAGAAGGGCTCTGTTTCACTGTCCAGACAGCATCAGATACATGGGCTACACATCCTGAGACAGAAGGGCACTGTTTCACTGTCCAGACAGCATCAGATACATGGGCTACACATCCTGAGACAGAAGGGCACTGTTTCACTGTCCAGACAGCATCAGATACATGGGCTACACATCCTGAGACAGAAGGGCACTGTTTCACTGTCCAGACAGCATCAGATACATGGGCTACACATACTGAGACAGAAGGGCACTGTTTCACTGTCCAGACAGCATCAGATACATGGGCTACACATACTGAGACAGAAGGGCGCTGTTTCACTGTCCAGACAGCATCAGATACATGGGCTACACATACTGAGACAGAAGGGCGCTGTTTCACTGTCCAGACCGCATCAGATACATGGGCTACACATACTGAGACAGAAGGGCACTGTTTCACTGTCCAGACCGCATCAGATACATGGGCTACACATACTGAGACAGAAAGGCACTGTTTCACTGTCCAGACAGCATCAGATACATGGGCTACAAATACTGAGACAGAAGGGCACTGTTTCACTGTCCAGACAGCATCAGATACATGGGCTACACATACTGAGACAGAAGGGCACTGTTTCCCTCGCTCTGAATTTCTCCGGTGAGATTCAGCTACTTCCGAATTGACTGAAAATGATGAGAGAGAAAAGTCAGTCAAATAAGCCTGGCTTCCCTCGGCATCCATGGATACACGCCACTGAACCTTTGTGGTTGAATCTGTGTTTAAAATTCACTGCTCTACTAATAGATCTTACAGATAATTGTGTGTGTGGGGTACAGAGATGAGGTAGTCATTTTGAAAAATCATGTTTAACACTTATTGAGTCCATGCAACTTATGTGACTTAAGCGCATTTTTTACTCCTGAACTATAGGCTTGTCATAACAACAGGGTTGAACTATTTATTTACTCAAGACACTTCAAGTTTTATTATTTTGTAAACATTTCTAAAATCATATTTCTAATTTGACATTATGGGGTATTGTGTCAGTGATGCAAAATCTCAATTTAATCCATTTTAATTTCGGGCTGTAACACAACAGAATGTGTAAAAGGTCAAGGGGTGTGAACACTGAAGTCACTAAGTGCTTGAATGAAGATGAAAAGCTGCCATTTTTACCCACTAAACCTTTAATTTGATCTAATATGGAATACCTGCTCATACCTCAATCACTCCTTTGTAGTTATTGTGGAATGCTGAAAGGAAGCCTGTCCTGGGAATCAGTCTTTTTTTGAGAATGAGCTCAGTCACAACTGATTTTCTGTGTTTACAAACAACTCAAAGAATTTAAACGTTCAAAAGAGTTTGAACAAAGGTGATTTTAACATGTTTCCATCTGGTGTGTTTGTGTTTTGTCTAGATGGATGTGTACAAGCAGCCTGTGACCGACCCGTCCAAGGGGTCAAAGAGAGGTCTTCTGTCACTTAGGAGAAACTCTGATGACTTCATTGAGACTGTGGAGCGAGGGGTGGGCAAGCCAGAGGAGGTGAGGCCTTAAATAGGGGAAGATGTTTCACTTGGGAGGAATAGAGCACACATGCTCACCTCTGTGTGATTACTGTGTCAACAGTTGTTTAAGTCTACATTGTATAACACGTCTCTTTCGTAGTCTCATGTTTCACTGACTCTCTGGTGTGTCTTTCTCAGGACATGCTGGTGATTGTGTTTGAGAATGGCTCCATCGTGCAAGAGTACACTCTGGAGGAGATCCGGAAGAATGCTCGGCTCCTAGAAGACTATATCGCCCCTTCCCAACACAACCAGGACGAGCCCAAGAGCCTGGAGCTACACCAGAAACACATAATGAATGGGGTGCATTAAGCAACCAACACACCCACCTGTAAAGCAATGCACTAACTGTCCGAAAACTGGAGGCATAACGTATAATGAACTGGGTTTACTCATTGCCAGATGGCCTACTACAGTTCACCATTAGAGGAGTGCTCTGATTGTCAGCGAACATAAGAATGGTGTTATTGAAGCTGCATCATAAGCAAATTTTATTTTTTATTTTTTGGGGGATGCAGTAATCTTCAGCACACGAGTCACATAATGGACTACTGATCATCAACCTATATGTAATTCCTTCTTCAACACTTCAGCCCATTGGACCAATGACTGACCTGCTGTCTCATGGTTTAGACCATGAGTCTTTGTTGTACTGCTATGTTTGTCTGAAGAGCACATAATATGCATCACTATTTGTGTAATCAGGCAGCATATGATATCGGGCATTTCATGGCATCACCTGTTGAGTGGAAGGATTCATCTGATTAAGCTCTATAGCAGGCTTTGAAGATATTTGATACTTTGATATTACTGTTATATTTCACTAGAGGTAGAGTTGGTTTTAGAATCGACTGATCCTTGTTTTTAGTCTGTTAAGCAGAATTTTTGTAGTACATTAACTGATTCTGTTTGACATTTTTTTGCCATGATAGCAATGCTGCACTTTGCAGAATCCTAACTTGACATCTTAATTTTTAACTTCGACTTTAGTGTGTTGTCACTAGGACTGATGTGCATGTGTTGTATACATGCAAATGTAGTTATGCACGTGGGTCTCAAATTGGGATTCTGTAAGAGAAACGTGATGGGGGTTTTTGTTCTAATTGATTGATATAACAGTGTGTTATACTATTTATGTTGACCATAAGCTTCCTAAGACTACATCAAAGACTATTGAAATGTATGGGCTCCAGACTTGTCTGACCTCGTACTTTTCTTCTCCTGCCTTTGGAACCATTGCCATTCAGTCATTCAGTCATCAGTCATCTGGGTTTTGATTTTCCTTTCCATTTGAATCCCCATTCTCTGTACAAATTCAGCTTGAAATGAACTACTTTCTTTTGAGAATCGATTTGCTTCGGATGCCTTTAATTGTCTGTGATGTACATGAAATGCTGGTCTGCGTGACTGCTGCTGTCCCAGACTGCTCTTCAGTCTGGTGAAGCCCCAGGTTAATTAAGACCAATGCTGAGGTTTAGAGCTTTTAACCCTTTTCAGACCCATATTATTTGAAGCAAAAATAATTGTAGTGTTCTGATTAATTGGGCAAGAAGCAGTTGACCCTACCTCTTTTTCTATATAAATTATATTGTTACTGTACATGAAGATTGATACTAATGGTATATTATTGTTATTGTGTAAATAACTTCAGAAAAGTGTGGTCTGCTTTAAGTTCATTAAATGTGACAGCATTAGTTTGTTTTTGAGTTTTACTAAATGTATATTGTATGACAAAAAATAAATATGCTCTTGACTAAAATGTTCTTGACTGAAAATTATTTAGTAATTTCTTCTGCCCTATGATATTGATCTTAAATAACACCAACCAAGTATTTCACCAGTTTACTGATGTTTGTTCATTAAGGTTTCCAAGATGTGAAAACTGGTACATCATGTACAGTAATTACCTGACTAGTTATTTATTATTAGGAATGGTGCAGTAGTGGGCCGGATTCAAACCTACGCCAACACGGTGTAATGCCTCGTGTCCACCAGATGCATTAAACTTTGCGTTCCAGCGGAAGTCATTCAATTTCAGTGGCGAGGCCCGTAACGCCTCGTTGGGGGTGCCGCACTAGGCTGCTGTGCATTCTGTGTACGGCATGCATTCAACGGATGTACACACAGACTCCAACTAGATAGCTTTTAATAGTTGAAAGCAAAGCACGTGGGTCAAGTATGGAAAATGTGGGCTAGACATCTGGCAAAATAAATCTGCATAATCCTCTGGTGGACGTTGGGCATGACTGTACTGTGAAGGCTGCAGCCCTAACCACTAGACCATCCCAGCCCACAAGCTATGATCGTTTCAACAAGACTAGAGGTCTATTTAACACGTGAACAAATCTGGTATTAGCTACCAACTCTTGATTGGATATAAATAGAGGTGTGCCCTTTTGGTTAGCCCTATGACACTGCACAGCTGTTGTAACAGGGGTCTCTAGAGAACTGGAGCCTAAAAAAGCCTCTTCAGGAAAGGAGTGTGCAAGCTCCCCAGGGAGCATTTTTCACCCCAAATTATGAAGCTTTTTCTGTTACGTGAACTCCTTTTTTAAAAGGGCATACAAGCTGTAATATTAACCAACCAATCATAATTATATAATTTTACTGTTGATCAAAGTAAATTGGTGTAATATGTTGATGCACGTGATGTGATGGTTAGGGAAAATGCCTCTGGTTTCCCAGCATTCAAAGCATTGTAACATCAATCGTTAGAGAGTAGCTCTGGGAGTACCAGCATGTCTCCAATTTCAGCCAAAGGTCTTTTAAGGAGTGTTTGTCATGCCTATGCCAGATTACTAAAGGTTGAACTGAAATAGAACATGACTGTGTGTTCAAAAGAGAGCCACTTGACTTGAATATGTATTAGGACAACTGGTGCCAACTTAAATTTTGCCCTTGCTAGACTTGTAGTTTAATTTACTGCTTTCTCTCACAGTGATCAGGTGAAAGGGAACATACCGGATGTGGCAAAAGCTAACTTGACCTCAGTCCAGAAAAGTCCTACTTTTTATATTTGATGTGACAACAACCATGTTTACTGAGTGCGAGACCAAGCTTCCTTAAACCCACAGAACAAACTGTACCACCTGCAGAGATCAATCCATTTATAGACATGATTTGCTGAAAATGTAATGATATGAACCCTGTCAGTCATTCTATTTGGACATACCAAGCATTCATCACACTTGCTTATGATTGATGCACTTTCATGCATTGGAATTCCCACCAAAACACATTTGTATAGCGATAGATCAAAATGTGAATGCATAAAAAAATTGTACTGGGAAACAAATTCCCACACAACAGCCTGTGCTTTAAGGGAATGGTTGAGGTAATAACTGCCTCACTTTCAGTAGACGCCAGCATGCTGTCTGTGTGTGTGTGTGTGTTTACGTTGTGTGAATGAACTCGCTGGAGAAGGACAGGTCAGGAGGAGGTCCATTGGTAGTTTTGTACAGATCCTTTTAGAGAGAGAATCCCAGAGCCTGTATTCAGCACACTGCCATTACAGTAAATCTGAGTTACATCATATCCACAGGGAGATACTCATTGCGCTGGACCTGTGTGCTCTGTAGAGGCGAGAGAACCGCATCAAACCCATCCCCTGGTTTGTTCCACCAGCACAGACAGACCTTAAAGAATAATAATTTCCCATTTATTAAAACCATGTAGGCCTGTATGTTTCAAGACTCCTCTATCAGAAGTGTTGGTTCCCAGGATAGACTACCTTTTTTTCACACAAAATTGTCCCATCTTAGCAATTGTTGCCAATGATAGACTTCAATCAGCATGCTCAATTCAGGTTACAGTAAGATTCTAGCTCAGCACGGTGAAACACTGTCTCTGCAGAATGGTGTGCAATACTATGACTAAGCCTATCCATTGGGGTAGGACAGGCACATATTTGAGTTGGCTTAAGAGGGACTTTGAGGAAAAATACATTATTGTCATGGAATCCTTTTCTACTGTTGGATAGTAGCTACTACACAACTTCTATGATAGGTAATGAGAGGGAGCCCCTACTGGTCTGTTATTTCCAAGTTAAAATTACACTCCCTATTCTTTATCCTTCTATTCTGTCAGAAACATTTCATTATTCAATATTTGCCATATTTATAAGCACATTTTTGTCATTAAATAATTCATATTAAATGTACTCAAGTAAACCTATCCACCGTTGTGAAATAAAATGTACAGTAAGTGAGTGAGTGACATTGGACTACTTCTCTAGCTACCATCTTTATGTTTGAGGGATGAATTGAATTGATGATACCATAGCTCGCAATACCACCCCAATCTCCCTCTGTGATTCTCCTCAGTCAGTTAATTAACACAGTCTTTGTTCCCAAACTGAATAAGCAGTGTGTTGATGTGCATCCAGCTAACAGAACTGGCTATGTGAGGAGAAGATGGGGAGTACAGCTGATGAGGAAAACCACCCTTTCATTTGACTGGATGTGTTTGGCAGCCTGTCTCCAGGTTATCAGTGCTCTGGAGTCACAGGGTAGGCTCTATCTGGCCTCCCATCTCCTGACACCTGCAGAGTAGATAGAGGCTCTGGTAGTTGTATGTTTCCCAGCGCTAATTTCAGATGGAGATTGACAGCAGCAGATAACCACATAAAAAAATATATAATAAAAATCATTGGAGTTAGGAAGGACGAGCCTCTCTGGCGTCTGCAGTTGATCACTGGAAAACATCTAGTTGATTTACTTCTGAAGATTTAGTGATGTTTTTTACCCAATGATGTGGTTGAACAATGCTTTAAGGGAAACATAAAATGATGTGATAGCTGACATGCAGTTGTACACTGGCAGTAGGGTTCACCCAGGTGGCTTCATACCCCATTTGGCATTGAGCCTACAAATGCATCTTGTCATGTGCAAAGCCATTTTCACATCATAAGTCCTTCAAGGTGCAGACCAGTGGTGGAAAAAGTACTCAACAGTGATACTTTAGTAAAAGTAAAGATACCTTAATAGAAAATTATGCAAGTAAAATTAAAAGTTACCCTTAAAATACTCAATTTAATTTAAAAAATGTACGGACAGACAGAGGCACACTCCCACACTCAGACATAATTTACAAATGCTATATTTATGTTTAGTGATTCTACCAGATCAGAGGCACACTCCCACACTCAGACATAATTTACAAATGGTGTATTTATGTTTAGTGATTCTACCAGATCAGAGGCACACTCCCACACTCAGACATAATTTACAAATGCTGTATTTATGTTTAGTGATTCTACCAGATCAGAGGCACACTCCCACACTCAGACATAATTTACAAATGCTGTATTTATGTTTAGTGATTCTACCAGATCAGAGGCACACTCCCACACTCAGACATCATTTACAAATGGTGTATTTATGTTTAGTGATTCTACCAGATCAGAGGCACACTCCCACACTCAGACATAATTTACAAATGGTGTATTTATGTTTAGTGATTCTACCAGATCAGAGGCACACTCCCACACTCAGACATAATTTACAAATGGTGTATTTATGTTTAGTGATTCTACCAGATCAGAGGCACACTCCCACACTCAGACATAATTTACAAATGCTGTATTTATGTTTCGTGATTCTGCCAGATCAGAGGCAGTAGGGATGACAATGTGTTATATTGATAGGTCTGTGAATTGGACCATATTGCCCAAGCATTCGAAATGTAACGGGTACTTTTTGGGTGTTATGGAAAATGTATGGGAGTAAAACGTACATAAGGAATGTAGTGGTGTAAAAGTTGTGAAAATGATAAATATTAAAGTACAGATTCCCAAAATATAGTACTTCAAAGTGTTTTACTTAAGTACTTTACGCCATTGGTGCACCATGGCTGGATGACAACTATACAGCCAGTCCAGTCCAGACGTAAGCCGTACATTCCAAAATAGAAATTTGACATCAAAACAATTAAGAGGTCAGCAGCAGAGAGTTTCCATGGTCATTTATAACTAAGGATTCAGAAGATTCTGCTGCTCCATTTGATGTCACACAAACAAAGCAAACAATCACTGAACATCAAAACCCAGTGATCATTTCCCACTATAGAGCTTACATCTCTCTGATGTAGACCCTGATGGAGGATGAAGAAATTCTCCCTGTCCCCGAGGGCCATCACAGTGTTATACAGGAGCACCATCAAGAGCATACTGTCGGGCTGCATCACAGCCTGGTACATCAACTTCACCACCACTGACCACAAGGCTCTACAGCGGGTGCTACGTTCAGCCAAACACACCATTGGGTACACACTGGTGTCGTAGGATAGCCAAGAAGATCGATCATCAAGGACCTCAGTCACCTGAGCCACAGCCTGTTCTCCCCACTTCCATCACTCAGACGGGGGCAGTATAGGCGCATCATGCCAAAAACTGACAGACTGGCCATTAGATTCTACCCCCAGACCATCAGGCTGCTGAATAGCCACCAACAAGCTACATGCTCCCCCACCACCAACCCCCCAATAGACATATATCATTGCTACAGTTGTAAATATGTATTTATTATTATTTTTATTATTGTTTCATTCACTTCTCTTTTTTTACCTGCACTTTTGGAGCTCTGAGTTTAAGAATTGCACTGTACCCTGCAATTACATCTGCGACCCTGTGCATGTAACTAATAAACTAATCTAATCTAATTATTAGAATTTGAAAGCGACATAGTCATGGCCCAAAGCTGAAAGCCAATAATCAAATATTCTGTGACATGAAAAAGTGCATATTGTCAGGTAAAGAATAGTGTTAGGATAAATGCATTTTGTTTAATTGCAAACAATGCACTGGAAAACGTCTTTAAAGAGATAAGCATCCGATAATTGTCCGTTATTGTCACGAGAATAGACCCGTTCCTTCCCCACTGGATTAGTTGCCTAGCAACAGGTGGGCTAAACCTGCTGTCATAGAGTCGACTTCTCCTGGTGCCCTCAGAAGCAATCTACTGACCAATGACAGATGTGGGAACAGCTCTGTCTATCAGAGGCATCTGGGTAAGCGATTCAGATTTTTTAACCTGACTGTTTTCACTGTATTTCAATCTGTGGCAAGAGCTCAAATGACGTGTGTAGGTCTACTCAGAGCCATATGGAAATTACTGTGGGTCTACTGTAATATGTGTGTATGTGTTTGTGGTTGAATGCACATGTTTGTTTATGAGTATTTCATACATGTGTTACTGCATATCACCAATCTTAATTTGAGGCCATCATCATAGACTGTGCTACAGCTCCCCCTCCTCTCCCTCTCTCTCGTTCTCTCTCTGTCAGTGTTTTCCCTATCGTACTAATGTTAATCCTGATTATGTACGCTGTTTTACTGGTGCAGAATGAGACCAGGGTTAATGCCATTTAACCAGACATATTTCCAAATTCCCAGCTTTTGTTTCAGTGTCTAATTATGTTTCATTTCTTTGTGTTTTTGCAGGCGCATGATTGTAGGTTTGACAACTAACTATGAAAAATGTGATGGTGTCCAAAATGACTGAGCCATGACATTTCACTGCAGAAAATAAGCAAAAAAGCGTCAAGCCTGTCAGAGGCCAAATACTGTATCTCCCATTCTCCTATGAAGAAAAACATGCTCCTCTGATCTTCATCAAAATATACTATTGACCGCAAAGCTCACCATTGGAAACGAGAGACAGACTATGCAATATTGTAAACATTGGACGTGCTCTGGGACGCCGGCCAGTTGTACAGTTGTTGCTCTGGATAAGTGACTGGCCTACTCTCTGCTATAATTCCTCCAATAGGTGCAATATGAAAGAGGCTTAAACAGAGGAGAAGAACAGTAATTGTTCCCAGTGTCACTGTGCTGTCTGATCCATCCACACCCAGAGAGTGCAACACTGCTCTGTGCTCCACCAGCTTAACGCAGCCTGCTCTGGAACTGTCTTTCATTACATCACTCACCCACACAGAGAGAGATCTGAAAAAAGGTCATGACAAAGGCACACTTTCCCTTTTAAATGAACACTTTCTCTGTTGGTCGTTCGGGGTGTCTCTTGAAAAATTACAATGATAGCTAGGTAAGACATGATGACCTGCTTTAAGAATGTGAAGCATTGCATTCCTGAGAAAACGGTGGCATCAGTGGTGGTAGGTCTGCCATTTTAAGGTCTAATGCAGCCATTTTTTATCTCAATTTCTGGGTAACAATAAAGTACCGTACGATGATTGTTTTCAATTCAAATGGTCCAAAAGAAACATGAATTTTGCCAGGAATGTCTGGGAGTGGTTTGAAGGGGAGGGGGAAACTGAAAACTAGCTGTTATTAGCAGAGAGGTTTGGAACTCTCTTTCTCATTGGTCTTTTATCTAATTTACCACCTGGTGATGTCACCAGGCAGGCCAAAACTCCATCCCACCAAAACAAGCTGACATTTCAGGTTTCACACAGCTCTTACACTAAAAGGACATTATCATCATTTTCACAATTTCACAGTATTATTCTAACCTCATAGCGTGGAAATATATATAAAACACAGAAAAATCCAATGTTTGATTGCGGTGGGCCTTTAAAAGTAGGTAACAGTTAATGACAAACTCCTAGTGTGTGAGAGACGCTGTGTTGTATGTGATCATGCTTCCACATCTTTGTTTTGTTTAAGGAAAAACGTATGTTAAGGGTTACTTTTCATGAGGAAAATGATCGTTGAACGTAAGGCCTTCTGCAGGGGTCTATAAAGGTAAGCAGCCCTGAACTTAGCACACCGCACAGTAAAACTGCCACCTAGTGTCTAGGAAACTCAACAGCAAGAGATCCTAATTCAGATAGGCAATGGGTCAGGGAGATATCATTGACAGTTTCCTGTATTTATTTATATCATGCAGTTGTCTGAAGTAAAAATATATATAAAATAAGGACTTTCCACTCTATGTTGATGATGGAAGAGCAAAATCAAAGTACTCATCTCTCATGGGCAGATTCTGCGAAGTTGACCAAATTACACAAGATTTTACTTCTGGGTTAACCGAGATTAACACCTTACAGTTGTTTTTTGTGTGTGTTTATTTGCCTGTATGATGAACATAACAGTACTCCACAGTAGAGACTCAATGAATATGAATATAATACCTCTTGTCAGATCTCTAGATTATGGTTAAATCAATGAAAAATAATGGTTTCATGTCCCTGATGATACATGTGTTGCTGTATCAGGTGTGGTTATGGGGGCAGGACTGATTTGTTTTTCTCAAGTAGGCTACACGTGTTAGGGTACAGGTGTGAGTACTGTGCTGTGGCTGGTCAGCACATGTGCTAAAACACACTTCTGGTCTATTGCCCTAGAGGAATATGAGACTAAACTGAAGAGGACGTGACAAAACTGAACTAATGGATACTGTGTATTTTCTTATAATACTGCCTGCCCAAAACCAGAGAGGAACACACAACATAATCCTTCACTCTTAATACATTTACTTGACATAACTCCCTTTTAGGGATATTTTTGCTTTGCCATCATCATCCCAGGATTATAACTGTACATTTACAGACTCTTTCTTAGACTGAAGAAAAACAATTTTAAGTCTGTATAATCCCCAGCTATTCAACTAAAGCCTCTGATATTTTCCCACCTCTTTTTTGTGTGACCAGCAGGGGGCGTTATGACTGTAATGTCTTCTTGACATTGGGTTAATTGAGACACTGTAACTATGGTGACAAAGACACCCCACACTGCCACTGGTCAAAGCTTTATATGATCAATTAGTTTAGCTTTTATGTTATTAACACTTTAATTGGAGATCTAATCTACTGGCTGCGTAGGCAAATGTTGATTAGAGACACAGAGGTGTAGATCGTCGTGGCTGGTTCATTTCTAATTAAACCTTAATGTGTTTGTTGATGCTCTTACTGTCTAGTTTTAATTGCCCCGCCCTTATGGTGAGGAGTTGACAAACAATGTTTCCAGTCATTTTGACTACTGTAGTAGAAGTTAGTTGCCAGTTGTTTTCAAGTCAGCATTAATATTAACATGGTTATAACAATCCTACCAGTATCTGAATGATCAAATTTCACTCTCCCTCTGTCTCTCTTATCACACACACACACACACACACACACACACACACACACACACACACACACACACACACACACATACACACATACACACACACACACACACACACACACACACACACACACACACACACACACACACACACACACACACACACACACACACACACACACACACACACACACACACACACACACACACATACACACACACACACACACACACACACACACACACACACACACACACACACACACACACACACACACATACACACACACACCACACACACACACACACACACCACACACACACACACACACACATACCACACACACACACACACACACACACACACACACACAGCTCCTCTGTCACTCTCTGGTCCCCCAGGTACTAAACCCAGGTGTGCTCGTTTCTGCCTCTGCAGCACATTTGCAGTTTGTCAAGGTATGTGTGATGTGTTTGGACACCTGCCAGTGTGTGTGACAGATTCTCATTGATACTCCCATCCAGGGGAACCGAAAGGATGCTGTTCCAGCACCAAGGAGTCTCCCCTAAAACCCCAAGAGGATTTTGATAGGGATAAGACAACTCCCCATAAGAGCTACAGTAGACAGTAGGTGGGCATCACTTTAACATGACAGTTATCATGGCACAGAATCACCCCTATTCACCTCTTCTCAGAATCTTAACGTGCAGGAAGAAATCGAGTGTGAGTGAGCGGACACAGCTGCGATCCCTGCAAAAGATTCCTTCAGTTGCTTTGTATCTATTTGCAGCCTTTTCCCAGCATTCTCTGAGGGGTGGTGGCACTATGTGCTGGTAGAGCGATGCGAGTTGACCTTGGAACGGTCACATGCAGCTTCCTTCAAATGAACAGTGGCTCTTCCTGAGGGGGGCAAAACGTCCATTTTCACATTTGGGGGGAAAAAGCCCCTCTGAATCTTCAGGTGGTGACATGACCACTCTGGAGACTGTGGTCTGGTCTGGTAATGATCTAAATATATATATATATATATATATATATATTACAGTTTTTTACAATCCCTTTGGCACTAATTTCAGAACCTTGTGGTCATTTTTCAAAACTCTAGACACAAAACTCAAAACGGTCATCACTTGTAACACAGGCTGTCCAATGTTCAAAACATTGCATTGTGCATTCATATCTTTAAAGAAACCTTGCACTTGCAGAATCATTGGTTCAAACAACTAATTTATCATGAAATACCATAGGAACATTCATTTAGATCACCCACACACAAGATACCGATAGTTTCACTGTGTAGTTGTTCGTACAATCATTAAATATTGTAGTACAAAACATGTGATACATGTTTCATTATGGTACTACACGTAAATACATCACTGTAAAAGGACTAGTAGAGAGAATACTACAGACACAGTGGAATCATTGAACAAAATATGAAATTTATTGATGAAATACAATAAAATCACAACATAGGTTTCTTTGAATCAAAGCAAAAATAATTAGCTACAAAAAAAGAAAAAAACAACAGTAAAACATCACCTGCAGTGTTCCTCACCTGGCTTACTGTAAAACATCACTGCAGTGTTCCTCACCTGGCTTACTGTAAAACATCACTGCAGTGTTCCTCACCTGGCTTACTGTAAAACATCACTGCAGTGTTCCTCACCTGGCTTATTGTAAAACATCACTGCAGTGTTCCTCACCTGGCTTACTGTAAAACATCACTGCAGTGTTCCTCACCTGGCTTACTGTAAAAAGAAAAACAAAAGATTGATTACTGTACTTCTATATTTCCATCAGCTCTGTTTTGTGGATTTGGCCACAGGTTCTCATCCACATCACAATGGATGTTTTCATTAGCCAAACATCTTGGGAAGAATCTTCGGGCGAATCCATGCCTGACACTCGTGTTTTAAAGAAGGATAGTATGGGGGTAATTTCAGGGTGATAAATTGTGGTTGGGCCTGAAACCATGCTTGCACCATTTGAGCATGGTGGAACCTGACATTATCCCACACAATGACATAGGTCATGCCATCAGCTCTACAGACCTGATTTAGCTCATCATGGAAGGTTACATTCGAACTGCGAATCATGTGGCTGCCTGCAACTCAATATACAGAGTATATAGTGTAGAGAGCTTTAGATGTTGTTCGACCAAACATTAGAACGGGCAAGATGAGTAATCTAAGTAACTTTGACCGTGGTATGATTGTTGATGCCACACATGGTGGTTCCAGCATCTCAGAAACAGCTGCCTTCCTGGGATTTTTATGCACTACAGTCTCTAGAGTTTACAGAGAATGGTGGGATAAACAGAACACATTCAGTGAGCGGCAGTTCTGTGGGCAAAAACACCTTGTTAATGAGAGAGGTCAGAGGAGAATGTCCAGACTCATTCAAGCTAACAGAAAGGCCACAAACGCTCAAATAACAGCTGTTTAAAACAGTGGTGTGCACAAGGGCATCTCTTAACGTACAACACCGTGAATAATTCATGCTGTTGTGGAGGCAAAAGGGGGTCCTACCCAGTACTAGATAGGTGTACCTAATAAAGTGGCCTGTGAGTGTACAGTAATGTCAAATCTGAAAACATGGTCTAGCAAAGTGGTACATGGGACCATAGAAACAGTGTCTGATAAAGAATGATGATAAAATATTACATCCACAGATAATGTAGTCCAATTGGTTCATATTCCACGGTAATTGGCGTCAATGGATCTCGTAATCCTGAAACTTTCATGATCTAAACATGGAATATTGATAATCAGTTTCCGTAAAACGATGCATTAAGAGTAATGCAACAGTTACTTATCATTTTGAGCAGTTGTATCAATTGATAGTAAGATCATTGTAATGAAAGGAATAGACAGTCATCTCAGATGTAATGTCTGAATTGCATTTTGAAATGCTAATACTTTGATTTTAAGTTGTGTTATTTTGAACAGGTGATTTTAGTTCAATGAACAAATGATCTTAGCTTTATGTGTATTGTATCCAAGCAATTGGAAAAAGTGTTAAGAGTTTTGAAAAATTTGCATTTTGATCATTGCTAGTGAGTTTTGTGTCTAGAGTTTTGAAAAATGACATCGAGGTTCCGAAATTAGTGCCAAAGTGATTGTAAAAAACTGTATTTTACCAGGTAAGTCAGTTAAGAACAAATTCTTATTTTCAATGACAGCCTACCGGGGAACAGTGGGTTAACTTGTTCAGGGGCAGAACGACAGTTTTTTCCTTGTCAGCTCAGTGATTCAATCTTGCAACCTTTCGGTTACTAGTCCAATGCTCTAACCACTAGGCACCTGTGCTCTGTGGATAAGAGATTATCTATATTAATATCAGTCAACATCAATATCTCCCTATGGTCAATCATTGTATTGACCATTGTTTTACTGACCCTGGCAAGCTTGTAAAATTCTCAACATCTACAAACCAATGGCAGGCATCCCTTTCAAAAACAGCTGTCTGTGACTTGGCTCATGAAAAAAATCACATCCAACTAAATGGATAAAGTATGCATGAGATCCTCGATTCTTCCTGCTGACTTCTTTTAGATCTTCTGTGGTGCGAAGATTAGCCAATCAGATCTAACAGTTTCCTAATCGCTAGGACAGCACTTCAGGCAGGCAGAGAGAGAGAGAGAGAGCGTGAGAGAGAGAGGTAGAGAGAGTGTGAGAGAGAGAGGGGGAGAGAGAGGGAGAAAAGGAGATGAGAAGAGAGGGATGTGTGTGAGCAGGAGAGTAAAACAAGGGGAGAAGGAGGGTTGGAGTGAGAGAAGAGATGTTGTAAAATTAGCCACGCTGTCAGCCTGGTTTTCACTCGTCTCTATTGGAATTATAATCTCTGTGGCAGAATCAGGAATCCTCGCTCACCATCATCTTGCCTGCAGGTAGTTTACAGTCCAGCTCTCTTCTCTCTGCCTCGGCTGGCTAATTAGAAGACAAATTGCTCAACCTTCAGCGGGCTGGCTAGGAATGGCTATCGCATAGAAAGGTATGATCATATCAACAGAAAAAGACAAGGAAAAACAGGGTTCTGTTTCATCACAATAGTCACACACAGAGAATCAAACAAATTTTTATGTCAGGCAAAATATATTTCACCCATGCATTTAAATATGACTGTACACTGTGACTAAACAGGAGTACAACTCAGTCTTGGAAACAGTCCCTGCTCCACATTACATAACATTATGGCTTCAGTGAGTCTGAGTCACGTTCCTATTGGCCCTTGGACTGTGTTAAGCCGACAGCCATACTGACTGTTTGCCTGGGCTTCAAACAGGGGATCCTTCAGTACCACAGAATTCTCAGAACCATGCACGTACAATTGGAATATAGAGAATCACATCTAGTCAATTTCTATCTGCAATGCTCTCTGAATGTTTAATTCTGGGCAATTTAGGTTTATTTGTCAAACTCTATAAGAATCCACATAATACAGTGGGGCAAAAAAGTATTTAGTCAGCCAACAATTGTGCAGGTTTTCCCACTTAAAAAGATGAGAGAGGCCTGTCATTTTCATCATAGGTACACTTCAACTATGACAGACAAAATGAGAAAAAAAATCCAGAAAATCACATTGTAGGATTTTTTATGAATTTATTTGCAAATTATGGTGGAAAATAAGTATTTGGTCAATAACAAAAGTTTATCTCAATATCTCAATCTCGATCATTGTCATGCTGAAAGTGTTACGGTGCGTGAATGAGGACCCAAAAGCGAATTAACTTAAACAGAGCTTCTTTAATTACCAAACATAGGTAGGCTCAGACGGACCGGCAGATTCCGACAGGACAAGACAAGGTTACAGCAAACATGACGACAGTCTGGTTCAGGCATGAAACACAACAAACAAGAATCCGACAAGGACAGGAACAAAAACAGAGAGAGATATAGGGGACTAATCAGAGGGAAAAAGGGAACAGGTGGGAAAAGGGGTGACGAGGTGGTTAGGAGGAGACAAGGCACAGCTGGGGGAAAGAGGGGGTGGAAAGGTAACCTAACAACGACCAGCAGAGGGAGACAGGGTGAAGGGAAAGGACAGAGACAAGACACAACATGACAGTACATGACAGTACCCCCCCACTCACCGAGCGCCTCCTGGCGCACTCGAGGAGGAAACCTGGCGGCAACGGAGGAAATCCTCGATCAGCGCACGGTCCAGCACGTCCCGAGAGGGAACCCAACTCCTCTCCTCAGGACCGTACCCCTCCCAATCCACGAGGTACTGGTGACCACGGCCCCGAGGACGCATGTCCAAAATTCTACGGACCCTGTAGATGGGTGCGCCCTCGACAAGGATGGGGGGGGGGGGGGGAAGACGAGCGGGGGCGCGAAGGACGGGCTTGATGCAGGAGACATGGAAGACCGGGTGGACGCGACGAAGGTATCGCGGAAGAAGAAGTCGAACTGCGACAGGATTAATGACCCGAGAAATACGGAACGGACCAATGAACCGCGGGGTCAACTTGCGAGAAGCCGTCTTAAGGGGAAGGTTCTGAGTGGAGAGCCAAACTCTCTGACCGCGACAATATCTAGGACTCTTAGTTCTACGCTTATTAGCAGCCCTCACAGTCTGCGTCCTATAACGGCAAAGTGCAGACCTGACCCTCTTCCAGGTGCGCTCGCAACGTTGGACAAAAGCCTGAGCGGAGGGGACGCTGGACTCGGCGAACTGAGATGAGAACAGCGGAGGCTGGTACCCGAGGCTACTCTGAAAAGGAGATAGCCCGGTCGCAGACGAAGGAAGCGAGTTGTGGGCGTATTCTGCCCAGGGGAGCTGTTCTGACCAAGACGCAGGGTTACGAAAAGAAAGACTGCGTAAGATGCGACCAATAGTCTGATTGGCCCGTTCTGCTTGACCGTTAGACTGGGGGTGAAAGCCGGAAGAGAGACTGACGGAAGCCCCAATCAAACGGCAAAACTCCCTCCAAAATTGAGACGTGAATTGCGGACCTCTGTCCGAAACGACGTCTGACGGAAGGCCATGAATTCTGAAAACATTCTCGATGATGATTTGTGCCGTCTCTTTAGCAGAAGGAAGCTTAGCAAGGGGAATGAAATGAGCCGCCTTAGAGAACCTATCGACAACCGTAAGAATAACAGTCTTCCCCGCTGACGAAGGCAGTCCGGTGACAAAATCTAAGGCGATGTGAGACCACGGTCGAGAAGGAATAGGAAGCGGCCTGAGACGGCCGGCAGGAGGAGAGTTACCGGACTTAGTCTGCGCGCAGACCGAACAAGCAGCCACGAAACGACGCGTGTCATGCTCCCGGGTGGGCCACCAAAAACGCTGGCGAATGGAAGCAAGCGTACCCCGAACGCCAGGGTGGCCGGCTAACTTGGCAGAGTGAGCCCACTGAAGAACGGCCAGACGAGTAGGAACGGGAACGAAAAGAAGGTTCCTAGGACAAGCGCGCGGCGACGGAGTGTGAGTGAGCGCTTGTTTTACCTGCCTCTCAATTCCCCAGACAGTCAACCCGACAACACGCCCCTCAGGGAGAATCCCCTCGGGGTCAGTGGAGGCTACTGAAGAACTGAAGAGACGAGACAAAGCATCAGGCTTGGTGTTCTTAGAGCCCGGACGATAAGAAATCACGAACTCGAAACGAGCGAAAAACAGCGCCCAACGCGCCTGACGCGCATTAAGTCGTTTGGCAGAACGGATGTACTCAAGGTTCCTATGGTCAGTCCAAACGACAAAAGGATGGCTCCCACGCCCACCTCTGACGCGTCAACCTCGACAACGAACTGTCTAGAGACGTCAGGTGTAACAAGGATAGGAGCGGATGTAAAACGATTCTTGAGGAGATCAAAAGCTCCCTGGGCGGAAACGGACCACTTAAAGCACGTCTTGACAGAAGTAAGGGCTGTGAGAGGAGCTGTCACCTGACCGAAATTACGGATGAAACGACGATAGAAGTTCGCGAAGCCGAGAAAGCGCTGCAGCTCGACGCGTGACTTAGGGACGGGCCAATCAATGACAGCTTGGACCTTAGCGGGATCCATCTTAATGCCTTCAGCGGAAATAACAGAACCGAGAAATGTGACGGAGGAGGCATGAAAAGTGCACTTCTCAGCCTTCACAAAAAGACAATTCTCTAAAAGGCGCTGGAGGACACGTCGAACGTGCTGAACATGAATCTGGAGTGACGGTGAAAAAATCAGGATATCGTCAAGGTAAACGAAAACAAAGATGTTCAGCATGTCTCTCAGGACATCATTGACTAATGCCTGAAAGACAGCTGGAGCGTTAGCGAGGCCGAAAGGAAGAACCCGGTATTCAAAGTGCCCTAACGGAGTGTTAAACGCCGTCTTCCACTCGTCCCCCTCCCTGATGCGCACGAGATGGTAAGCGTTACGAAGGTCCAACTTAGTGAAAAACCTGGCTCCCTGCAGGATCTCGAAGGCTGAAGACATAAGAGGAAGCGGATAACGATTCTTCACTGTTATGTCATTCAGCCCTCGATAATCTATGCAGGGGCGCAGAGACCCGTCCTTCTTCTTGACAAAAAAAACCCCCGCTCCGGCGGGAGAGGAGGAGGGGACTATGGTACCAGCGTCAAGAGCTACAGACAAATAATCTTCGAGAGCCTTACGTTCGGGAGCCGACAGAGAGTATAGTCTACCCCGGGGGGGGGGGGGTGGTTCCCGGAAGGAGATCAATACTACAATCATACGACCGGTGTGGAGGAAGAGAGGTGGCCCTGGACCGACTGAACACCGTGCGCAGATCGTGATATTCCTCCGGCACCCCTGTCAAATCACCAGGCTCCTCCTGTGAAGAAGAGACAGAGGAAACAGGAGGGATAGCAGACATTAAACATTTCACATGACAAGAGACGTTCCAGGAGAGGATAGAATTACTAGACCAATTAATGGAAGGATTATGACAAACTAGCCAGGGATGGCCCAAAACAACAGGTGTAAAAGGTGAACGAAAAATTAAAAAAGAAATGGTTTCACTATGATTACCAGAAACAGTGAGGGTTAAAGGTAGCGTCTCACGCTGAATCCTGGGGAGAGGACTACCATCCAGGGCGAACAAGGCCGTGGGCTCCTTTAACTGTCTGAGAGGAATGTCATGTTCCCGAGCCCAGGTCTCGTCCATAAAACAGCCCTCCGCCCCAGAGTCTATTAAGGCACTGCAGGAAGCTGACGAACCGGTCCAGCGTAGATGGACCGACAAGGTAGTGCAGGATCTTGAAGGAGAGACAGGAGTAGTAGCGCTCACCAGTAGCCCTCCGCTTACTGACGAGCTCTGGCCTTTTACTGGACATGAAGTGACAAAATGACCAGCGGAACCGCAATAGAGACAGAGGCGGTTGGTGATTCTCCGTTCCCTCTCCTTAGTCGAGATGCGGATACCTCCCAGCTGCATGGGCTCAGCACCCGAGCCGGCAGAGGAAGATGGTAGTGATGCGGAGAGGGGGGCGACGGAGAGCGCGAGCTCCTTTCCACGAGCTCGGTGACGAAGATCAACCCGTCGCTCGATGCGAATAGCGAGTTCAATCAAGGAATCCACGCTGGAAGGAACCTCCCGGGAGAGAATCTCATCCTTTACCTCTGCGCGGAGACCCTCCAGAAGACGAGCGAGCAAGGCCGGCTCGTTCCAGCCACTGGAGACAGCAAGAGTGCGAAACTCAATAGAGTAGTCTGTTATGGATCGATTGCCTTGACATAGGGAAGACAGGGCCCTGGAAGCCTCCTCCCCAAAAACAGATCGATCAAAAACCCGTATCATCTCCTCCTTAAAGTCCTGATACTGGTTAGTACACTCAGCCCTTGCCTCCCAGATTGCCGTGCCCCACTCACGAGCCCGTCCAATAAGGAGAGATATGACGTAGGCGACACGAGCAGTGCTCCTGGAGTAAGTGTTGGGCTGGAGAGAAAACACAATATCACACTGGGTGAGGAACGAGCGGCATTCAGTGGGCTCCCCAGAGTAACACGGCGGGTTATTGATTCTGGGCTCCGGAGATTCGAAAGCCCTGGAAGTGGCCGGTGGATCGAGGCGGAGATGGTGAACCTGTTCTGTGAGGTTGGAGACTTGGGTGGCCAGGGTCTCAACGGCATGTCGAGCAGCAGACACTTCCTGCTCGTGTCTGCCTAGCATCGCTCCCTGGATCCCGACGGCTGAGTGGAGAGGATCCGAAGTCGCTGGGTCCATTCTTGGTCGGATTCTTCTGTTACGGTGCGTGAATGAGGACCCAAAAGCGAATTAACTTAAACAGAGCTTCTTTAATTACCAAACATAGGTAGGCTCAGACGGACCGGCAGATTCCGACAGGACAAGACAAGGTTACAGCAAACATGACGACAGTCTGGTTCAGGCATGAAACACAACAAACAAGAATCCGACAAGGACAGGAACAAAAACAGAGAGAGATATAGGGGACTAATCAGAGGGAAAAAGGGAACAGGTGGGAAAAGGGGTGACGAGGTGGTTAGGAGGAGACAAGGCACAGCTGGGGGAAAGAGGGGGTGGAAAGGTAACCTAACAACGACCAGCAGAGGGAGACAGGGTGAAGGGAAAGGACAGAGACAAGACACAACATGACAGTACATGACAGTAAGACCCAGCCACGTTTCATCTTCAATGCCCTTGCTGATGGAAGGAGGTTTTCACTCAAAATCTCACGATACATGGCCCCATTCATTCTTTCCTTTACACGGATCAGTCGTCCTGGTCCCTTTGCAGAAAAACAGCCCCAAAGCATGATGTTTCCACCCCCATGCTTCACAGTAGGTATGGTGTTCTTTGGATGCAACTCAGCATTCTTTGTCCTCCAGACACGGCGAGTTGAGTTTTTACCAAAAAGTTATATTTTGGTTTCATCTGACCATATGACATTCTCCCAATCTTCTTCTGGATCATCCAATTGCTTTCTAGCAAATTTCAGACGGGCCTGGACATGTACTGGCTTAAGCAGGGGGACACGTATGGCACTGCAGGATTTGAGTCCCTGGCGGCGTAGTGTGTTACTGATGGTAGGCTTTGTTACTTTGGTCCCAGCTCTCTGCAGGTCATTCACTAGGTCCCCCCGTGTGGTTCTGGGATTTTTGCTCACCGTTCTTGTGATCATTTTGACCCCACGGGGTGAGATCTTGCTTGGAGCTCCAGATCGAGGGAGATTATCAGTGGTCTTGTATGTCTTCCATTTCCTAATAATTGCTCCCACAGTTGATTTCTTCAAACCAAGCTGCTTACCTATTGCAGATTCAGTCTTCACAGCCTGGTGCAGGTCTACAATTTTGTTTCTGGTGTCCTTTGACAGCTCTATGGTCTTGGCCATAGTGGAGTTTGGATTGTGACTCTTTGAGGATGTGGACAGGTGTCTTTTATACTGATAACAAGTTCAAACAGGTTCTATTAATACAGGTAACGAGTGGAGGACAGAGGAGCCTCTTAAAGAAGAAGTTACAGGTCTATGAGAGCCAGAAATCTTGCTTGTTTGTAGGTGACCAAATACTTATTTTCCACCATAATTTGCAAATAAATTCATTAAAAATCCTACAATGTGATTTTCTGGATTTTTTTTCTTAATTTGTCTGTCATAGTTGAAGTCTACCTATGATGAAAATTACAGGCCTCTCTCATCTTTTTAAGTGGGAGGACTTGCACAATTGGTGGCTGACTAAATACTTTTTTTGCCCCACTGTATATGTAGCCTACAAGTAATAGAAGTTGCCTAAATATAATGTGAAAAACCCAGCAGAATTGCAGTTCTTGGCACAAACTGTTGTGTCTGGCACATACTAACCCGTTCAAAGGCACATACATATTTTGTCTTGCCCATTCCCCCTCTGAATAGCACACATACACAATCCATGTCTCAATTGTCTCAAGGCTTAAAAATCATTTTTTAACCTGTCTCCTCCCTTTCATCTACACTGATTGAAGTTGATTTAACAAGTGACATCAATAAGGGATCATAGCTTTCACCTGGTCAGTATGTCACGGATAGAGCAGGTGCTCTTAATGTTTTGTATACTAAGTGTATATATAGTCACTTTTGATGCTTTTAGAGCCATGTTGATTTGGGTGTTATTATTCTGCACAAAGTACAGCAATTTGAGACTGGCAGAAGATGACAGGCTCATCTTGAATGGGCTAGAGTGATGGTCACAAGGGTAGTAGGGTTTGTAGGGTTTTTCTTTATTTTTAGTATTTTCTACATTGTAGAATAATAGTGAAGACATCAAAACTATGAAATAACACATATGGAATCAAGTAGTAACCAAAAAACTGTTGAACAAATCAAAATATATGATGCATTTTAGATTCTTCAAAGTAGCCACCCTTGGCCTTGATGACAGCTTTGTATTCTCTCAACCAGCTTCATGAGGTAGTCACCTGGAATGCTTTTTTAACAGTCTTGAAGGAGTTCCCACATATGCTGAACACTTGTTGGCTGCTTATCCTTCACTCTGCGGTCTGACTCATCCCAAACCATCTCAATTTGGTTGAGGTCGGGGATTGTGGAGGCCAGGTCATCTGATGCAGCACTCCATCACTCTCCTTATTGGTCAAATAGCCCTTACACAGCCTAGAGGTGTGATTTGGGTCATTGTCCTGTTGAAAAACAAATGATAGTCCCACTAAGCCCAAACCAGATGGGATGGCGTATTGATGCAGAATGCTGTGGTAGCCATGCTGGTTAAGTGTACATTGAATTCTAAATAAATCACAGACAGTGTCACCAGCAAAGCACCCCCACACTATAACGCCTCCTCCATGCTTTACGGTGGGAAATACACATGCTGAAATCATCCGTTTACCCATATCACATCTCACAAAGACATGACAGTTGGAACCAAAAATATTCAATTTGGACTCCAGAACAAAGGACAAATTTCCACTGGTCTAATGTCCATTGCTCGTGTTTCTTGGCCGAAGCAAGTCTCTTCTTCTTGATGGTGTCCTTTAGAAGTGGTTTCTTTGCAGCAATTTAACCATGAAGGCCTGGTTCACAAAGTCTCCTCTGAACAGTTTATGTTGAGATGTGTCTGTTACTTGAACTCTGTGTTGCATTTATTTGTGCTGCAATTTCTGAGGCTGGTAACTCAAATGAACTTATCCTCTGCAGCAGAGGTAACTCTGGGTCTTCCATTCCTCATGAGAGCCAGTTTCATCATAGCGCTTGATGGTTTTTGCGACTGCACTTGAAGAAACTTTCAAAGTCCTTGAAATTTTCCGTATTGACTGACCTTCATGTATTAAAGTAATGATAGACTGTCGTTTCTTTTAGCTTATTTGAGCTGTTCTTGCCATAAAATGGACTTGGTCTTTTACCAAATAGTGTATACCCCCCTACCTTGTCACAACACAACTGAATGGCTCAAACGCATTAAGAAGGAAAGAAATTCCACAAATTAACTTTTAAGAAGGCACATCTGTTAATTGAAATACATTCCAGGTGACTACCTCATGAAGCTGATTGAGAGAATGCTAAGAGGGTGCAAAGCTGTCGTCAATGCAAAGGGTGGCTATTTGATGAATCTTTATTATAAAATATATTTTGATTTGTTTAACACTTTTTTGGTTACTACATGATTCCATATGTGTTATTTCGTAGTTTTGATGTTTTCCCGATTATTCTACAATGGAGAAAATAGTAAAAAATAAAGAAAAATCCTTAAATGAGGAGGTGTTCTAAAACTTTGGACCGGTAGTGTATGTATTTTTTTTACATAATACTTATTTTCTTAAAACGGCATTGTTGGTTATAAGGGCTTGTAAGTAAGCATTTCACTATAAGGTCTACCTACACCTGTTGTATTTGGCATATGTGACAAATACAATTGGATTTGATTTGAATGAGTAGGTGTGTCCAAACTTTTGACGGGTACTGTATATTTCTACTTATATGACCTTACAATGCGTGGTGCCTCGATCCAACATTAATGCACGAGAGATACAATCACATCCCCTCAACCATCTCCGACGTGGGGAGGAGAGGCAGTTACAATCGGCAAATGTGGACGCCATCGTTTATTTCCGTGAAGCCAATCCCAGTCTGTCTCTATGGTGTTTTATTTTTCAACAAGCCGAATTGAGCTCGGTTTTTTCCGTGCAGTAGCAATTAAAGCCGAGAGTCTTTTGCGCGAGGCACAGACATCAGTCGGTTCGGGTAGCACTGTAAAATTGTGTACGTCTTACTGAACAAGTAGATAAGTATTTTGAAAATGGAATCAGCTAACCAGGTATGTTTATTGATTGTAAATGGTGTTTGGTCAGGTCTCAAAATAATGTGCGTTAAAAGGCCATTATTCAAAGTAGTCAAATTATATACTAATAGTTATGGCTATTTGATTAACAATATATTTTTTGTTTCCATGTCATTGTTGTTGTCATTATTCCCTTAGCTCGTGTCTGTTGGAACGTTTCAAGTGCTTAAATTACCCCTTGGATTTATCCGCGTTTTGGAATGGGTAAGTTGAGTGTTTGCAGAAACACTTATTTGTTTTGTTTGAGTTAACTGAACGATAACATGTTTACAGTAGGAAGTAAATGTATTGATCCTATCTATTAGTGTCTGCCGATATACAGCCTAGCTGTATACATTGCACAGTCGTATTTGCATTTGCTCACTGAACCCCTGTGCGATTTCATAATTGCGTGTTTGTTTTGCCTACCTAAGCGGGCTTGTTGTGTTTTTGAGAGTAGCGTTAGGCTATCCTGTACGTTTTGTTTTCATTAATTTCCATTACTCTCAGGTGAAACTTTTTATTTTCATAATTGCGTTCTATGTCGTGTATAGTGATGTTCCACTTTCTCTGATGAGGAACCATCCCAGCGCATGTTCAATCAGCGTGTGAACAATTCGCTTTACATTGACCAAATGGTTCAAGTTTATGTAATGAATTGCTGCTCTATTATATAAGGCTAGTGTGGCTACTACTTCGTCTTCACTGGGAGGCTGGTCACATTGGTTGTTTAGGTGTAACGGTTATTCACGGTGATATTTATGGGTCAGTCTAAAATAGCAGGCAGGTGATCCAAAACGTTCAGTCAGTCAGAGCTCGTTTGTGTGTGTGTGTGCGTGCGTGCGTGCGTGTGTGTGTGTGCGTGCTCTCATGGAACAAATGTCATCCTGTCACATGGATAAACAGTAAAGGAACAGCAGCACTCTAGTAGCTTTGATGCAGTAATGTATTGACCAATGTTTCAAAACACTGCAAGTCACTGGTATATATTTGGTTTCCATAATTCCATTGTAATCATGGGTGGCTGTGGCATAAAATAATTTGTTAATTTACAAATATCAACAATATAAAAGCATGAAGGGATATCAAATTATCATATGTCGCCTACAATTTAATTTCAATGTTATTTAGGCCTACTTATCTAAATTACAACAGTGACATGGCACAGGGGTCAGCTGTTGAATTGAAGTTTTTTTTTTTTTTTATATAACAGTAGGCAGTCATTGGTTGACTGATGTTTCAGTATATGGTGACTCTTTGCAGAACACACACACACACACACACACACACACACACAAACAGCTTGAAATTGGTGGCTTCTGGGGCAATGGCTGACAGAGCTCTGAGCATGTAGTGGTGTCACGGTGTCACAGTGACATGGAGATGATAGTTTCACTCTATGAGTGTGTTGAAACAATGCAGAGGAATAGAGGAGGAAACAGCATCTTTCCCATCAGGAGCAGAGTGACACGGAGACAGCTAACCCATTGACACACTCGGATGCTCAGAGTGGTTAAATTGGTTCAGCTTAATTAGTATGAGTGGCCAGAGTCAGAAAAAAAGAGATGACCGAGATGTAAATAAAACCAAGTAATCGTCAGTACCTTTACTATTACGGACTCTTATGAGCAGTTCATTCTGCAGAACATCCTGCAGAGAATCCTGAGAAGTGTGTGATAATCTATTACTCAAGTCATATGTCCAAATGTATTCAAAGATCATCAAAATAGGAAGAAGTTGAATTTGACTGAAGTGCATTATTATGTTTCTGAAAGCTATGAATGTATTTTTGCCCCAGATGATCCTTGTATGCCAGGATAGGGCTCTCAGCAGTCAGTCAGTATTAGGTTGCTAAGAGAAGGACAGAGGTATTTGCTTTCATGGAGGACGTGTGAGGATGACCACACAATGTTTTATTTAACTAGGCAAGTCAGTTAAGAACAAATTCTTATTTACAATGACAGCCTACCCCAGCCAAACCCTAATCCGGATAACGCTGGGCCAATTGTGCACAGCCCTGGGACTCCCAACAACAGCCGGTTGTGATACAGCCTGGAATTGAACCAGGGTCTGTAGTGACGCCTCTAGTACTGAAATGCAGTGCCTTAGACTGCTGTGCCACTCAGAAGCCCTAGTGTACCAATCATGAGCCACATCTATTCGTGTTCTACCCAAAGTTGCAAAATAAATGCTGTTATCTATTTAATAAACACAAGAGACCAGCAAAATGGATAAAAGTGTGTTGGTATAGCAGGAACAGCGGCATCTAGTGGTCAAAACCTGATACTTTCACACGACTTTATGGTAAATAATCATATCCCATGCATTTCCAAAGCTGCAGCTCTGGCTCTCTGGCACGTTGTCAGTATGTGGCGGACAATTCTCCAAAGACCTGTAAGCTTCCCATTCTCAAGTCATGTAGAAGCTGCTCTTTAAGATGTGCCCTAGCTCCTTGGTGTGTTCGTCTCTGTGTGTGTCAGTGTATATGTAAGTGTAGTGCAGTGTTTTTTATGGATAAAAAAAAGGCTTAGGTGGTGGGTGTGACAGGCGTGTGGTGGGGGGCGTGGCAATGCCCACAGTTGGCCTGTTGTCGCGGCTGCATTTTAGAGGCCCCATCTTGGCGGTGTAGAGACATTTTGCATTTTAAGGCAATTTCCTGCAATTCTACACATTTCTCCATGTAGATGAGAGACATTTGTGAAGTTTTAGATCTAATTTGATACAATTCTACACATTTTGCTGTGGAGCTGAATTAAATGTTGCAATTTTAAAGATAATTTCCTGCAGTTCTATGTATTTTGCCATGGTTAATGCTGTTATTTGCTCAGACATAATAACAAAATCAAAACTGCAAAATGTTCTAACATGGATTTGTATGGCTTGTCACATCAGATATCAGTATAGGATCTGTGACTTCCGTGTGACTGTGAAACTTGATACACCTGTCTCAGCTACTGTAGGTTTTCTCAACAAGACAATTTATTATTGTTTTCATAGGGCAACATGTTGGTAAGGCTCAAGAAAACAGAACCATACGGAAGTTGGGCTTTCGCTGTTTTGGTTTCACAAATCACAAGCTTTGCACTCGGCATGCATTCCCACTCAAACCTGGCATTGCTAATCGACACCTGTTCAAAATGGCAATGCTACAAAGTTCATATGTCAAATTTTCATCTACTCTTTGAGATTGACCCCGGTCCACTGCCTCTTATAGAGCAGAGTAGAGTGGGAGAGAGGAGCCAAAAAGACTCCATTGTTATGCAAATTAGGCAGTACTACAAAAGAGGAATTATCATTTCATATAATTTTTGCTTTTGAATGCCAGGGGATTGGTGAAAAGAGATGCAACTTCTCTAGGGAGAATGAATCTCCCTCTCTCTCTCTCTCTGCATGCGAGGCTTATCACCCGGGAAACACATGTGGGTGCAATCACGTCCTTGTACTGACCACGTTGTGGTTTGGGTCTGTTTTTACTCCCAACAGCCTTCAATACTACAGTGACTGTACTGTTGGACTTGTTTTGATGACTACCTCCCTGGAAGATAATTTGCTGTTAGAGATATATCATTCCTATCCGAAGGATAGTTGCATACAGAGCTGATGTAAAAAAAATAATTCAAGCAACGCTCTGAGTTCAAGTATACTAGATCAACAGAATGCAAATCCACTGACTTCCAGAGACAGTAGAGCTTGTAATAAGGCCCATGTATTGAGTATTTATTTAGGATCCCCATTAGCTGTTGCCAAGGGGTGCTGCAGCACACCCTGAAAAATACAAATATATAAACTTTTTTTTTTAAATCACAAAAGTAGTGCACTGGGACTTTACTAGACCTGTATTAGTGGACCTATATAGTCTTCTGTAGCATATCTTTGTTTATTGCATAAATGTTGCGTTCATTGGATTGCAATGCCGGTGCTGTAAAATAATCCAGTCCAGTTTAATGAATTACACTGTAGGCTAATCCAAGTGTAGGCTACGACACAATGTAAATGGAGAAGAAGGCTAAAACGTGGTCAGCGGCAGATCAAAATAGTGTTAGGAAGTCTCCCGGTGAAAGGAGGAGTTGTCTATGGTGCTGTCATTCAAGGTCCTTTATTTACTCTGTTCGTAATGAGCAAGTGGCGGTTGCATTTTGGATTCTGCTCAGATGGATGAAGCCAGCAGGGAACACATGCAGCATACAGACATCACGGCTACAGCCCTACTACAGATCTTACTTGCAGTGGTGTAGTGCCTGTTTTTTAGATGAGGGAGCACACAAAATATGTAAGGGACGTCATCATTTCCTCAATCAAAGTTTCTACCAACAGTAGCCTATTGAATAGCCTATCATGGCTCTCCAACCCTGTTCCTGGAGTGCTACCGTCTTGTAGGTGTCACGTATACTCCCTCTCCGGCCTCTAGGTCGTCAAGTGGCTGATTATCCCACACACCTGTCACCATCGTCTTGCGTACCTGGGTCTCATGACACTCACCTGAACTCCATCACCTCCTTGATTATCTTTACTCTATCTGTCACTCCCCTTGGTTCATTCCTCAGGTGTTATTGACTTTGTTTCATGTCGGTGCATTGTTTGTGTATCGTGTTTATTGTTTTGTTTCTTTACTAAAACACTCACTCCCTGTACTTGCTTCCCGACTCTCAGCGCACTCGTTACAGTAGGGTTTCAGACTAACCCGATTCATCTTATAAACCAGCTAATTATTTGAATCAGTTGCGCTCAATTAGTGTTAGAATGAAAACCTAAATGGTGGTAGCTCTCCAAGAACAAACAGGGTTGGAGAGCCCTGTTGTAGAAATGCCAAAAAGTAATCCTCCAATTAAAATGTTGCCTATGCCCACACATATTGTCTCAATAAAATGTCATATTTGCACCTGCATGCCAATCATTAGATTGATCTCAATCAGTTTCATAGGAATAGCCTATGCATTTCGATTTTCTTGAATTAATGTTTCGTGAGTGACTTAGAGCAGATGATTACAAACTATTAGCCTTGCTTGTATTTTGTTTCAATCAAAGCATACAGCGCATTCAGACTTTTTCCACATTTGGTTACATTGCAGCCTTATTTTACTCCTGTGGCATACTGCATTAGTATCGAATAGCCCCCGCGATATGCAACTTCTCAGGGAAGTTAGGAACCAATATACACAGTCAGTTAGGAAAGTAAAGGCTAGCTTTTTCAAACAGAAATTTGCATCCTGTAGCACAAACTCCAAAAAGTTCTGGGACACTGTAAAGTCCATGGAGAATAAGAGCACCTCCTCCCAGCTGCCCACTGCACTAAGGCTAGGAAACACTGTCACCACCAATCAATGATAATCAAGAATTTCAATAAGCATTTTTCTATGGATGGCCAAGCTTTCCACCTGGCTACCCCTACCCCGGTCAACAGCTCTGCACCCCCCACAGCAACTTGCCCAAGCCTCCCTCATTTCTCCTTCACCCAAATCCAGATAGCTGATGTTCTGAAATAGCTGCAAAATCTGGACCCCTACAAATCAGATAGGCTAGACAATCTGGACTCTCTCTTTCTAAAATTATCCACCACAATTGTTGCAACCCCTATTACTAGCCTGCTCAACCTCTCTTTCGTATCGTCTGAGATCCCCAAAGATTGGAAAGCTGCCGCGGTCATCCCCTTCTTCAAAGGAGAAGACACTCTAGACCCAAACTGTTACAGACCTATCTCTATCCTACTCTGCCTTTCCAAGGTCTTCGAAAGCCAAGTTAACAAACAGATCACCGACCATTTCGAATCCCACCGTACCTTCTCTGCTATGCAATCTGGTTTCCGAGCCCACGCTCAAGGCCTTAAACGATATCATAACCTCCATAGATAAAAGATAATACTGTGTAGCCGTATTCATCGACCTGGCCAAGGCTTTCGACTCTGTCAGTCACTGAATTCTTATCGGCAGACTCAATAGCCTTGGCTTCTCAAATGACTGCCTCGCCTGGTTCACCAACTACTTCTCAGATACAGTTCAGTGTGTAAAATCGGAGGGCCTGTTGTCCGGACCCCTGGCAGTCTCTATGGGGGTGCCACAGGGTTCAATTCTAGGGCCGACTCTTTTCTCTGTATATGATGTCGCTCTTGCTGCTGGTGATTCTCTGATCCATCTCTACGCAGACGACACCATTCTGTATACATCTGTCCTTTTTTGGACACTGTGCTAACAAACCTCCAAATGTGCTTCAACGCCATATAACCCTCCGTCCATGGTCTGCAACTGCTTTTAAATGCTAGTAAAACTAAGTGCATGCTCTTCAACCGATTGCTGCCCGCATCCTCCCGCCCAACAAGCATTACTACTCTGGACGGTTCTGACCTAGAATACGTGGACAACTACAAATACCTAGCTGTCTGGTTAGACTGTAAACTCTCCTTCCAGACTCACATTAAGCATCTCCAATCCAAAATTAAATCTAGAATTGGCTTCCTATTTCGCAACAAAGCCTCCTTCACTCAATCCGCCAAACATACCTTCGTAAAACGGACTATCCTACCGATCCTTGAGTTTAGCCATGTCATTTACAAAATAGCCCCCAACACTCTACTCAGCAAACTGGATGTAGTCTATCACAGTGTCATCCGTTTTATCACGAAAGCCCTATATACTACCCACCACTGCGACCAGTATGCTCTCGTTGGCTGGCACTCACTACATATTCGTTGCCAAACCCACAGGCTCCAGGTCATCTATAAGTCTTTGCTAGGTAAAGCCCCGCCTTATCTCAGCTCACTGGTTACCATAGCAACACCCACACATAGCACACGCTCCAGCAGGTACATTGCACTGGTCATCCCCAAAGCCAAACACTTCCTTTGGCCGCCTTTCCTTCCAGTTCTATGCTGCCAATGACTGGAACGAATTGCAAAAATCACTGAAGCTGGAGTCTTATATCTCCCTCTAACTGTAAGCCTCAGCTGTCAGAGCAGCTTACAGATCATTGCACCCGTACATAGCCCATCTGTAAATAGCCCACCTCATCCCTATATTGTTTTTTTTCTCCTTTGGCACCCCAGTATCTCTACTTGCACATTCATCTTCTGCACATCTATCACTCCAGTGTTTAATTGCTATATTGTAATTATTATTGCCTTACCTCCATAATATTACTTCATTTGCACACACTGTACAGTGGGGCAAAAAAGTATTTAGTCAGCCACCAGTTGTGCAAGTTTTCCCACTTAAAAAGATGAGAGAGGCCTGTAATTTTCATCATGGGTACACTTCAACTATGAAAGACAAAATAAGAAAAAAAATCCAGAAAATCACATTGTAGGATTTTTTATTTATTTGCAAATTATGGTGGAAAATAAGTATTTGGTCACCTACAAACAAGCAAGATTTCTGGCTCTCACAGACCTGTAACTTCTTCTTTAAGAGGCTCCTCTGTCCCCCACTCGTTACCTGTATTAATGGCACCTGTTTGAACTTGTTATAAGTATAAAAGACACCTGTCCACAACCTCAAACAGTCACACTCCAAACTCCACTATGGCCAAACCAAAGAGCTGTCAAAGGACACCAGAAACAAAATTGTAGACCTGCACCAGGCTGGGAAGACTGAATCTGCAATAGGTAAGCAGCTTGGTTTGAAGAAATCAACTGTGGGAGCAATTATTAGGAAATGGAAGACATACAAGACCACTGATAATCTCCCTCGATCTGGGGCTCCACGCAAGATCTCACCCGGTGGGGTCAAAATGATCACAAGAACGGTGAGCAAAAATCCCAGAACCACACGGGAGGACCTAGTGAATGACCTGCAGAGAGCTGGGACCAAAGTAACAAAGCCTACCATCAGTAACACACTACGCCGCCAGGGACTCAAATCCTGCAGTGCCAGACGTGTCCCCATGCTTAAGCCAGTACATGTCCAGGCCCGTCTGAAGTTTGCTAGAGAGCATTTGGATGATCCAGAAGAAGATTGGGAGAATGTCATATGGTCAGATGAAACCAAAATATAACTTTTTGGTAACAACTCAACTCGTTGTGTTTGGAGGACAAAGAATGCTGAGTTGCATCCAAAGAACACCATGCCTACTGTGAAGCATGGTGGTGGAAACATCATGTTTTGGAGCTGTTTTTCTGCAAAGGGACCAGGACGACTGATCCGTGTAAAGGAAAGAATGAATGGGGCCATGTATCGTGAGATTTTGAGTGAAACCCTCTTTCCATCAGCAAGGGCATTGAAGATGAAACGTGGCTGGGTCTTTCAGCATGACAATGATCCCAAACACACCGCCCGGGCAACGAAGGAGTGGCTTCGTAAAAAGCATTTCAAGGTCCTGGAGTGGCCTAGCCAGTCTGCAGATCTCAACCCCATAGAAAATCTTTGGAGGGAGTTGAAAGTCCGTGTTGCCCAGCAACAGCCCCAAAACATCACTGCTCTAGAGGAGATCTGCATGGAGGAATGGGCCAAAATACCAGCAACAGTGTGTGAATCTTGTGAAGACTTACAGAAAACGTTTGACCTCTGTCATTGCCAACAAAGGGTATATAACAAAGTATTGAGATAAACTTTTGTTATTGACCAAATACTTATTTTCCACCATAATTTGCAAATCTGTCTGTCTGTCTGTCTGTGTGGGCGGGCGGGCTGGCGTATGCGTGTGTGTGTGTCTCCACAGTCCGCATGTGATGTGGATGGAGTTTTAGGCTGTAACTTAGTTCTGCTAATGCTAACCCATCATGTCAGAGGGGAGCTCACGTCTCTGGGTTCGTCTCGGTCTGTGAGTCAGGCAGGAGAAGGTTGGCCTGTCCCTTCCTTTTTGTTGGCTCAGCCTCTCGTCGAAGCGAGGAGCAGAGATCATGCCCAATGCCGCTCTTCTCAACATCGATCAGCGAGTGAAACCCTACAAGGGAAAGGTTGGCGAGTGTAGTCTAATGGTCTGGAGTAGACATTATGCACCAATATTGCATTTTTAAAGCCTGTTTTATTAAATGAAGTCCCTTTAATATAAACCACATGGGCTGCATTTACACAGGCAGCCAAAGTCTGATATATTGGTTTACTAATTGGTCTTTTGACCAATCAGATCAGCTCTGAAAAAGATCTGATGTGAAAAGTTTGGATGTGATTGGTTAAATTCAATAAATCCGTTTTTTTTTTGTATGAATAAAGACTTAAAATGCAAAAGATCTGCAAATTTGACATGTGGCCCTTTTCCGTCTTCTAGGAAGATTTTAACCCACCACCCCAAACATTTTCCCAAGTTTTCACCGTCATTTGTAAAGCCGTAGTTCTTTTGTTGCTTTGACAAAGTAATTTTTGAAGATTATTATTTATTTAATGTGATTAGTGATTCATTTACATTTGTTCCTCAGGTCAACCCTGTTACGTGAATGGAACTCTTGTTTTAATATAGTGAAGCTGTTCTTTTAAAAACACTTTTCGGAAGACACATCGAACATCTATTAGTCAAATCATAGTGTAAAAGCAGGTGAGCTGGTTCTACTATTTTTGGCCATTTTCAGTTATTTTTTTCTGGTGGAAAACTGAGTGTGTCAAGCATAACACGTCAGCACTGTTACCCAAAGATAGATAGGCAGGATTTTTTTTGCAATTTAATATTTTTGCGATGCTTGCATTCAATTGCCCCTCCCTGTTGCCTCCATTCTCCCATCACAAAGGAATTTATGGCTGATTTAAGATAAAATTGTCAACCCTGTTACGGTCAACCCTGTTACTTTATTTGGCACTTACTATAGTAAGTGAAAACATGTTTTTTATGCTCTTTACGCTCTTTATAACAGAATGTTTTAATTAGGTGAAATAAGTATTTTTTTAAACATTTTTTTAATCAAAATTACACTACCCAAAAAGCACTATATTTGTGGAATGTTTGTAGCTCTGTAACATCATATACCATTGTGTTAAAAGCAAATAGTATTAACAGCCTCATCAAGGTGAACACCCACTGGGCACACACTGGTTGAATCAACGTTGGTTCCACTTCATTTTAATGAAATTTCATTGAACCAACGTGGAATAGACATTGAATTGACATCTGGGTCCAGTTGGCATATACTGTAGGTGTGAACACCACACTTTTGTGTCTCATCTCTTTAATAAAGAGAGAGAATTTGACATGCCCAGTAATATGAATGGAAAGTGTCATTCTGCTAAAAGTGTCCACTCTTACATATAATACAATTACTGGAACTCTCACTCATCGGTTTTTGCACAAATATTAACTTTCACATACACACACACAAATCACTACTGTTGTCTTTCATTTACAATCTGTAGAAACTATGAGAATAGAAAGGTTCAGAACTTGTAAGGGTTCTCGTCCTCCTCTTCTGAGGAGGAGTAGCGAGAAGGATCGGAGGACCAATGCGCAGCGTGGTAAGTGTCCATAATGTTTTTTAATAAAGACAATAGAACACTCGAACAAAAACAACAAACGATGACGTGAATATACAAAACCGAAAACAGTACCGTGTGGACCAAACACCCACAACCCAAAAGTGAAACCCAGGCTACCTAAGTATGATTCTCAATCAGGGACAGCAATTGACAGCTGCCTCTGATTGAGAACCATACTAGGCCGAACTCAAAAACCAACATAGAAAAACAAACACAGACTGCCCACCCAACACACGCCCTGACCATACTAAAACAAAGATATAATAACAGAACTAAGGTCCGAACGTGACAGAACTTTTGTGAAACATCAAAGCACAGTTGAAAAATATATTGCAAATAGAAGACAAAAATGGATGGTGTTAAGAGATAGATGGGAGGGGTTGAGTGGAGCTGAAGGTTGGGACTAAAAACAACAAGATAACTAATGCAAAATATACTGTGCCCGTAAAATGTATATGGGTTCAGAACTTGTGAAACAACACAGTTAGAAATATATGGCAAATATAAATCAAACTGGATGGTCTTCAGAGATAGATGGGAGGGGTTGACGGTAGCTGAAGGATGACTATTGTATAATTGTAAAATGCTATTGTAAAATACATTGTGTCATTAAAATGAATATATTATGTATAAGCTGGAAGTAGAAGCCTACATTTTGGGGAGGGGGGGTAGGGTTAGGGGAAAATAATAAAGGAAAATATATTTAAAAAATATATATTACTGTGTATATATGTTTACAAAAAAAATAACTATCTGCTGTCTACTAACACAAACACACACACACACACACACACACACACACACACACACACACACACACACACACACACACAGTCGTAACATTTCCTTGTTGTGCGGCCGAGGCTGACTAACTGCTGTGACAGTGACTGCAGGGCAGGGGATGGGCTCCAGCTAGGTCACCTGACCAAGTAGCCATGGAAACCCCACGAGGAGAAGAGGAGCATGAAGAAGCACTGTTATAAAATAAATTGAGATTTTCTACTTGCTTGTGGTCAGTCATGCTTGCAGAAATATGAGAGGAGAGGAGAGGAGAGGAGAGGAGAGGAGAGGAGAGAGAGAGATTAAGCAGGGCACAAAGCATTCACCATGTAGCACAATCAACTTCCATGATAACTTGATTCTACCATAATGTCTTGATCAGATTGTTTTCACGGTGTATGTTGGGCTAGTTATGTCACTAAATCACTTTGAAGTACAGTATTGCATATCTGAGATTGTCCTCTTTTAAGACTAAATGGGTATAAATAAGAGGACTATGAACAAAAAGGACCTAATTGAAAATGGAGGCTCACCATGGTCCAGACCATTTAAAGGCAGAAAAAAAAGTTTTTCCAAAACCGATCTGTTTGTAGCTTTCTACATTGGGCATTTGTCTTTGATTAAGCGCAAGCGTAAATGTGATTTAGTTGTCTCTGACAGTTTTTGAAAGACGGTTGCTGTTTTATTTTGTAACTAGCTAGCTTAAAATTGCTCATGTTACCACACTGACGGACCATGTAGGAGGAAACTGCATTGTAGATAATGCTTCCACTCGAGTGGAGGAGAAGGGATATTTTTATCACCCATACAGACACACAGACACAGTATCACTGGAGACAGGCACAGCATGGAAACACGTGTGGGGGGGAAAGCCCTTGATAGGTAGTGTTGTTTGTACTTTCTTCAGAGGCTATGCTTTATCATCACATACTCATATAGACACTTACCAAACACAACAGCTTGAGTGTGTTACACTGAAGTGTGCTGTAATAGTAGGCGAGAGGTGCTGTAGCAAAGATCATGTCCCTGTTTGGTTCTTCTAAGCCCAGTGGTAATAATGTTGTAATAGCTGGGTTCCTGGCTCTCAGGGTGGTTGTGTAGACCCTTTATATGACTATTGTAATGGTGGTTTAAAACATTTAATGGGCAGCAGACATGGTCCTCTCTTTCCCTCTCCTCTTGATAAAGACTGTCCCAGATTTCTGCAGTTGTAGAGAGAAGATTTCAGGCTTTTGGTTCCCCAAGTGGGTACTTCATGCTGCGACGCCTACGTCTTGAATAGAGCAGGTGGATAGCAGCGTCTACGGTGCCTGAGGGAACATAAGTGTTGCTGATGAATGCTGTGCTGAGACTCCTCAGTGAGACTGACTGAATACACAGTGTCCTTAGCATGATCTCCATCTTTACTCTGCACTTGATCCCTCTCCATCTACCACTTCCTTGTTTGCCAACCCCCACACTCCTTCTTACGCTCACTCGCTCTCTCCTCAGTTCTCACCATTTCACTTTCCCTTCTCCTTGTTTTCGGTTTTCTCCCTTGATTTCGTTCTTCATTCTCGTTGAGTCCATCCCAGCTCTCATCCCAGCCCTCATTATAATTTATATATCTCATGTATGTTTTCATGGGGGTGAGGGATGTACCTTGTTGTGTGTATGTGTAACTAACTGTGGTGATCTGTGAGGATAGAATTTCCGCTAGAAGGACAAAAAACATAATCATTCCCCAGCCCTTGTCCTAGCCTCATCCTAGCTTTTTCCCCCAGTGTTCTCCCAGTCTCCATCCTAGTCCTCATCCCAGCTTCTCTCCCAGGCCTCATCCCTCCCCCAGGAGCCCAGCTGGGAGAGGCAGATAAACACACAGGGGTGCGGGGCTTAGCACACACTCCCCTTCACAATGCCACGCTCTCCTGTTCAAAGGCCTCCACCATAAACGAGAGGGGTAAACATAGGGAATGGAGGCAGCTGCAGGAAAGAGAGAGAGGGAGAGAGAGAGGGAGAGAGAGAGGGAGAGAGAGAGGGAGAGAGAGAAATGTGATGTTATGTTGGAATTGCGCTCTCTCTCTCTCTCCCTCTCTCAGTTGTGTTTGTGTGTGTAAATGTAAAATGTGTATGCGTGTAAGTGTGTGTGCGTGTGTGCGTGCATGTTGCTTTTTATAATCCCCTTATCCCCCTCAACCAATACAGTGTGATGTGAGCGTTAAATGCAATATCATACTTAAAAGCACTGAATATATTTGCTTATGCCCTCCTGCTGTGTTTCTTTGTGCTTGAGATTAGGAAATGAGAAGACTGACAGTATACTTGGGGTAATGGGGTGTTAAGAGAAGGGAGAGACCCTGACCCAGTATAGTGTAGCTGTGCTCTGGAATGGCCTCTCCTAGCCTAGCATCCTGCTCTGCTATGCTGGACACAGTCTGTGCTCCACTGATGCCATGCCACCCCAGGGAGAATCCAAAATGCGTCACAGCAGCTAGCACACATATGGGGTCACTGTACTGTCATGGAGTGGACAGAGAGCAGGGCTGCCGTGGGAGGACAGAGAGCAGGGCTGCCGTGGAGAGGACAGAGAGCAGGGCTGCCGTGGAGAGGACAGAGAGCAGGGCTGCCGTGGAGAGGACAGAGAGCAGGGCTGCCGTGGTCAGGACAGAGAGCAGGGCTGCCGTGGTCAGGACAGAGAGCAGGGCTGCCGTGGTCAGGACAGAGAGCAGGGCTGCCGTGGTCAGGACAGAGAGCAGGGCTGCCGTGGTCAGGACAGAGAGCAGGGCTGCCGTGGTCAGGACAGAGAGCAGGGCTGCCGTGGTCAGGACAGAGAGCAGGGCTGCCGTGGTCAGGACAGAGAGCATGGCTGCCGTGGTCAGGACAGAGAGCATGGCTGCCGTGGTCAGGACAGAGAGCAGGGCTGCCGTGGTCAGGACAGAGAGCAGGGCTGCCGTGGTCAGGACAGAGAGCAGGGCTATGGGATGGCCTGACTGGAGCTTTACCTTTATCCTGTTTTGATTCATTGAGGACAAGTTTGTGGAATTTGGATGTCTTTTTTCATGATCCTAGTAATTGTGATTGGGTGATTGGGGTTCTCTCACTCGCACACACACGGACACACACATGCATACATACACGCACACACACACACGTGTGTGAGAGGTTGATGTTAGGACAACAACCTCTCCCTCAATGTGAGCAAGACAAAGGAGCTGATTGTGGACTATAGGAAAAGGAGGGCCGAACAGACCCGATTAACATCAACAGCCCTGAGAGTGGAGCGGGTTGAGAGTTTCAAGTTCCTTGGTGTCCACATCACCAACGAACTATCATGGTCCAAACACACCAAGAGAGTTGTGAAGAGGACATGACAACACCTTTTCCCCCTCAGGAGACTGGCATGGGTCCCCAGATCCTCAAAAAGTTTGCTCGGCATTTGACGACCGTAAGACGCTGCAGAGGGTAGTGTGTACGGCCCAGTACATCACTGGGGCCAAGTTTCCTGACATCCAGGAACTATATACTAGGCGGTGTCAGAGGAAGGCCCAAAAAATTGTCAAAGACTCCAGTCACCCAAGTCACAGATTGATCTCTCTGCTACCGCACAGCAAACGGTACCGGAGTGCAAAGTCTAGGACCAAAAAGCTCCTTAACAGCTTCTACCCCCAAGCCAAAAGACTGCTGAACAATTAATCAAATGGCCACCCGGACTATTTATATTGACCCCCCCCCCCCCCCTTTGTTTTTACACTGCTTCTACTCGCTGTTTATTATCGATGCATATTCACTTTACAAGTTACCCCGACTAGCCTGTACCCCTGCACATTGACTCGGTACCGGTATCCCCTGTTAACAAACCTCCAAACGAGCTTCAATGTCATACAGCACTCCTTCCGTGGCCTGCAATTGCTTTTAAATGCTAGTAAAACTAAATGCATACTCTTCAACCGATTGCTGCCCGCACCCGCCCACCTGTCTAGCCTCACTACTCTGGTCGGTTCTGACTTAGAATATGGGGACAACTACAAATACCTAGGTGTCTGGTTAGACTGTAAACTCTCCTACCAGACTCACATTAAGCATCTCCAATCCAAAATTAAATCTAGAATCGGCTTCCTATTTTGCAACAACGCCTCCTTCACTCATGCTGCCAAACATACCCTCGTAAAACTGACTATCCTACCGATCCTTGACTTCGGCGATGTCATTTACAAAATAGCATCCAACACTCTACTCAGCAAACTGGATGTAGTCTATCACAGTGCCATTCAAAAGCCCCATATACTACCCACCACTGCAACCTGTTTGCTCTCGTTGGCTGACCCTCACTACATATTCTTTGCCAAACAAACTGGCTCCAGGTCATCTATAAGTCTTTGCTAGGTAAAGCCCCACCTTATCTCAGCTCACTGGTCACCATAGCAACACCCACCCGTAGCACACTCTCCAGCAGGTATATTTCACTGGTCATCCCCAAAGCCAACATTTCCTTTGGCCGCCTTTCCTTCCAGTTCTCTGCTGCCAATGACTGGAACAAATTACAAAAATCACTGAAGCTGGAGTCTTATCCCTCTCTAACTTTAAGCATCAGCTGTCAGAGCAGCTTATCGATCACTGTACCTGTACACAGCCAATCTGTAAATATCACACCCAACTACCTCAGTTGTTATTTATCCCCTTGCTCTTTTGCACCACAGTATCACTACTTGCAAATCGTCATCTATCACTCCAGTGTTAACGCTAAATTCTACATTTGCACACACTGTACATCTATTTTTCTATTGTGTTATTGACTCTGTTTGTGTATGTGTAACTCTGTGTTGTTGTTTTTGTCGCACAGCTTTGCTTTATCTTGGCCAGGTCGCCGTTGTAAATGAGAACTTGTTCTCAACTGGCCTATCTGGTTAAATAAAGGCGAAATCAAATTAAATAAATATAGCCTCGTTCTTGTTATGTAATTTTCTTGTCTTACTTTTTGATTATATATATATATTTGTTTGCTTTATTTTATTTTGCAAATATTTTCTTAACTCTATTTCTTGAACCACATTGTTGGTTAATAAGGGCTTGTAAGTAAGCATTTCACGGTAAGGTCTACTACACCTGTTCTATTTGTCAGATGTGACAAATAAAATGTGATTTGATTTGACATGCACACACACACACACACACTGTGGATATATGAAGCATTAGTAGCTAGATGGCTATGAGCAGCTCAGTTAATTAAAAGAAGGAGATGAGATTAGGCTGTCTCAGGCAGGGGCCTAACCAGGAACACATTACAATTCTATTAAACTTTTCCCACACTGGAAACCCTACTGAACTGTCCAGTGTACCTACTACGCCTCCAACTACCTTTCCTCAAAGTCCACTTACCACCATAAGGTGCACAGATCACCTGATAATAATGGCTGTGGTAGTGTACAGTATATGAGGTGTTCAGTTATTATACATCAGTTCAAGCATGCATTTTTTACTCTCGTTTGTAACAGTTTTGAATGCCTCATTTAGGCTTATTAAAGCGAAATGTCCTGATGAATCTGATACAGATCTCTTGCACAAGCCACTCTACAATTGTTTTTTAGCCAGAAGAGATGCAGTATATGACAGAAGTGGTATCTCCACGGATGTGTGTATCTTCAATGAAAGTGAATATTAAAAATCCAGGGGAAGTGTATGTGACATTGTCATGAAATTAAAATGAATGGTAACATGGAGGTATTAATTGACCAATTTGATTTCCCAAGGTTATGTATGTCCTAGATATATCTTCATTCCAGACTTTTTCTGTTTCTTCTACTGTATTATTGACTGTATGTTTTGTTTATTCCATGTGTAACTCTGTGTTGTTGTATGTGTCAAACTGCTATGCTTTCTCTTGGCCAGGTCGCAGTTGCAAATGAGAACTTGTTCTCAACTAGCCTACCTGGTAAAATAAAGGTGAAAAAAATATATAATAATAATAATAATGTAAAACATATGCCATCCTTTGGCTTGATGACAGCTGTCATCAAGGCGAAGGGTGGATACTTTGAAAAATATAAAAATATTTTGATTTGTTTAATACATTTTTGGTTACTACAAGATTCCATATGTGTTATTAACGGTTTTGTTGTCTTCACTATTATTCTACAATGTAGAAAATAGTAAAAAATAAAGAAAAACCCTTGAATGACTAGGTGTGTCCAAACTTTTGACTGTTACTGTATGTGTGTATGAATGTGTGCAGATGTGTGTGCATGTTTGCACTTGTGCATGTTTATATGTGACTCATATTCTGTAGGTGTGCACGTGTAAGTCAATGTTGATGCTCGTACCCAGATGAATGTGTGAGGTCAAGCTGCATAATCTGATAATGGCATACCAAATTTAATTAGCCCCTCCAGGAGTTGAACGCCATTGAAATCAAACTGTAACCTCGTCTCCTTTTGGTAAACTGGCCATCCAGCTGCCTGTAATGGCAGACTGGAGCTGCATACTACGTAGGTGTCAGCTCTGATTATGGTGATCATGGTTTTGAGGAGCCTGCAGGCAAAGAGCTTTATATGGAAAATGGGCTTGGAGAGACCAAGATAGAGAAGAGGAAATGGTGTGTGCTGCTGACAGGCAGGGAGAGGGACTTGTAGCGGAAGTACTGCTGCTTCTCTTTTTACCTCTTGGGGGGACTCTACCTCTGTCATGGAGAAAGAAAGTAGGTTTCCCTTCCAGTTAGTCAACTTCGGCACAACATACCATGGGGGAAGTTGCACTCTTACAACTTTGGTTGAAGGATCTACAATCACGCCTGACAAGGCCATGAAATCCGTGCCTCACTGGAAGCCCTGCCTTCCAAAGGTGATAAGAGTAAGGCTGGGATTCATTTCTTCAATTATTCGACCACATTTGCATGAAGATGAATGATTCACGCTATTAAAGCAAAGAATTGGAACACGACACTGTCTTACGTTGAACCAACTTAACTGTCCCTTAGTGGTCGAGCATGCTCACCCCCTGGACGTTGTTTGCTGAAGTTTGAATGGTTCTCAGAAATGTCCTAATCAAAAACGTAGTTATTGTTCGAATTGCTTAGCCTGGCTATAGCAATAAGTAAGATGGTTAATGAGACCAAAACGATGAAGGCTAAGAAGATGGGTTGCCCCAATGAATTAAAAGATACTCACATTGGTTGTCTTGTACAGTGCCTTAAGAAAGTATTCATGCCCCTTGACTTATTCCACATTTTGTTGTGTTACAGCCTGAAATCAATTTTTTTTTTAAATACTACACACAATACTCTACAAATACGAAGGCAAAACATGTTTTTAGACATTTTAATAAATGTATTGAAATTGAAATACAGAAATATCTCATTTACATAAGAATTCACACCCTTGAGTCAATACTTTGTTGAAGCACCTTTGGCTGCAATTACAGAGTCTTTCTGGGTAAGTCTCTAAGAGCTTTCCACACCTGGATTGTGCAACATTTTCCCACTATTCTTTTAAAAATTCTCAATTTCTGTCAAATTGGTTGTGGATCATTACTAGACAACCATTTTCAGGTCTTGCCATAGATTTTTAAGTAGATTTAAGTCAAAACTCAGCCACTCAGGAACATTCATTGTCTTCTTGGTAAGCAATTCTAGTGTAGATTTGACCTTGTGTTTTAGGTTATTGTCCTGCTGAAAGGGTCTGGTGAAAAGCAGACTGAACTGAGTTTCCTCTAGGAGTTTGCCTGTGCTTAGCTCCATTCTGTTTCTTTTTTATTCTGAAATACTCCGCAGTCCTTAATGATTACAAGCATAGCCATAACATGATACTCAGTAATGTGTTGTATTGGATTTGCCACAAATATAACCCTTTGTGTTCAGGACAAAAAGTTAAGCACTTTGCCAAATGTTTTGCAGTATTACTTTAGTGCCTTATTGCGAACAGGATGCATGTTTTGGAACATTTATATTCTGTACAGGCTTCCTTCTTTTCACTCTGTCAATTAGGTGAGTATTGTGGAGTAACTATAATGTTGTTGATCCATCCTCAGTTTTCTCCTATCACAGCTATTAAACTCTGTATCTGTTTTAAAGTCACCATTTGTGATATCCCTGAGCGGCTTCCTTCCTCTTCGGCAACTGAGTTAGGAAGGACACCTTTATCTTTGTAGTGACTAGGTGTATTGATACACCATCCAAAGTGTAATTAATAACTTCACCATGCTCAAAGGTATAATAAACATCTGCTATTCCTTTAAGAAATCTACCAATACTGTAGGTGCCTTTCTTTGCGAGGCATTGGAAAATCTCCCTAGTCTTTGTGGTTGAATCTGTGTTTGAAATTCACTGTTTGACTAAGGAACCTTTACATATGAGTGTAATAATATAATAATAATCAATAATTTTTCTCTTTATTTAACCATTTTACATATTTATTTGTTCATCGAAAATTGTGAATAACTCACCACAGGTTAATGAGAAGGGTGTGCTTGAAAGGATGCACATAACTCTGCAATGTTGGGTTGTATTGGAGAGAGTCTCAGTCTTAAATAATTTTCCACACACAGTCTGTGCCTGTATTTAGTTTTCATGCTAGTGAGGGCCAATAATCCACTCTCACATAGGTTCTAGGTTGCAAAGGGCATCAGTGTCTTAACAGCGGTATACTCTGAGCACAGCCCAATCCAGAAATCTGTCAGTGGCTTCTGATTAAATTCAATTTTCACAGAACCGCATGTTGCAATTTTGATGAGGTTCTCTTGTTCAGATATCGGTAAGTGGACTGGATGCAGGGGCATGAAAGGGATAACAAATCCAGTTGTTTGTGTCATCCATTTTGGGTACCTGCTTAATTGTGCACCCAACTCACACAGGTACTTCGCTATATCACATTTGACATTGTCCGTAAGCTTAAGTTAATTTGCACAGAAAAACTCATACAAAGATGGAAAGACCTGTGTGTTGTCCTTATTAATGCAGACAGAGAGGAGCTCCAACTTCTTAATCATAGCCTCAATTTTGTCCTGCACATTGAATATAGTTGTGGAGAGTCCCTGTAATCCTAAATGCAGATCATTGAGGTGAGAAAATACATCACCCAGATAGGCCAGTCATGTGAGAAACTCATCATCATGCAAGCGGTCAGACAAGTGAAAATGATGGTCAGTAAAGAAAACTTTAACCCTAAGCTCGTCTCTCAATTATAAAAAACATGTCAATACTTTGCCCCTTGATAACCAGCGTACTTCTGTATGTTGTAAAAGCGTTACATGGTCGCTGCCCATATCATTGCATAGTGCAGAAAATACACAAGAGTTCAGGGGCCTTGCTTTAAAATGTCTTTCAAGCTGTCAGGCATTCCCTTGGCAGCAAGAGCCTCTTGTGGATGCTGCAGTGTACCCAAGTGGTGTCGGGAGAAACTGCTTGCACGCGCGTTACCACTCCAATATGTCTCCCTGTCATGGCTTTTGCGCCATCAGTACAGATACCAACATGAACAGCAGCTAAGTTTGGCTACATACGAACCATTAGTGGAATTCCCGCGAGAGAGTAACGGTTAATGTGATTGGATGTTAATTATTTGACTAGGCTACCTGTATATGACATTGTGTTGTTATTTCGCTGAACACTAGATGGTTGAATTTTATTTTTGGCAGTGAAACGAGGCTATTCAGGTGACAAAAAAAAACTCACCCAAATGTATAGCCCCATTGGAAAATATAACTTAACTGTTTGAAAATGTGAAGAAGAAAAAAATATATATGTATATATTTTTATGTGAATCACATTTTTATTTGGCGTACCCCTGACCGCATATGTGTACCCCAGTTTGGGAATACCTAGTGTAGAGAATCATTGTGAAATATATTTTCCATAACCAAAAATATTGTTGTTTCAGCTGTTTGAAGCTTGTGTACAAAACTGAAAGTAAAAGAGGCAAAAACAAAACTTAAGCATGGTAAGCATAGTAATAGCCACATAGAACAGATCTACCGCTTCTTAGACTTGCTTTGAAGTAGAATGCTAAATCTATAACTCACATTTCTATGGAAAATTGGTCGGGTCGCCCAAAAAGTTACATATTTCCACTTTAACACTATCAAAGTTTCATTCTACTGTAGAAATTGTGCTTGAATCAATAAAATATTAGCCACTTTCAATGTACCGAAACAAAACTGTGCAAGACTTAGTATGGAAAACTAACTGTGCAAGATATTTTGTTGTAGGCAGAGGGCATTGGAGTAGGATTCTATTGCATTGACAGGCATGACTCTACACAGGCCATGCGCCATAACTGCAGTAGGCCTATATGCAAATAGCCATTGCCATATATGGATCTGTGCCGTTCATTTGAACTGGACATTGTTTACAGCATGAGAGGTTGGGAGTAGATGCGCTTGTTTTGAGATCAAAGCGAGAGCTGCATGTAGCCACCTATGCACATTTGTTCATATTATTTGCTAGTTAGTGAGTTATTAGCCCAGTTATAGCAAATTTGTAGTCAACAATGGGGGAGTGGTTGCGTCGTACATGAGCACAAAATATATGCATTTCTAGCCATCTTCGAAAGTGAGTCAAGTAAAGAGCTTTTTTATGTCTTAAAGGGGTAATGTTGTATTTTGAGACAGTCTTGAATAAGCTTGTAGGGTTCTGTATTTGTTTTCTTAGGCAACCTTGTGTTCTGTTTGTGTTCGTGAACGTAGCCCTGTTTCTTTGTGTTATTAAAGGTAGCCCTGTCTTTAATTTGTGTGTGTGTTACTCACCTGTGTTAGTTACTCACCTGGTCTCATCAGCTCCTTATTTAGTTCAGTTCATTCTGTTTGTGCCTTTGAGGTATTGTTCATTTTGACTCTACTAAGCCTTTTCCTAGCTCGTTTGTGAGAACCAGTTATATAGCCTTCAATCCTCGTTTTGATTTGCCTACCTGTGTATGACCATTGCCTGCCTGTGACCACGATTCCTGCCTTCTGCGAAGGCGAAATAAACACGTGCTCTGCATGTGAATCTACACCTTTTTCTACCTGTGTATTCATTACAAAGCTATGTAGCTAAAAGACAGAGGGTAGCATAATGTGTCTTAATCTTTGAAATAACAGTATGGGAATAATTAATTATTTTATTTTGTAAAATGGTTTCTTGCATCAAACAACACAACCTGTAACGGTTTTCTTCCGCTGAAGGAGAGGAGGACCAAAATGCAGCGTGGTTAGTGTTCAACATCTTTAATATAGACGACAAACGAGAGCACTACAAAATACAAAACAATACATGTGAAAACCGAAACAGTCCTATCTGGAGCAATGACACAAAGACAGAAGACAACCACCCACAAACCAACACAAAACAAGCTACCTAAATATGGTTCCCAATCAGAGACAATGACTAACACCTGCCTCTGATTGAGAACCATATGAGGCCATACATAGAAACGGACAAACTAGACACACATAGAATGCCCACCCAGCTCACGTCCTGACCAACACTAAAACAAGGAAAACTCAAAAGAACTATGGTCAGAACGCGACAGTACGTGACAGATCCTGGCTGACTGACGGCTCTGGCAGATCCTGGCTGAATGGCGGCTCTGGCAGATCCTGGCTGAATGGCGGCTCTGGCGGATCCTGGCTGAATGGCGGCTCTGGCGGATCCTGGCTGAATGGCGGCTCTGGCGGATCCTGGCAGACTGGCGGCTCTGGCGGATCCTGGCAGACTGGCGGCTCTGCCGGATCCTGGCAGACTGGCGGATCCTGGCAGACTGGCGGCTCTGGCGGATCCTGGCAGACTGGCGGCTCTGGCGGATCCTGGCAGACTGGCGGATCCTGGCAGACTGGCGGATCCTGGCAGACTGGCGGCTCTGGCGGATCCTGGCAGATTGGCGGCTCTGGCGGATCCTGGCAGACTGGCGGCTCCTTGCAGACTGGCGGCTCTGGTGGCTCCTTGCAGACTGCCGGCTCTGGCGGATCCTGGCAGACTGGCGGCTCCTTGCAGACTGGCGGCTCTGGCGGCTCCTTGCAGACTGCCGGCTCTGGCGGCTCCTTCCAGACTGGCGGCTCCTTGCAGACTGGTGGCTCTGGCGGCTCTTTACAGACTGCCGGCTCTGGTCGCTCCTTGCAGACTGGCGGCTCTGGCCGCTCCTTGCAGACTGGCGGCTCTGGCGGCTCAGGACAGGCGGGAGACTCTAGCAGCTCTGGACAGGCGGGAGACTCTAGCAGTTCTGGACAGGCGGGAGACTCTAGCAGCTCTGGACAGGCGGGAGACTCTAGCAGCTCTGGACAGGCGAGGCGCACTGTAGGCCTGGTACGAGTTGCAGGCACTAGTGGTACTGGGCCGAGGACACGCACCTCAGGGCGAGTGCGGGGAGGAGAAACAGGGAGTATTGTGCTCTGGACACGCACAGGAAGCCTGGTGCGGGGGGCTGCCATCGGAGCGCTGGTGCGTGTAGGTGGCACTGGATAGACCGGACCGTGCAGGTGCACAGGAGCTCTTGAGCACCGAGCCTGCCGAACCTTACCTGGCTCGATGCCCACTCTAGCCCGGCCGATACGAGGAGCTGGTATGTACCGCACCGGGCTATGCACCCGCACTGGAGACACCGTGCGCTCCACAGCATAACACGGTGCCTGCCCGGTCTCTCTCGCTCTCCGGTAAGCACAGGAAGCTGGCGCAGGTCTCCTACCTGGCTTCACCATACTCCCTGTGTGCCCCCCACCAATACATTTTTGGGGCTGCCTCTCGGGCTTCCTACCGCAGCGCCGTGCTCGTTTTGCCAACTCCATTCTCCTGTAACCCTCCTCGCACTGCTCCAGTGAATCCCAGGCGGGCTCCGGCACTCTCCCTGGGTCAACCGTCCAACTGTCTATCTCTTCCCAAGTTGTATAGTCCAGATTCTGCTCCCATGTCCAGAAATCCTGACATCGCTGCCTCTCCTGCTCCTGCCCGTTACCACGCTGCTTGGTCCTGTTGTGGTGGGTGGTGCTGTAACGGTTTTCTTCCATCGAAGGAGAGGAGGACCAAAATGCAGCGTAGTTCGTGTTCAATATGTTTAATAAAAGACGATAACGTGAACACTATACAAATACAAATTAACAAACATGGCAAAACCCGAAACAGTCCTATCTGGTGCAGAGAACACAAAGACAGGAAACAACCACTCACAAACCCCAACACAAAACAAGCTACCTAAATATGGTTCCCAATCAGAGACAATGACTAACACCTGCCTCTGATTGAGAACCATATCAGGCCATACATAGAAACGGACAAACTAGACACACAACATAGAATGCCCACCCAGCTCACGTCCTGACCAACACTAAAGCAAGGAAAACACAAAATAACTATGGTCAGAGCGTGACACAACATTTTCAGTCACCTCCTTGTCTGGATGACAAGTGGATAAACAGATTAATGTCAAGCCCTGCATGTTTTTTTCTAAAGTGTCCTGGAATGCAGGCCTACATTGAACACCAAACATTTACTTCTACTGTAGACTGGGTGATAGAACAGCTATTTCCATGTAAAAATGCAATGGGATGCATTTTTTCAATTGTTGTTGATGGTAGGATACTCTCAGTGGTGGAAAAAGTACCCAATTATTATACTTAAATAAAAATAAATATACCTTTAAAAGAAAATGACTCAAGTAAAAGTGAAAATCACCCAATAAAATACTACTTGAGTAAAAGTCAAAGTATTTGATTTTCAATGTACTTAAGTATCAAAAGTAAATGTAATTGCTAAATTATACTTAAGTATCAAAAGTTAAAGTATAATTAATTTCAAATTCCTTAAACATCCTCTCAATGTCATCTGCGTTTATTTCCAGCAAACTTAACATGTGTTAATATTTGTATGAACATAACAAGATTCAACAACTGAGACAAACTGAACAAGTTCCACAGACATGTGACTAACAGAAATGTAATAATGTGTCCCTGAACAAAAGGGGGGTTGAAATCAAAATCAAGTAACAGTCAGTATTTGGTGTGGCCACCAGCTGCATTAAGTACTGCTTTGCATCTCCTCCTCATGGACTGCACCAGATTTGCCAGTTCTTATGGTGAAATGTTACCCCACTCTTCCTGTAAAGGCTTTCCTCCTCTTTGTCTGAAGAGGAGAGGCGAGAAGGATCGGAGGACCAATATGCGGTGTGGTAAGTGTCCATGGTTCTTTTAATAAGAAATACTCAACATGAACACAACTGATACAAAAACAATAAATGTGAAACGAACGAAAACCAAAACAGTACCGTGTGGTGAAAAACACAGACACGGAAACAACCACCCACAAAACCCAACACAAAACAGGCTACCTAAATATGGTTCCCAATCAGAGACAATGACTAACACCTGCCTCTGATTGAGAACCATATTAGGCCAAACATAGAAATAGACAAACTAGACACTAGAATGCCCACCCAGCTCACGTCCTGACCAACACTAAAACAAGGAAAACACAAGAACTATGGTCAGAACGTGACACTTCCACCAAAGCACCTGCAAGTTCCCAGACATTTCTGGGGGGAATGGCCCTAGCCCTCGCCCTCCGATCCAACAGGTACCAAACTTGCTCAATGGGATTGAGATCCGGGCTTTTCGCTGGCCATGGCAGAACACTGACATTCCTGTCTTGCAGGAAAACACGCACAGAACGAGCAGTATGGCTGGTGGCATTGTCATGCTGGAGGGTCATGTCAGGATGAGCCTGCAGGAAGGGTACCACATGAAGGAGGAGGATGTCTTCCCTGTAATGCACTGAATTGAGATTGCCTGCAATGGCAACAAGCTCAGTCAGATGATGCTGTGACACACCACCCCACCCCTTAATTGCCTACCGTCTGTAAGCTGTTAGTGTCTTAACGACCGTTCCACAGGTGCATGTTCATTAATTGTTTATAGTTCATTGAACAAGCATGGAAAACAGTGTTTCATCTTTTGACAATGAAGATCTGTGAAGTTATTTGGATTTTTTCGAATTATCTTTGAACGACTGTCACACCCTGACCATAGTTTGCTTTGTATGTTTCTATGTTTTGGTTGGTCAGGGTGTGATCTGAGTGGGCATTCTATGTTGGATGTCTTGTTTGTCTATTTCTATGTCTGGCCTGATATGGTTCTCAATCAGAGGCAGGTGTTAGTCATTGTCTCTGATTGGGAACCATATTTAGGTAGCCTGGGTTTCACTGTGTTTTTGTGGGTGATTGTTCCTGTCTCTGTGTTTTGCACCAGACAGGGCTGTTTTTTGGTTTTCCACGTTTATTGTTTTGTAGTGTTCGTGTTTATCTTTGTTTATTAAACATGAATCAATATAATCACGCTGCGTTTGGTCCGCCTCTACTTCACCCCAGGAGAATCCTTACAACGACAGGGTCCTGAAAAAGGGACTTTTATTATTATTTTTGTTTTGTTTATTAAGCAAACCAGACAGCACCATTTTCTTGTTTTTTATTTACTCACGGATAGCCAGGGGCCCACTCCAACACAAACATAATTTACAAAGCATTTGTTTTTAGTGAGTCTGCCAGATCAGAGGCAGTAGGGATGACCAGGGATGTTCTCTAGATACGTGGGTGAATTGGACCATTTTCCTGTCCTGCTAAGCATTCAAAATGTCACGAGTGCTATTGGGTGTCAGGAAAAATGTATTGAGTAAAAAGTAAATAATTTCCTTTAGTTATGTAGTAAAGTAAAAGTTGTCAAAAATATAAATAGTAAAGTAAAGTAACCCCAAAAAACTACTTAGGTACTACTTTAAAGTATTTTTCCTTCAGTATTTTTCACTACTGGCCACTCTGGTAGGCCTACATTATGATTAAATAGCCATAGTAGCCTACTTGGCCACTGTTAAAACTGGAACATAAGGTGGTTACAGCCACAGTGTTCACCGAATTTTCGCAATGTTCAAGTTTGCGCTTAGTGGACCTGAAATTTGCTCAGTGCCGAAAAGAATTAGAGCGAACATTGGTACAGGCTGCAATTTGTTGTGCGTCCCCCACGCTTCTGCAGCGTCATCACATCGACTGTTCCCAAGGCCTGAGCGCCCATTTTGATGCAGGAAATATCGTCCCCTCTCCAGAAGCAGGCAATCCGAGTGATTCCTATGACGAAGATTCAGGACAATACATTATGGGGTATTGTGTGTAGATTTCTGATTGTTTGTATTTATTTAGTACATTTTAAGGTTAAGGCTGTAACATAACAAAATGTGGAAAAAGTCAAGGGGTCTGAATACTTACTGAAGGCACTGTACCTCTTTTCACTCCTTCAGCGAGCAGTTGTTACAGTCATACATTTTCAGATCAGTGTGTATGAAGGAGAGGATACAAGGAAAGAACTATTGAGATGCATCTTTGTAGTACAACATACTTCCTTCAAACCACGGAGGCAAAAATAAAGTAATAATCCAACAAGTTATAGGCCCATCACTCCTCAGGGAACATGGGCCATGGACCACTGCTGTCCATCCCACTCTGTTCTGGGCATTTCTCTCTGATTTCTTCCATCCTATGTCTGTTTTGTTGATTCCCGATTCAACCTTTCATGAACATGTGTTCCGTGGGGGGCCTCTTTTTCCATTTCTCTTGTAGATTCCAGGTAAGAGATGGTCTTGAGATGTTGGAGGGGGGCTTTTGGAGAGTATGTCTGATCCATGACACATGTTCTCCTCCTGACATCCTCGAAGATACGTTTTTCAATTAGAAGAGGCAGCCAGGGTGAAGTAAAAGGGGATGTTTGGGATGTAGCTAGTTCCTTCTGTTTACAAAATTATACATTGTGAAAAACTTTCTTCAAGATCAATATCTTTGTAGGAGGAGAGCTTGACACACTTTCTTTCCCCAGGTTTTGCCCTCAGCCCTCGGCCCTCACCTCCAATTCCAGACCTGCAGGCCCACAGCAGCTAATGGTCATTCTCTTCTGTACTTTCATGGGAGGTAGATTGTAATGTGATGGCAGAGGAAATGTGTTACATAATTTATCATTGGATCTGGATACATATACTGTACCTGGTTTGAGACAGATAGTGAGATGATAGATGATGTTCAAGGCTGAGTTTGGAGCAGAGCTTCTGTGTGCAGTGGTGTAGACTACTAGGAGTGATATAACTTCCTCCAAGCTGCCAAGTCCAGTTTTTTAACACTAATCTGTCTCATGAGGTTTAACTTCTATATACCTTTTCATAGGTATTTAAAAGCATCTCACTGGAGAACTACAGAAAGAGAGATCTTCCTTCAAAGGGATGTTTGATCTTTTGCATGCTTTCTGTCTTTAATTTTGTTGTCATTACATCATGAAATATACCAGATACAAATGAATACATGAAATCAACATTTTTTTGGGGAGTGCATATCTGAAGTAGTACAATATACTTTCTTCAAACTATGGAGGCAGAAACAAAGTAATAATCCAACAAGTGTCCATCCCACTCTGTTCTGGGAAGTTCTCTCTGATTTCTTCCATCCTATGTCTGATTTGTTGTTTCCATCAACATGTGTTCCGTGGATGCCCTTTTTTTCAGTTTCCCTCGTTGGTTCTAGGAAAGAGATCTTGTGATGTTGGAGGGGGGCTTTTGCTTTCTTTCTGTCTTTAATTTAGTTGTCATTACGTCATGAAATATACCCGATACCAATCAATACACGGAAGCACAGTTTTTCCCCTATAGCTGTAGGATTCTCTTCTACCATTGCCACAGAGGGTTTGTATTTTTACAATGGCAAT